>NC_081416.1:176212404-176542191 GCF_949786415.1 Peromyscus eremicus
CTCAGACCTTTTTTGCTTTCTTTCCTTCCACAGCCTCTCTCATGCAGAGTCTTTTAACTGTCTTATGGCCCAAATCTAGTTTGTTGGGATCAACATATGTTTGTTCCACATAAACATGTGTTTCTTACGCCTATAACTAATGAAACCACATTGAGACAGATAATACGCCAGTTACCTTACTGGGACTGTCCTACCTCACTGAATAGAATGCTTTCTATATTCTGCTGTAGCCATCCCCTAGGGTGTTTCACAATACCAGTGAATGGAGAGTGTGTACTGCTAGTATCTAGTAGTTCTTAATGTTATAGCTCTTATATCCAGTTTATTTTAACTTTTTCAGGTCCCAAGATTCTTACCCAATTGTCTTCCACTTCTTGATTGTTCAGTTGACTGTCTTTGCATGGCTGATGATTATTCAGAGCAATTGTGCCTTATCTGGGACTGTATGGTTCAGCCTGGTATTGATTTACAGCTGTTTTTGTCTACTTCTTCAGGGTAGTATCACCTACTTAAGAGGATTTCAGACACCTGGAAATCTTGCATTATATTTGTTCTATGGGCTGTCATTTTTCACTGTCTCTCATGGGCCCATGTCACATCATCATGAATGTTTCATTTTCTATGAAACTTGTTGGCTCTCATTCTATCGTTATGGACATCCTGAGTTATTGCTCATTCTCATAGTGATTGATATACATGGAAAGTAACTGAACTTGTCAAACTTTTGAGGAAGAGGTCTGGTTAAGTGTTTAGGCTAACCTTGAACACCTTAGCTTCAAAGAACTTTTGTTTCAGTCTTCCAGTAGTCCAATCAATTTAAGGCTTTTCCTCCACTGCAGGTTGTAAATATTTGCCAGTATTTTTCTGACCAGATGAATTGTGTGTCCATATTCTGAAGGTAATTGTACCAAATCACATAATGGACTTCTGGAATGTGGCAATGAGAATTCTTTTTTTACCACAAATTACAATTGGAATGCTGGGAAATTCCTCTCTAATTTTCTACTATTTAATCCTTTCCTGTAGAGAATACACATTAAAGCCCACAGATTTGATTCTCATGAACCTAATGGCAGCCAATGCTTTGATCATTCTCTCTGCAGGAGTGCCCCAAACAATGGCAGCATGGGGACTTAAACATTTCTTGGATGATTTTGGATGCACGCTCCTTTTGTACATTCAAGGATTTGTCAGGAGTGTGTCCACTGGCATCATGTGCCTCTTGAGTGTCTTTCAGGCCTTGACCATTAGTCCCGGGAAGTCCTGTTGGAAGGATCAAAAAGTCAAAGTTGAAAAGAACATTGGCTGCCACATTTTCCTCCTCTGGGTCATGTGCATATTGATAAATTTCATTCATATTGCAATGAATTCTTTTGTCAACAGGATTAGCAAAAATGTGACAAGAAGACGAGACTTTGAATACTGTTCCATCGTAGTTCAATATGAAATTTCTGAATATCTCTATGCAGCACTGCTGGTGTTCCCTGAAGTCTTCTTTTCTGTGCTCATGGCCTGGTCCAGTGGATCCATGATTGTCATTCTTTATAGACATAAACAGAAGGTCCAACACATCTGTAGCACTCATGGTTCCAGGAGAACTTCCTCTGAATCCAGAGTCACCCATAACATTCTGATCTTAGTATCTACCTTTCTAGCTTTTTATAATTTCTTCTCCATCTTAAGAGGCTTCAGTAGTCTTTTGTACTATCAAAATTGGTGTCTGATAAACATCAATCGCTTAACTTCTCTCTGCTTTCCATGTTTTGTACCATTTTTTCTCATGTATCATTACTCTATTGTATCCAAGCATTGTTTGGTCTAGATAAGGAATAAAAAGAATGTAATCTCATTTTTAACTGTGGAAATGATATGTTTTGCTTGGTACTTAGTTGTTTACACACCTTTCACACTCAAAAGGTCAATACAGGAAGTTAAATTGGTAAATTTTTGTCTTTTTAGGAGTAGCTGAATTGATTATGGCCATTTGTTCGGTGATTAAATAGCAGCCTGAAGGATCAAATCCTAATGTGTGAGGCCCATTGTATTCTTCCACTTGAAGGCTGAGAGTCTTCCCTTTGCCCATCTGATAAACAAAGGAGCCAGCAAAAAGATGCCAATAAAAAAACCTTTTATGTGGCTTTCATTCTGTCAGGGAATCTCGGCTACTTGGTGATTTCACTGGGAGCTGTCTATCCTATACTCTAACTGCACAAAGATGGAAATAGGGCATGGCCATGAACTTGGGACAGGGTGCCCATGTCCTATCACAACTGCTGTGGTCTGCACCAACATAAGAAGAAAATAAGATTAATATCTTTCATCTATACAAAAATCAATTCAAAATGACTGATGGTTGTGGGGTAATTCTGAATTTTGTTTGCTAGTATTTCATAGAGAATTTTAGAATTGTCAGAGATATTGACTTGTAATTTCCTTTGCCATTGTTCTGTCTTCATCTGGTTTGGCATCAGTGTATTGCTGGCTTCACCAAAAGAGTTTGATAGAATTTAAAACACCCATAATAGAAATCATTTTGTTGTTTCTCATATAAACAGAAAAAGGAACAACTATTTGTCCCAGCATTCTGCTCCTGGGCATATACCCAGAGAACTCCCTATCATTCCCTAGAGACATTCGCAATTCTATTTTCATTACTGCTCTATTTATTATCAAAAGGAAATGTGGACCGCTTACATATCCATACATGGACAAATTGATAATTACATTTGTGTCCATATACAAAATGGATTATTATTTGACTACAGTGAAGATGAAATCACAAAATGTGCAAGAAAATTGATGGAATTATAAGGGATAATATTCAGCCAGGTCACTTATCATACAGGTAGGATAAGATAAAAAGTAGAGTATTGAATCTACTTCTAGAAAGCAGCTACTAGTTTTTAATATTTTATATTGGATTAGATTTCTGTATATTGTATACAAATTATGTACATTGATATAAATTTGAGTTGATTTTGTTAGAAAATACTGTACACATACTTCTAATCTTGTTCAAGGTATTGGACCTATACAACACAATTAAAAATGTAATGCAAATTGCTAGTCCTTGAAAATTATTATTACCTACTAATTAGGATATAAAGAAATACAAGTTGTATTTAGTCATTCACCTATTACAATTGAAGTCACATTAGGTATATTTTCAAAGTCAAACAGAAATGTATTTTAGATAAACATGTCATCTTCAAACACTTCAGAGATCTACACAATATGGCATTTAAGATGTTTTAATAATGTAGATTGTTTTTTGTTTATGAAAATGAGACATGTCTTCTCCTGGCAGCACCAATCTTCTTCAGAGAAGATAATGGGCATCAAAGAAACTCCATATGGAGTTTACTTTCTTTGTGGTATGTTAGCCACTGGGCGAGAAAGTGTCCTTGCCTCAATGACTGACAGTATGCTGTCCAAAATGGACAAGCAGGACAAAAATTGAAGGACTGCCAGTCCTTGCCAAGACAAGGTAGGAAGGCACTTTAAAAAATCCTATTTCACAGGAATCTGTCAGATATTCTAAGTCTGTAGGCCAAAGATGAACACTCCAACATTGCAGAGAGTTCTTGGGTGACTGTCCAGGCAGCCAGTTATTTGTCATAACTCACAATTTTTTTGGAAGTTGCTTGCTTGCTCTTTGCTTTCTTAGGTAACATTATTTCCTTCTTGGATCTCTGAGGGAATAGAATATTATATAGTGATCGTTATTGTTATCTTTGTTAACATATTCAGAAAAGAAACTCCCTAAAGATATATAAAGTATGTAAGTTTGGAAGACATCAAAAGATAGATCCTTCTGGTTCTCTCTGAGTTAAAGGCCACAGTAGGCTACATGAAATTGATCCAGTATAGGAAAGAAACAGAGCCAGGCAGTGGTGACACACACCTTTAGCCAGCCCTTGAGATCTCATGCCTTTGCTTGGGAAGCACACACTCCTTTAATCCTAGGAAGTAATATGGCAGAGCAAGGAAAGGTATATAAGGCATGAGGAAACAGGAACTCACTCTCTTTGGCTGGGGATTTTGTAGAGGTGAGAACTAGTGGCTGGCTGTTCTGCTTCTCTGATCCTTTAGCTCTCACCCTGATATCTGGCTCTGGGTCTTTTATTGAAGGACCATCCAAGATTCAAACATTATCTTCTTGTTTCCACTTCTTTGCTAAGTTCTATTATACTATGTTCTATTATATTTGGATTTTGATATGTTACATTCTCTAACTTTCCATCTTTTATTATATCAAATAGGCCGCCTGTTATATTGAAAATTTTATATATGAGAACTGTATTTACCTCCTTTCCTCCCATTCTCTACTCCAACTTTTCCTTGGTCCCCTCTGCTTCCTCCCAAATTCATAGACTCTTTAATTTATATATATATATATATATATATATATATATATATATATATATATATTAATATATATATGGATAATTATAATCTTCAAAGTCCACATAGTGTTGATCATATGTTTATATTTTTATGGCTGAGGACTTGGTATTGGATTAACATTTAATGGATTCATTCCCAGGGAAGACTAATTCTCCCTCTTTCTGAGCTCATTAATTACCTGTAGCTTTACATTTTTCTTTTGTTTCTTTTCTTCTTTTTTCATAGTGATTTTTTTCTTTCTTCTTGAATATAAATTCATCACTCATACATGATGTATCATTGATTAAGATGCACTCTCATGAGAATTATATTGGTGTGATACATGTAGTCCTGGTGTTGACATTTTTCTATTGGTAATGATCTTACCAGAAAGAATTGCTAACACTTTTCATATTTTCACCCGAAATATGCATTTCCTGTTGAAATTTTAGAAAATGTAAGCTTATAGCTAAGCCTTACATTATAAGCACAATAAATGGACAGAACCAAAAGAATGGGAATAGGATTTGCAGTGTAAATGTTAGAACTCTGAATTCTGACATTTGTTGTTTGATATTACCAAGTCCATCAGAGCCTGGAAATTGAGTTGTAGTTTCCGATGATAAGAAAGGGACAAAATGTTGGGAAGCATGCAGCTGTTGGTGCACTGGCATTGACCAGCCACCTAGTGTTTCCATTTACAAAGCATAAACATGGTTAAGATGCCAGGAGTTGAATAAAGACCACAAAACTGCTCACCAGGACAAGGATGGTTTAGGTGGCTCTAGTCACAGGAGATGGCCAACGACACAGAATTCTGAAAAGTTTTAGACCCTCTGCTTTTGCTTCAGCAAGAAAAGCACCAGGGAACCATTGGACCACATCATGATTACCAAATACATGACATCCAAAGTTCTCAATAAGATGACAAATAACATGTAGATTAGATTTTTAAGCTTTGGCCATACCACAATATAGAAACTTTCTAATCCCTGTGCAGTTTCTTCCATCCCTCATGTCTGTCACAAGCACAGGAATTAAGCTGTTTACCATTAGTTTCAGGGCCAGCATAGGCAGCCAGAATTTCTAATGATGGGTCTCTGTCTTTGAACTGTACTTGGCAGTCCATGAAGTGATCAAGATAACCTGGAATAAATTTAAGATTGATTTGGATCCAAGGGATACTCCTCTGGCAACTCTATAAAAAACAAGTTTACATGCAATGCTATCTAGAAAATATGTCTAACCAAAAGCAGCCATTTTCTGAATGATTCCTTTACAGAGAAGAACCATGAAGTTAGCCGCGGTCAGGTGTTTGACAATTAGGTCATTTGGCCTGGCTCTGATACCAGAGAATACATCAGTGATGAAACGGCAAAGCAAGGCTGAGTTAAACAACTTCCCCAGTGCATTCTGAGACAGGAAGAGGATCCCGATGGCCATGTCTGTGGATGACATTCTGTGATATTACTGTGACTATCACTTAATGTGAGATCCAGAGAACTCTTGATAGACATGCAGAACTACTCTCTTCATGCCATTCTAAATATTGTGTTCACCTTCAACCAGTACATTCCAATCTAGAGCAATTAGAAAGTGTGTCATTTTCAGAAGAACCTTCCTGAGTTAAAAGTGTGCAGACTGTGTTGAATGGTCATCCCTATAGTGTCCTTCACTTTGAGTTGGCATGTTGCACAGTGCCTCATTATCAATATTTGATTTGAATTTGTTGCAGTATTGATAGATGGATACAGTTAGTGAACAGCTCACAGGAGTATTATCTGACTTTCAACCATGTAAGTCTCTGGAATTCTCAGGATTGGAGGCAGGCATTTTACTCACTGCACCATCATTCTAACTCCAGATTCACCAGATCCCACCAAGGGTAAAAGACTTAACTGGACTGAGAACAGCTGCAGCAAATGAGATTACAGTGTTTGGAATACATGCAACACTACCATTCATCACCTTTTAAAATATTTCTTGTTTGAATGCAAAAATAATGTTGTTCATCTGGTTGTTCTTTTCTTTGTTCCATTTTATAAAATCCTTCCCTGTTACTAAAGAATCCTATTGAAACCTGAAATATTTTTAGACCTGTATTATGAAGGTATAAAATAAAATAACCCCAGGACATCCATGCTGGTCATGTGAAGATAAACTTTACATACAAACTTAAATAATTAAAGGTAAAAATAGTCTCATAGTCCGAATTGCAGTCTCATGAAATTTACCTATATTTTTATAACTATTCACACCTAGAAAGTGATCAGTAATATACTACAGTTGTCTAAACATGTTGCAAATTAAATTAAACATACATAAATATTTACAATATATAATATTTCATATTGAAAGAGACAACAATATGTTCTTTGTCTGTATATATGTCCAAGGAAGTACACAGAAGACAAAATAATATTTAGCAGTTAGAAACTCAAACAGTAGCATTGCTGTGAACGGTCAGCTTCAATTATGAAAATGTAAATTTGGTAGAGAGAGAAACCCCATTAGAATTACTTGTGATTGGTTTCTACCGATGTCTGCTTTTTCTACATTTTATATATATAAATATGACATTAGATCCTTGTTACTATTGCTTTCCTTTACAATGTGAACACAGCCCTTAATTACTACTGGGCACTCAGCTTTGCACTAGGAAAAAGAAAACCATCAACTTCTGGAAGTCAGAGTTAAAAGGGAGTATGTGCATTTAAACAGGGGTGGCTCAAGTCTCTACGAATCTCCTCCTTTAGCTCACTGTTGCTGCCATGCATTGTAGCATCTTTCTGAATACCGACTGATATTTCTTCAAAGGGAAAAGGAGAAGATGTGAACCCATAACACTGTCACACTTTGTTTCACTCATAAAGGTCTTACTTCCCTTTTTCTGGTACAGATCTATAGCTACAACTATAGCAAATAGTTTCAAGAAGAGCGGAATAGGACTGTAAGAGCATCTCATGTACAGGTTTCTTTAACCCTTATTATTCTAAATCACATATGGGATCATTCCCTCTGCTTACAATTTGCTTTTGCTGTGTCTCTAGGGAAAGAAAAAGACCAGTTCAGAGCTGCACTCACATAGCGTGCAGCAGACTGTCCTAGCTTCTATAATTCTGAGGGAAGAATTTAAGATTTACTTGTGAAAGTAGATTCTGTGATGGCTGATACTGCCTGCATAGGACCTCAGTGGTCACAGGACAGACAGCCTGTCTCCATATAGGCAGAATTTCCTGATAGAGTGTGACTGATACGTTGTTATGTCATGAACATGATCAAGATGAGGTCATAGGAGGTAACCATGGCATTGCCTGCTTATGTAAGTGATGTCACCCCTGAATAAACCTTACTTCCATCACAAACACTGAGGAAGATTCACATGTTATTGATCTGCATAGGGACATGCTGAAGATTGTCTGCATTCTGCTCTGTTGGATGTTATGACACAAAGGCAAGCCAGGGAGCTGGAGAATAGGGATGGATTTGAGGAGGAGTGAGTGATGGTGAAAAGGGAAGCAGTGGATGGGTTTTGAAATGTAGAGCCAGTCTCATCAAAATTACTGAATAAACCAATGGACAAGAATTTAGAGGAGCTCTAGCTTTTCATTGAGAACACAACTCTTATCACCGTATTGGGCAATGGTAATCATTGCAATTCCACTGTGTGCTTGATTTCTGATGTCCTTGAGATATCCAATGTTCTCCATGGGCAACATTGCCTAATTCAGCATCCCACTGACTTTGTCTCATTGTATGACAGTTTCTACTTCTTTATCTTACTACCATTCATTGTCTTCAGTTCTCCATTCAGAAAAACTACAGATGTGATGTACTTCTTAATAAACGTGTTTGACATGAGACATATCTTTTGTAAAATCGCCTTGCCTCAAACATTATTTTTCTCGTCCTCCTGTCACCTTATGTTCTGACCCCCTGGTCCTCTCTCTCAAGACTCTGACACTGATGAATGATTTGCTGATCTAATTCTCATGGGAAATAAAGGAGAACATAAACATACCCAGAAGCAAATTCACACAAGAAATAAATGACATACTTCTCATCCTTATTTAAAATACTGCATGAAATTGTAATATCATGATCCATAGTTGGTTTTATCATGCTTTTATTAAATGTTTTGGAAACTTCATACAGATATACAATGAAATACGTTTCTGTATATACCCTCTATTGGTTCATTCCAATCCTTCTTATATCCCTATTTATATTGCCCATCCCTAAAATCTGATCATTCTTTTTGATAGCCTATAAGTCTAGTTAGTACTTCCTAAACAAGCATGAGTGTAGGATCATCCACTAATTGTAGGAAACCTACCAGTAACTACAAACTCCAGAGAGAAGGATTCCCCTTATTCAGCAGCCGTCAACTGCCAATAGCTCATCAGGGAGGCATTGGACCTGAAGGACTTCTGCCACATATATGCATAGAATTAAAACTAGAATTATGACTAGACTAAAGACCTCTGTATGTAGATCATAAATTTAAAACTTTACATCAATGACCAAGGTCAGAGTTGCAGTTGTCTTACCAAGAATACTAATACAAAAGACCCTAAGAAAACACTTTAATTGCTTTACTTGCCAGGAATGCTGATAAAAGGCTATGTCTTGGAGTTTGTCACTCTGGGCCCTGTACCCCCAACCTCTGTCCTCAGACCTTGGATTCTTGGCTTACCTTGGTAATGGCTCTGCTCTTTATCATCTATTCTAAGAATGTGCTGTGAACTTGAGAGTATTGAACCTTTTCTCAGCATTGCAAGGAGTCTCGTGTTAGAAATGTATGGATAGTCAGAGAAGAGAGGAACTAAGAATGAGAGCTGAAAAGAAGATTTAGAGAAGCAGTAGAACAAAGAGAGATGAGCAAAGCTTACTTAAAACAGTAAAATGAATGGACTGAAAGAGCATGTTGTCCATAGATCTATTCATATCCTCAGATAAGTAAAGTTTTCTAGCTGTTTGTAGGTTCTTCCTTGCAAACCGGGAGAAAGCTTTTGGGGCAGGACACGAAAAGGTTTGGTTAGTGAAGGGGGTCAGGAAGTCCCACTCCTGGCTGAATAGCTATTGGTCACAGATGACTTCTGGGAAACAACATGTCATATTTCTTTGAGTATTCAACTTTAAGAGGCTAAGAATGCTTCCATATGTGTCCCTGAATTAGGCACATACTAGATTCAGTAAGTAGACTCAGTGTTTGTTTTGAAGACATGAGATTTGGGGAGAAAGCTGGTGGAAGGTATGAAAAGTAAAATTGAAAAGAGATAATAGGCATGCACCAGCCTAAAACTTATACACATCTATGACATACTCAAAGAAATATTTATGTAATAAATTTTATAAATCTTTTTAAAACTAATTTGATTTGTGCTCAAGAAGTCAGTGAAGTCTCTATTCAGGAGACCTAGAAAGTTCAGTAGCTTTCTTTGAAACAGATCTCAAATTTTCTAATGCCATCCACAGGAGACTTAGTCTGTTTTGAGAAATCATGAAATCTCAGCACCTTCCTAAAAACACTTTGCCTCTGTGGAGATAATAATAAGAAACTCTTAAGTGTCTTTGTTAATGAACATCTGGAAAAGTTTCATGAACTATTTTGTCTCCCAACACCAACACTGTCATTGTCACTGCAGATGAAATGAAAATTGGAGTTCTGGAGGCAGGTGAGGTCACATACCTCTCCCTCAGGTTTGAGCTGACTCTCTTGTAATTGCTTCTTAAGAGTCAGGATCAGCAATTACCCCACCATTCTGTGGATGATGAAACCTGGTGAGTACTTTGTATTTCAGATGGAGTGGAAGATCCACCAAAAGGGCAAGACCTGCATAAGTGCTCATGTCTGGTAATGGGATTCTGTGGTAGAACCAGGTCTGTGGAACAGAGAGAGAAGGCACAGTCATAATTCATTAACTAAAGAGTGACTGAGAAATACAGAAGTGTTCCTAACCTTGTGTCCCTCCTTGTTGGTTCTTACTGCAATGTAAGGTCCCCACCAAGAGTGACTGTGGGTGGAATAGGATAATGTAGGACATCTGCAAATGTGCTAAAGGACAATTGTAATAAGTCAATGTGATAATTCTGCTTACCTTCCATGAGTGTTGATTATCTTTGAAGTATTATGATTATGAGTGAGCTTATCATAATTTTGTGTCCATAGTGGACAATAAAATGTGACTATAAGAAGAAGATAACCCTGGGTATGTTGCAAATATGAATATGATTCTGGAGTAAAAAAGTATTCTTATGTGACACTACATTTATCATCTGGTTATACAGGCAGTAGTAAGTTTGTGTTGCACGGCTAGTGGTAAAATAACTGGTTTGAAAACTCTTTCTCTTGAACTTGGAAAGGTAACATGGAATGAAAGGTAGATGTAACTATTGAGCATTGACACCCAGGACCATATTAATTTCAAGACAATCAACACAGTATGGAGGGTAGGGTGAATTTTCACATTGACTTTTGCAATAGTCCTTCAGCACCCTCACACATGGCCTGCGTTATCCTGCTATACCTACAGTCACCCACAGTGTGAAACTTATATTACAGTAAGAACCACAGAGACCAGCACAAGTTTAGGAACACTTCTGTATTTCTCAGTCACATCTAAGTTAGGGAATTATTTTTCTGTCTTTTGTTTCTGTTCCACGGATCAGTTTTTACCCCTTATTTCCATTTTCAGTTATCACCCATGTATTAGTCTTACTCTAATGGTAAGTAGGATCTGATACTATGCCTTTCCTCGTTGCTTATTGTTGTTGCTAATAAAACAAAGAGCCTTGTTATTTGCAGTCCTGGGATTTACCACTTGGCTTCTTGTTATCCACACTAGTGCTATATCACATTGGGCAATATTTAAGGAATCACATTATTCTGATTATACTTTACAATCTAACATACACTCTCTGAGTTTTAAATCATCATGAATTTCATTATAATTGATAATTCAGTACAACCATAATAAGATAATCCAGTTGTTGAGGTACATAACTTTTTATCTCATCATTTGTAAGGCATGGGTAAGAAGGTCTCTGTGAATTTGAGAGCAACGTGATCTACATGGTGAGTTCCAGGATAGCCAAAGCTATATAATGACACCCTGACTTAAAAACAAAGACAACAACAAATTATTAGCAAATACATGCAGAATTTTAAGTCAATTGTTTTAGTCACTTAGTTTTCTTCTCATGCAAATGTTTGTTATTCACATGTTAGTATTTCACATTGATTTTGTACAAAGTAAAAGTATTAGTAATTCCTTGTTAGTTACCACTATAGTCTTTATCTCTGTGGTAATAGCAATGCATATTTCCTGTGGAATCATAAACTCCTAGTGTATCTCATAATTGTGAAATTAAACTGAGAGTTGGGGCAATTTTCCATTATGTCTAACACTCAGAACACTGTATTTAATTACATCTTGAAAGTCTTATTTGCACTTTGCATTTAAGTGTAGAGGGAATGCTTATGTTAAAGTAGAAACTTAATTTTAAAAAGATGTATTTATTTTTTATTTTCATATTGTGTGTAGGAATATTTTTCTTGCATGCATATGTAGGCAATATGGGAATTCGGTGCCTACAGTGGCCATAAGAGTGTCAGTATCCACTGGACCTAGAATTGCAGTTAACTATGAGCCACTAAGTGGGTGCTGGAGACTAAACCAAGGTTGTCAACCACAGCAGCAAGCCTTCTTTAATACTGAGCCATCTCCCTAGTCTCCTCAAATGAAAACTTTCACCAAGAAGTGTACAGTTACATACCAACAAACAAAAATATCAGGTCAGGAACCTAAACTGTAAATGTGTTTGAGAATATCTCTCATGGCTTGGTGATCACAGACTGAGGTGATTGTGTTTGTGTCACATGTTCATTACCTTCCTGTATCCATACTACCTTCAAACAGCTGTTGGATTTAAGGAGTCATTTATCCTCAGTGTTTCTATGGTCTTGGCATGACAGTGTCTACATTGTTCAGTTAGAAAAATCAAGGAAGTTGTCAAACTTACAAGATAGCAGTGACTCATCAATTGTCACTGCTATCTGGAATTATATGTACTTAACTCATAAAAAATATTTGTCCTTGTATGCTCAATTCTTAACAGATAAACTAAGTGACTATTTACTAGTGAGAATATTGGAGTTCATTATATGTGACCTGTATCTTCTATGTCTTCATGTGCAGAATACTGTGGCTTTGAAGGCAAATATTCATTACTATAATTGGGCAGAGTGACCTTACAGATTTGTGCATAGGAATGGTCTCATACAGTGGTTGCCATTGGTCATTATTTCTTTTCTTTAACATTTCTTCTTACTTCAATACACTTAATGCAGGTGGAACCTGAAATACTCAATTGTCTTAGATGTGGTACAGATATTTCTTGGTCATGTCATTCAAGGAGTCTCCAAGATTATAACTGGTCTTAGGATAAAGCATCTTGCTGACGTTTGTGATTTTTCTGTCATCACAGATGCAGCAGGGTAAGTCCATTGTTATCAATTTCTTAGAAATGTGTCTAGTTTCTCAGCAAGGAAAAATGTCAGATATGTCGAACTTTGAAAAGCATCCATTTATTTACTCATGTGTCTACTGTTGAACACTCTGTATCCTAAAATGTCAAATTTCCTGTGTATATGATCTTCATATGAAGCAGCAACAGCATATATAAAGAATCTGTTTGTGATACTATTCTGACTGACATTGGAATGAATTATATGAGTCTGTATCAATGTTCACAAATATCAGATGGTGTTTGTTTGAAAATTGTTATCAAAAACTGCCTCCATGACTTTCAAGCACAGATGTCATCTCCCATTAAAGAAACAAACTGAAACCACACTCATTTTCTTCTTTTGTTTGTGATCCATACTGTTTCACTTTAAGGACTAAAATTCATAGTTATAAAGGTTATACATTTCACAGCAATTTTCCAAGTGAAAAATACTGGGAAACCAGTAGCTATAGAAAAAAACAATAGTGTAAGATTTTCAATATTCTCCATGCATATAGAAATCTATTATGTGTCTACTGATTAATTGAAAATGGGTTGTTACTGAGCATATGTGGATGATGTGCAGGTGATAGTCTAAGAATATTACTGGATTGTAAACTCCAAATTTCTTCAGTGACACAAAGAAATTTACTTTGACTGTTGTGAGGGTTAGCATAGGTGTGTATGTTCTCCAGAGATGCATGTATTTGACTGCTTGGACTATAGGGAGTGGCATTGTTGGAGTAGGGGTGGCCTTGTTGGAGGAAGAGTATCAGTGTGGAGTTGGGCTTTGAGGTTTTCTATTCTCAAGCTATACCAATTGTGGGACTCAGTTCACTTTCTGTTGCCTGTGGCTTAAGATGTAGAACTTTCAACTGCTTTTCTAGGTCCATATCTGTTGGTACATTGCCATATTTTGTGCAATGAAGATAATGGACTAATCCTCTTAAACTGTGAGGCAGTCTCAATGAAATATTTTTGTTATGAGAACTGTGCTCAATGGCTCTCTTCACAGCAATAGAAATCCTGACTAAGACAGAAAGGACTATCAGTGATTGGGAGTATTTTTGTAATATGGCCCACCATGTTTTTGTTATAGTAATACAGACTTTGGGAATATGGACTAGAAAATGAGTTAAATGCTTTAAGTCAGGTATAATGAGCCATTGTAATAGGATCATGGAAGACAATAGTGCTAAGGATGATCTGAAAAGTGGGGGCCTGACTCAAGAGTGTTTAGAGGAGAAGGATGTTAGTATTTGTCCTAGATATTGGTCTTATGACATTTTGGTGAAGAATGTGGGTGCTCTTTGCCCTTGCCAGAAAAGTTTGCATGAGACTAAAATGAAGAATTTTTGGATTAAGTCCATTGGCAAAGGAATTCTCAAAACAGCCTAGTATTGACTGTCTTGTATCTATTAGAGTTCTCGCCTATGTAGATTTATATTGAAAAGGAGCAAGCTGAGAAAGGAAAATACAAAACGTGCAATTTGAGAAGAAAAAGAGCATGAGGATGTGGAATGGAGCTAAGTCCTGTGTTCAAGGAGATAAATAGATTAAGAAGGGAAATAATGGGAAAGATGACCTCAGGGCAAGATCCCACTCAGGTCAATTTCCAACTGTTACAACATAAATGAAAAAGCCGTAGAGCCTGGTGTGGTTGTGCCCACCATTAATCCAAGGATTCTAAAGGCAGGTGTCTGTGGATCTCTGAGTTTGTGCCCAGCCTGGTCTACAGAACATGTTTCATATTAGCCAAGCTAAGACACTGAAGGAAACCATTAAAAAAAGAAAGATGTTGAAGTAGTAATTGAAAGATTTCTGACTTCAAGGCCAGCCTGTTATGCAGAGGAAGTTTAAGGACATCTGAGATTAGGAGTGAAGGAAATTGTGGAAAATAGAAAGCTGGTGAAGTTTCAATCAAACAAGGTGTATATTTTCCAGCATCAGAAAGCAGCAGATCTTGGCAGCTAAGAACATGTGGCTCTGGAGTTGGATTCAAGCATAGAAGACAGTGGATATGGACTGGAAAGCTGCTGAGGCCAATCATGTTAAATGTATGTGCTAGCCTTGATGCCTGGAGAAAACATTGTGTAAAGCTGTGAAGGTGAATCCTGGATTTCTCAGGCGACCCTACATTTTATAGATGCCAGAGCTGTGGTATACCTACCCAGCAGAGCTCCTAAGGGGCAGTGGAAACACCCTGGGACAGAGAGTGATTTGTAGTCAACAATGCTGAAAGAAGTTGGAGATCTAAAAGCATTTTGACATGGAGATGAAGGATTTGATATTGGCCCATGAGGTTTTTGAATCTTGCTCTCATCCAATATCTCATTATCCTTCCTATTCTCCACTGTTCCAGGGTATGTTAAAAGTATGTGATCTGTTTTTGATTTTAATTAATAAGAGATTACAGTTAAGCAACTGCATGAATCTCAGTAGAGGATTTTAACTTTGGACTTTAAAACATTGTTGAGACTCTGATAGACTATGAGGACTCTTGAAGTTGGACTGAGTGCATTTTGCATTATATTGTGGTTATAAGACAATGGGAGCCATGCAGTGGAGTTTAGTGGTTTGAATAAGTATGACACGCATAGATTAGTGTTTTGAATATTTGGCCTAAAGTGTGGCATTATTAGGAGGTGTGGTGTTGCCAGAATAGGAGTGGCCTAGATGGAGGTGTTTGTGATTGTGTGGGTTGATGTTTGAGGTCTGTCTCATATGCTCAGGCTATGCCCATTGTAGGAGTAATTTCACTTCCTGCTACTACAGATCAAGATGTAGAACTCTCTGCTGCATTTACAGCAGCATTTTTGCCTTTTTGCAGTGTTTGTAATTAGACTGAGGGGCATTGACAGACTAACAGTTCTTAGTTTGTCTCAAGTCAAAGCTTGGTATTTTCATCCATTTTCCTTAATTTTTTGTTCATGTTTTGTATTTTATTTTATTTTAATTAGCTTAGATGTAGCTAGTTTCTTTAAGGCTTTTCACATTTAGTGTTTTAGTTGGCATAATCATTTTTCTGCTCCTATTCTAGCTTATCTCTTGCATGCATATCATTTTTTTCTATTCTAATATCAGGTCTGTTTTCTTACCTTCTCCATCCTCTCTCAAAGGGACTATTTTTAACTCTCTTATGGGCCTTCTTCTAATTTATTAGCTCAACATACAATTACCACACAAAAACACATATTTCTAACACCTATAAATAATGAAATAACATTGGGACAGAATGTGTGGTAGTGATCTTTTTGGGCCTGTCTCACCCACTTTTGGAATACTTTCTGTTTTCTGCTCTAGCCATTCCACAGAGCATTCTACAGTACCAATGCTCTGAGATGGGGAAAGTGCTAGTATGTTGTAGTTCTTAAGATCTCAGCCCATGTCCCCATTTTGTTTTAACTCCTTCAGATCCCAAGACTCATACACAATTTTGTTCCAGTTCTTTATTGTTCAGCTGACTGTCATTGCATGGCTGATGATTGTCAGGAGCACTGCTCCTTTCCTGTGACTGCATTGTTCAGCCTGGTACTGATTAACAGCTGCTTCTACCTAGTTCTTCATGGAGATCTCACCCTAATTAAGAGCCTTTTATTTACTATCTCCTACATGAATAGCATATAGTGTGCTTAGAACTAACTCTGACTTTACTGAACTGATAGATTCTCTGACCCACTGCCTTTTCCCCTATGATTTCCACTCTGAGACTAAGGATTGGTACATGATTTTTCAACATACTGTTTCAATAGAGACCCTGAACATTTCTCCATTATCTATCATTCATCATATATTGTCTTCCTTGCCATTTATGGTAGCATTTTAGCCTTACTTCAAGATATTGTGCACTGTGTCAGATGTCATCATATAAGACATTTCCATCCCTCTACCAGCCCTGACATGCTTGTGCTAACATGTATGTCTATGTGGTATGATTTCCTAATGTTATGTCTTAACAAGATGTAAGTTGTCACTTAAAGCACAGTTCTAATGCATATTGTGCTTTCAATAATTTTTTTTCTCTAAGTCTGTTGCAGGATAAAGACCCATTTGTCATTCAGCATGACAAAAGTCCAAATTATGAGTCTGAATTAAGTGGACTTGGATACTACATGGAGAGAAAACATCTCACAGTGAAGCCTCAAATTCATTTTACAGGGAACATTTAAAGGCAAACATACCAGGACAAGTAGATTCTTGTTGGCATTTCACAGGAGTGGGTAGGGAGTAAAGCAATCAAGCAGATTAAAAGAAGCTAAAACATGCAGTTATTTGGGGCATTTCAACATTCAGTTTGTAGAATATGGTTGGGTATTTTCCCAAGAGACTTTTCCTGGAGGGAGTAGAAAAGGGAGAATGAGTTTCAGGTTAAACCAAAGGTGGCTCTCCCTGTGTCAAGATGAAAGACCCTTTGTAATGTCAGAAGAACATAGCTATGTTCTGAATGGTATTATAAATCTCTCATTCCACATAATTAATTTTTAGATGAAATATGCATTATGCAACAATATATTTATTTTTCTAGACTATATTGATATTTTCTTTTATGCCATTACTAGAAAATATCAATATATTCTGGAAATCTTGCAATATATTTCGTTCTATGAGCTGTCATTTTTCACTGTCTCTCATGGGCCAATGTCATATCATTGTGAATGTTTCATTTTCTATAAAACTTGATGGTTCTCCTTCCAACTTATGTACACTCTAAGGTATTGTGCATGTCTCACAATATTATACATGGAAAGTAACTAGTCTTGTCAAATTTTAAGGATGAGATCTGTTTAAGTGGTCAGACTAGCCTTGAACTCCTGAGCATAAAAGACCTTTTGTTTCAGTCTCTCAGTAGTCCCATCAATTAAAGGCTTCTTCTTCCACTGCAGAATGTAAATACTTGTCAGTATTTGTTTGAGCAGAAGGAAAGCAGTTCCATCTTCATAAGGAAATCATGCCAAATCACACAATGGACTTCTGGATTCTGGCATTCAGAATTATTTTCTTATCAGAAACTACAACTGGAATTCTGGGAAATGTCTCTCTAATTTTCTACTATCTGTTCTTTTACTGCAGAAAATGCATATTAAAACCCACAGATTTGATTCTCATGCACCTATTGACAGCCAATGCCTTGATCATTCTTTCTGATGGAGTGCCCCAAACAATGGCAGCTTTTGGATTTAAGAATTTCTTGGATAGTTTTGGATGCCAGCTCCTATTGTACTTGCAAGGATTTGGTAGGAGTGCTTCCATTGGCACCACAAGCCTCCTGAGTGTCTTTCAGGTCTTGACCATTAGCCCCAGTAATTCCTGTTGGAAGGATCATAAATTGAAATTTGAAAAGAACATTGGCTACTACATTTTCCTCCTCTGGATCATGTACATGTTCATAAATTTCATTCATTTTGTATACATTCTTGCCAACAAGTATACAAACAATGTGACCAGAATATGGGATTTTGAATACTGCCGCAGTATAGTGAGGGGAGAAATTGGTGGTTCAATTTATGCAGCATTGGTGGTGTGCCCTGAGGTCTTCTTTTCTGTGCTCATGACCTGGTCTAGTGGATCCATGATTGTCATTCTTTACAGACATAAACAGAGGGTAAAACACATCCGCAGCACTCATGGTTCCGTCAGAAACTCCCCTGAATCCAGGGTCACCCAGAACATTCTGATCCTGGTGTCTACCTTTCTAGCTTTTTATACTCTCTCCTCCATTTTAAGAGGCTACATCGCTCTTTTGTATAATCAAAATTGGTGGCTAATGTACTTCAAATCCCTCACTTCTCTCTTTTTTCCATCTTTTGTACCCTTTCTTCTCCTATATCATTACTCTATTGTATCCAAGCTTTGTTTGTTCCGGAATAGGAATAAAAATCATTTAATCTCATTTTAAGATGGGAAACAATATGTTTTGCTTGATATCCAGTTTTTCTCCTCTGTCACACTGAAAATGTCAATGCAGAAAATTATGTAGGTAGTACGTTTTTTAAGAGTAGCTGAAATGAATATGAGCATTTCGTCAGCTGGTTAAATCAGCAACCTACATGAGCCAATGCTATTCTGTGAGGGCCATGGTAGTCTTCAACTTGAAACTGTGAGACTCTTCTATTTGCTACCTGATGTGCAAAGGAGCCAGCATAAGACTCACAACCAAAATGTCCTCCTTGTGGTTTCATTCTCTTAGGGAATCATGTGCTGTGGCTATTGCTCTGTATGCTGTGAATGTTTTGTTCTGATTGGTTAATAAATAAAATGCTGGGAAACCAATCCCCAGCTCTCATCAGGTCTAGCGGTGAGTGACTCTGTTCATCCCCAGTGAGCCATGCCTCTAGGACCCATTCCTGGGCCCTAGCCATTTCCCCAGGAACACCCACCCAGCTTGGCTACAGTTGCCAGCCAGCAGGCAAGGCTCCTGTGAGAAGGCCCCTCCCTCACCAAGACCCCACAGTAGACTCTGCAATCTACATACCCTGCCCTCATACACATCTGCAGGAGACCCCAGCCTCTTCCTGATTCTTGGAAACCAACCCCCAGCTCTATTTGGACCTACAGGTAAATGACTGTTCATACCCAGTGAGTCTTGCCCCTAGTACCCATCCCTGGGTCCCAGTCATTCCCTGGGAATGCCCCCCAACTTGGCCTCAGTTGCCAGACAGCAGGCAGGGTTCCTACATGAAGACCCCTCCCTCACCAAGACCCCACAGCAGACCCTACAATCTACATGCCCTTCCCCCATACCCATCTGCAGGATACCCCAGCCACTTCCTGAAGCTTGAAAACCAGCCTGCAGCTCTCATTGGGCATAGAACTCTCTTTGAGACTAGACAAAAAGCTCTCATTGGACAAAGAGCTGTCATTGGACCAAGAGTAACCTCAGAAGACCGGGAATCTACCACATCTCATTGGATGAAGAGAGGCTTCCTGAAACATAGAATCTGTGAGCTCTGACTGGACCCAGAGCCCTGATAAGACCAAGAGTGGATCAGAGAGTCATAGAATCAACTTGCTTGGGTTAACCTAAGAGAAGCTCCCTGAGACATAGAAACTGCCTGTTCCAATTAGACCAAGAGCTAAGATAGGACCTAGACAGGCACCCTGAGACACAGACACAACAAACACAGCAGCAACTCACTCAGACACAGGCTCCTCTTATACCCATTAGAGGAGGAGATGGGCAGATGTCAAGGCAGAAGCACAGACAACAACATAAAGAACAATACAGCATCACCAGAACCTAGCCCTCCTCCAACAGCAAGACCTGAACATCACAAGGTAGAAAAAGCAGAAGAAAGTGACCTTAACAATAGCATCATGAAGATGCTAGATGCCTTTCAAGAAAAAATGACAAATGATTTTGAGGAAAAGACAAACAAAAAAGTGGAAGAAATCAATAAAGAAATTGAGAAAATGACAAACAAAGTATTGGAAGAAATCTATAAAGAAATAGAGGAAAAGATAAATAAAAAGTGGAAGAAATCAATAAATGCATCAAATAAAATCATGAAAAAGCAATTAAACAGGTGAGGGGAACAGTTCAAAATCTGAAAAGGAAAATAGAAACAATGAAAAAGACACAAACAGAGGGAATGCTGGAAATAGAATATCTGAGTAAATGAACAGAAAAACACAGATGCAAGCATAACCTACAGAATACAAGAAATGGAAGAGAGAATCTCTGGTGTAGAGGATACAACAGAGGAAATAGATTCATCAGTCAAAGAAAATACCAAAGCCAAAAAAGTCATAACACAAAATGTCCAAGAAATCTAGGACACCATGAAAAGACCAAACCTAAGAATAATAGGAATAGAGGAAGGAGATGAATACCAACTCAAAGGCATAGAAAATATATTCTACAATGTCATAGAAGATAAATTTCCCAACTTAAAGAGGGGAATACCTATGAAGATACAAGAAGCCTATAGAACACCAAACAGACTAGACCCCCCAAAAAAAGTCTCCATGCCACATAATAATTAAACAACAAAACATACAGAATAAAGAAAGAACATTAAGAGTAGCAAAGGAAAAATGCCAAGTGACTTATAAAGGCAAACCTATCAGAATAACACCTGATTTCTCAATGGAGACTTTGAAAGCCAGAAGGACCTGGACAGATGTAATGTAGACACTAAAAGACCATGAATGCCAGCCTAGACTAATATACTCACCAAGACTTTCAGTCATCATAGATGGAGTGAACAAGACATTCCAAGACAAAAATCAGATTTAAACAATACCTAACCACAAATCTAGAAAGCCCCAGAAGGAAAATTCCAATCTAAGGAAGTCAGATACACCCACAACAACACAGGCAATAGATAACCTAACAGCAGTGAACCCCAAAGAAGAGAAGTACACACACATTACCATGAAAAGACCACAGGAACTAACAATCACTGGTCATTAATATCCCTTAATATCAATGGACTTAATTCACCTATAAAAAGACACAGGCTAAGAGAATGGATATGAAAGCAGGACCCATCTTTCAGCTGCATACAAGAAACACACCTCAATTTCAAAGATAGGCACTACCTAAGAATAAAAGGCTGGGAAAAGCTTTACAATCAAATAGTCTTAAGAAACAAGTGGGTATAGCCATCCTGATATCCAGCAAAATAGACTTCAAACTAAAATCAATCAAAAGAGATCAAGAAGGGCATTACATACTCATCATAGGAAAGATCCACCAATATGAAGTTTCAATTCTGAACATTTATGCCCCAAACACAAGGGCACCCCCATATGTAAAAGAAACATTACTAAAGCTTAAATCACATATAAAACCCCACACATTAATAGTGGGAGACTTTAACACCCCACTTCCACCACTGGACAGATCTCCCAAATCGAAGCTTAACAGAGAAATAAAGGACTTAACTGATGTCATGACTCAAATGGACTTAATCTATATCTACAGAACATGCCATCCTAACAAAAAAGAATATACCTTCTTCTCAGCACCCCATGGAACCTTCTCTAAAATCGACCACATACTTGGCCACAAAACAAATCTCAACAGATACAAAAAAAAATTGGAGTAACCTCCTATATTCTATCAGACCACCATGGTTTAAAGTTAGATTTAAACAACAACAAAAATTACAGAAACCCTACAATCTCATGGAAATGGAATAATGCTCAAAGTATCACCAATGGGTCAAGGAAGAAAGAAAGAAAGAAATTACAGACTTCTTAGAGTTCAATGAAAATGAATATACCACATACCCCAATTTATGGGACGCTATAAAATCAGTGTTAAGAGGAAGATTCATAGCACTATACGCCTCAATAAGGAAGTTGGAGAAATCTCACACTAGTGACTTAACAGCATACCTGAATGCTCTAGAACAAGAAGAAGCAGAGTCACCCAGGACGAATAGACACCAGGAAATAATCAAAATGAGAGATGAAATCAATGAAATAGAAACAAAGAGAACAATACAAAGAATCAATGAAACGAAGAACTGGTTCTTTAAGAAAATCAACAAAATAGACAAGCCCTTATCAAAACTAACCAAAAGCCAGAGAGAGAGAGAGAGCATCCAAATTAATAAAATCTGAAATGAAAATGGAGACATAACAACTAACATTGAGGAAATCCAGAGAACCATCAAATAAAACTTCAAAAACCTGTACTCCACAAAACTGGAAAGTCTAAAAGAAATGGATAATTTTCAGGTTACACAACTCATAATGAAAATAAAACTAATCACGTGTTTTCCATCATTTGCAGATCATATCTAATAGACACTAGTGAGGTATGCTGATGTGTAGTAGATTTCTAAAATTCTCAGTGATAGAAAGATTGTGGATAGAAACAGTGCTCCCACAATGACCCATGAAGTCTTTAAACACTTCTCTGACCCAAGATATATGTTAGTTCAAACCACTCACCATGCCTTAGGAGTATATGACACAAACATCATTTTCTCTGTATTCAGGTTCCATGCATGCCCAGGTTTAGACAAAGTAATAGCTGTCAACATGCCTCAGTGTCTTCCAGATGTTTAGATGTTGGATTTAGAGCTGTGATGTAATGTCTGAGCCTGTCCTTGTAAGAGGCCATATGTGATAAGAGTCATTTTTTTTTGCAGTTACTATGCTATTATAAAGGAGATCTAACATCATAGGGGTCCATGCTATGCTGAAATATCCCCATCTTGGAGATAGTGACTGACTGTTCAGATGGACAGAAGCTATAAACCTGTTGTTATGATCTATCCACTACACGAAAATCTACATACAGATTCAATACAACCCCAGTGAAAACCTCCATCTCATTGTTAATAAAAATAGAAAACAATCAGTTATAAAATTCATGTGGAACCACAACAGACCTAGATAGAAAAATAACAATTCTTTACAGACCAAATAATGCTGGAGGAACTATCATTCCAATCTTAAGAAATATTACAGAGACAATAAAAATATGTTGTTGACATAAATACACACATGTAGAACAATGGGACAAAATTGAAGACCCAAACATGAGGACATATAACTCAATCACTTAGTATTAAACAGTATGCCAAAGGCATATGGTGGAGAAAAGAAACATCTTCAATAAAAGGTGCTGGAAAATTGAATTTCCCCATGTGAAAAATGAGATGAGACCTATACCTTTCACTTTGCACAAAACTAACTCCAAATGGATCAAAGATTCAATGTGAAATCTGAAACATGGAACAATATAAAAAAAAGTATTTTTCTTTTTATTGACAAAATTTTTTTTGATAATTTTATGTGTATACATACACATATCATAGATGCATACATACATATACATAGACATATATATGCATATGCATATGATTTTGTTTATTCTGTTTGCTCTCTGGCCTGATACCTTAATAAACCAAAAAGTTTTCCACCAACCAACAGTTCTTCAGTTTAATGTCATTTAGAGACAAGCACCTCACCAAGAAACCTTCAGGATGTTAATGCCATTCTGGGACTGCTGAGGTATTCATCCTCAGAGAATGACTAGTTACTGGTTCTTAATTCTGTCCAGTTTTACAAAAAAAATTGTTAGATTGACAAAGCCTATGTTGTGTAAAACAATCTAGTAAATCACAACTGTAATTGTAACATTTTTTTTCTTGGAGCAAAGACTTTTTAATGAATATTTTACAAATACACCAGAGAATCATGCAATGCTGTCTGCATTGGATGCAATCCTGGGCCACAAGTCTGCACATTCCTTTGCGACTGGACCTGTGATAGCAGAACCTTTCATCTCGCCTTTATTGTTTACTATGACTCCTGCATTGTCTTCAAAATAAAGAAACACCCCATCTTTTCTTCGATACGACTTTCTTTGTCGAATTACCACCGCTGGATGGACCTTTTTCCTTAGTTCTGGTTTGCCTTTCTTAACTGTGGCCATCACCATGTCGCCCACACCAGCAGCAGGAAGTCTGTTCAGTCGTCCCTTGATTCCCTTCACAGAGATGATATACAAATTTTTGGCTCCTGTATTGTCAGCACAGTTGATCACAGCTCCTACCGGAAGACCCAGGGAAATCCGGAATTTCGCTCCGGAGGACCCACCACGTCCTCGCTTCGACATCTTGAACGCCCGGAAAGAGTCAGAAAGCGTAATTGTAACATTTTTCTAATATGACTGCATTTGCTAAAGAATTAAGGAAAGCAATATTTTTCTTTTTATTGAATATATATATATATATATATATATGTTACAGTTGTGATTTGTAACATATATAACATATATATTTCAGGGAGTCTTAAGCCCATTAGGTTGATGAACATGAATAACCATCAAAACTGTGTTAGATTTTAATCACAGTGATGATTTTGCATGCATACCCACTTAGACATGTGCACAGGTATGGAGAGCCATATTGACAGAGGTATGCCCTGAGGGCATACCTAATGTGTATAGAGGGGGCAAAGCTTCTTACCTACAATCAGGAATATGTTTAGCAGAACTGATAGTGGACTTGGGCAGGATCTCAGGGGAGCTCCATCTTCTGTTTATGAGATCACAGTCTTAGAACCCTAAGGGGCAATGGTAATCAGTCCCAAGTCCACTGTGTGCTTGATCTCTGATTTCTTAAGCTAGCCGGTGATCCCCTTGTGCAACATTGCTTGATTCAGGCTCCACATTGACTTTCTCTCACTGTATGACAGTCTCTCCTTTTTTTTCTTACTACCATTGTCTTCATTTCTCCTATCAGAAAACTGTAAGTCAGATGCTGTACTTCTTATTAAACTTGTTTGGCGTGAGACATAGCTTTCGTAAAACCGCCTGAGCCCAAATTTTACCTTCTTTGTCCTTCTGTCTCCTTATCTTCTGAACCCTTGGTCCTGTCTCTCAAGACTCTAACACTGAAGAGTGACTTGCTGGTCCAGTTTACATAGGAGCATACAGGAAAGTTCACACATATACTGAAACAAATGTGCACAAAAGAAAATAACATACATCTCATCATTTTTTAAAACTACTATGTGCAATTGTTGTATCATTATCCATAGTGGATTTTAGTTGATTTTTTATGTTTTGGAAAGTTCTTACATGTATACAATGAAATACAACCATATATATATATATATATATATATATATATATATATATATATGTGTGTGTGTGTGTGTGTGTGTGTGTGTGTGTGTGTGTGTGTGTATATGTATATACACACACACATATATATAGTGTGTAAATATATATACCATATATTTACTCACTCCAATTCTCTTTTTATATCATTTATAATTGTTTCTGCCTGATTTCCTAGAATTATTTTTGATAACCCAATAATTGTAATTAGTACTTCCTAAACAATATGAATGTAGGGTCATTCACTTAATGTGGGAAAACTACCAGTGACTTCAAATTCCAAATAGAATGATTCCCCTGCTTCAGCAGCTGTCAACTGCCACTGTCTCATCAGTGAGGGGTTAGGCCTGCAGAGTGTCTGCCCCATATATGCATAGAATTATTTTAGATATATTTATTATGACTTTATGTGTATATTTAAGTAGGTATAGTATGTATGTGTATTGTGTACAGTACATGCAATTCCAATGACAGACAGAAGAGGGCATTCGATTCCCTGGAAGTAGTATTATAGGTGGTTGGTGCTGACAATGATAATTGGGTCCTCTGCAAGAGCAGCAATTGCTCTTAGGCAAAAACACTTCTCTCCAGCCCTATACATAGTTATTTAATATAATCTAATGTTCCTTCATTCACTGATCAGTTCAAGTTTATTGAATATAAAGAATATTTATATTCAATATCAATATTAAGAATATATATTTCTATGTTCAATTTTCTAGATATATCTAGCATGTATTGTTTCCTGCATTATACATCTAAGTAATGATTATATATTAAATCTATATTAGTTACATAAATTTTTATTTAATTAATTTATTTTTATGTGTTTGGTTGTTTTTGTTGATGTAAGTCTGTGTGCCTGGTGCTCACATAGGCCAGAAATGGTATCATATTCCCTGAAACTGGAGTTAGAGATTACTTTGAGCCACAGTGTGGGTGGTGGGAATCAAACACAAATTTTTGAGAGCAGCCAGTGCTCTTAACTACTGAGCCACATCTCTAGCACTTATATTAGTTAATTTTCTATACCTGTGACAAAAATTCCTAAAAGAACAACTTGATGCAAGGTTTATTTTGATTCTTGCTTTCAGGGGATTCAGTACAAATTTCCTTGACCTACTGTCCTTGCGGAGACTACCAGGACAGTAGGTATGTGTGGTGAAGGAGTTTCCTCAACTCGTTGTAGATGGAGATTATAAGAAGCACTGGGCACTAGGCACAACATCCAAAGTCACACTGACATTGTTCTATTTAAGCCAGGAGGCACCTGCATCTCCTATATATTCTAACACCTTCCTCCATCACCTGAGGACCAGACATTCAAAACATGCTCCAGTGGGTGATGTTTAATTTTTCTAAGCACTAAAGGATGTGACATGCTAACTGTTTTATTAGCATTTATTAATGAGATGTCTACACAGTTCCCATTACTATATATCGTGGTAATTGTAATTGCTCTATTCTCCTTTCAAGTGTGATCAGTTTTATGATTACATGTAGCATAAGAACACTCACACATCTGTGTAAGACATTAATGCGAAATGAGGCCATGAATTTGAAAGTAAGGAGGGATATGTGGAAGGTTTGGTGGAAAGAATGAGAAGTAGGAAAGGGAATATATGTAGTTATAATACAATTGAAAAAAATTAAGTGAATCTTTATTTTTCCCACTAAATTGACTGATGCACTGGGATACAAGGGCCAGGGAACCTAGATTATCATTAATGACTAGATTCCCCCTGGGGGAAGAACATTTATATCACTTCAACTTACTCTTTTTCTTAGAGATTCTAAAATCCAATACGCCCAACCCCAGACAGGCTCAACTTCTGAAAAACCATAGTCCATTCATCTCACTACATTGTACAGTTCCCTTCATTCATTTGAATAATATAGACTTATTGTCTACTAATTATTCTTTACAATTTTCCCTTTCACTTTGACCATGTTTATCTAGTCACATATGATATTCTGGACATAAAGTAAGTTTACTTTGTGCTCCACAGCATCACAACTTCTAATCTGATCATGAATCCCCTAGAGAGACCAACATTTGCAAAATGTAATCTTGGGCATCCTCTGCTATTGGGCCTTTAGATCAATGGCCTTGACACACAGTTCTCTCCTTGGGTCATCCTGGTTGGCAGAACAACAGAGGTTAATCTTTGCACAAGAGATTTTTTTGAAATATACATTCTTATGTTTTAATTAGTTCTCAATGTGATCAATTTTCAAGTAATATCTTTATGCATGTTTCATTTTGATTGATTCTTTCACCAATCTATCTCTCTGTTACCACTTTTCTGCTATATCCTATTATAATAAACTCCTACTTCCATTCTTTTCTGTTATTTTCTCTAATTTCTCATCTTTTATTCTAGTCTCACAGGCAACACCTTTTATTGAGATTTTCACGTATGAGTACTGTATTGACATTAGTCCATCCCCTCCTACTCCCTACTCCAACTTTTCCCTTGTTCCCCCTGTTGCCTGTCAAAAGCAACTTTTACTTTACATATGTGCACTTTAAATCTGCAAGTCTGTTTAGTGTTGACCATATGTATATATTTTAGGGTAACCACATGTTATTGGATAACCAATTAAGAGGCTTATAGTTATAGAAGGTTGATTCTCCCTTTCTCAGTACTCATTAATTACTTGTAGCTTTTTTTTTTTTTTTTTTTTTTTTTTTTGGTTTTTCGAGACAGGGTTTCTCCGTGTAGCTTTGCGCCTTTCCTGGAACTCACTTGGTAGCCCAGGCCGGCCTCGAACTCACAGAGATCCGCCTGGCTCTGCTACTTGTAGCTTTTAATGCAGAGGTAGAGGCTTGTTAAATTTTCCATTCATGTTGTCATGTCAAATGATGCTGCCACAGTTTAGGTCTTGTTCAGAAGGTCATGTTCTTGAAATTTTATGACTGAATTTAAGATCAGTTCAATAGGAAAGGAATCATGACTGACACAATAAACTTAGCCTACTATCCATGGCTTCAAGGCCATAAACCTAGAAGAGAACCAATTATTTCCAAATTTGCAAACCAATATAATATAAAACTACATTCTATACACTTATCCTGATACCCACTGGTAGGAGTAGGTCTCAGCTATAATCAGCAGAGAGGTTTCTCTTTTTAGAAGATAGAGACTGACAACAAGTTGTCAAAATGAAGAGAATAACCAAATATAGGGTACGAAACCACAGTTGATACATCTACAACGCAAGCTCTACAACTAAGGCTCACAGAACAACAGGGAAGAAGGACTGGAAATGCTAGAAAATCCTGAGGACCAGGACATCTGCTGGGAGATTAGGTCTTCTCCATATACCAAGGAAGTAGTGCATACAGGCCCCTTTCTACCTTCCTGTATATTTCCTTTATTTGCTCCTCCCACATTTATATCTATCTCTCTATCTCTCTATCTATCTATATCTATTTATATGTATATATGTCACAGGCAATGATGTATATATGAGAGAAAATATGCTATTTTTCAGATCCATACATTTTTCAACAAATTCTGTATTTTAATTTTTATTCACACCTGAATAAAATTACACACACATACACACACACACACACACACACACACACACACACACACAATGTACACTGATTAACATGCACTCACATAAAATCTTTTAATTGTTATAATGCATACAGTCCCAATGTTCACATATCCCTATTGGTAATGATATTATTGGAAAGATTTGATGACAGTTTTAATATTTTTATACATCTTTATGTATTGTTCCTATTAAAGATACAATTTTAGTATATCTGAGCTCATAGGCATGATAAAATGATAGAATATAATGGACTAAAAAGAATAGCAAGAGGGTAGGCAGTATAAATATTAGGACTCTCTGAATTCTAACATTTGCTTTTGGTATTAGCGAGTACAACAGAGCCTGTCAACTGAGGCTTAGTGTCTAATGAGAAGAAAGGGGCAAAATGCTGGAAAACATGGAGCTGTTGCCACGCTGGCATTGACCAGCCACCTGGTGGTTCCATTTACAAAGCTTAAACACATAGTTAAGATTCCAGGAGTTATATAAAAGAACACAAACTCACCAGGACAAAGATGGTTTGGGTGGCTCTGGTCTCAGGATATGACCTATGACACAGAACTCTCTGAAGGTTTTAGACCCTCTGCTTGTGTTTCATCAAGAAAAGCACCACTGGCTCACAGCAGGATTCCAAAACACATGACATCAGAAGAACATAATAAGATTACATAAGGCAGAGATTAGATTTTGAGGCTTGGCCATGGCATAGTATAGTAAATATTTAATCCAAGTGCAGATTCTTGTATCTCATTTGTCTGTTGTGAGCACAGGAATGAATCCATTAACCAACAGTTGCAGGGACCAGCACTGGATGACAGAAGATCCAGTGATCTTGGGGGCTCTGTCATGTTTGTATTTGGCATTCCTTATGGTGATCGTGATGGTCTGGAAAACATTTAAGAGAGATGCATAACCAAGGGATGCTTTCTGGAAACTCTATGAAAAAAATCAAGGTTAGATACAATGTTACCTAGGAAATATGTTTGACCAAAGGCAGCTATTGTCTGATGGATACAGAGACTAATCATGAAGTTAGCTCCTGTCAGGTGTTTGACAATTATGTCTGTAGGCCTGGCACTGATCCCAGAGAATTCATCAATAATAAAACAGCCAAGCAAGGCTGAGTTACCCAGTATTCCTAGTGCAATTTGGGACAGAAAGAGGATCCCCATGGCCAGTTCTGTGGATGACATTCTGCTATACTTCTGTGACTGTCACTTAATGTGAGATCCAGAGAACTCTTCATAAACATGTAGGACTACTGTTTTTATGCCATGTTAAATATTGTGTATTCCAACCAATAGTACATTCCATTATTGAGGACTTACAAAGTTTGTCAATTTCATAAGAGATTTCCTAAGTTTGAAAGTGTCCTGCAGGTGGTGAAAGGTCATCTTTACAGTGTCTTTTACTTTGAGTAGGCATTTTGCACAGTGCCTCATAATCAATACTAAATTTGAATTTGTTATAGCCTTATTCGTGGGGTTCCAGTGATGAGACTGTAAAGACTATTCATTATACTTTAGAAATAGAGAAAGAGTGATGGAAAGAGAGGGTGGGACTTTGAGGAATACTCAGTGGTGGAAAAACATAAGCTGTGAATGGATTTGAATTCTGGAGTCATTCTCCTCAAAATATCCTGAGTGAACCAAATGAAAATGACCATAACACACACACACACACACACACACACACACACACACACACACACACACACACAGAGAGAGAGAGAGAGAGAGAGAGAGAGAGAGATTACTGAGCGCGAATGTTTTTCCAAGAAGCCAAACTCCATTTATAGAAATATTTTAGCAGGAACAATATATATATAGTAATAAAAGGCAATTTCTAGATTTTCTGTAAAATCTTCAAGAATATTGTTATTTTAGTTTAGGAACAGAGGAATGATTATGCAGTATGAAAATGAAAATCACATAGCAGAGTTTATTTTCGTTGTGGGTCTGGTGGTACTCAGACATTCACCATGACCATGAATACATTTTATTAAGAAGCTTTTTATATAGGTCCTGACTCCTTGATTGATATGGCCCAGGTCTGCAGCCAAGAGCACTCCCAAGATGTGGGATCTAGCCCTTTCCTCTCAGGGATTATAAAAGCCAAACCCACAGGATTGAATGTTTTCTGCCTATGTGTTCACAAAGATTTATTTTAATATATGTGTCTTGCAGTTGTCCTAGGCTTTTTTGAGAGCAGAATAAGGAAGTTTGATTACAAATGCAGAAATTGTTGTTAGTCTTATCATCTTCTATCTTGCAAGAAAAACAAATTTTATAAGATCATTCAATTTCAAGAATGGATATTCATGTATGGAAAATGGGAACAGGCTGCTAGGGTGTGGTGTTTACAATATAGGGGCATTTTTGTTCTACATATACATCTTAACCATAGTAATTAAAACTTTAAATGTTATGGAACTGAACCGACATTTGTAAGTGCATTAACTGTAAATCACAGTGAACAAAAGCTCCCCTTTGGTCCTCCTGAGGTTCTACAACTCCCTCTTTTCTGTCTGTGAGGGTCTGTACACACAGAAGACAGCAACAAATTCCTCTCAATAGCAAGCTCTGAGAGAGCATCCTCGGCTAGTTCTCATTGTCCTTGTACATTGTCCTTATACTTCCTAATACATTCTCTCTCTCTTATTCTCTCTCTCTCTTTTGTGTATATGCATGCGTGTGTGTGTGTGTGTGTGTGTGTGTGTGTGTGTGTGTGTAAAAACAATTAAAAAACAGAGGTCATGAAAGTGAGAAAAATTGTGAGGTGTATTTGAGAAGTATTGGAGGGAGTAAAGAGAATGAGGGAAATGATGTTAAGTATAGTCAAAATTCAAAAATTCAAAAAATAAAACTGAAATGTTTGTTTCACCACAAGGTGAAAAATTCTTCATGTTTCTCAGAATGTTGTCATGCCAACATTATAAAATGTATTGTATTGCTTTATACTATGTACTCTAATAATTTACTTGCTAATTGTGATAACTTGCTTTTTCTTTGACTCCCATTTCATTAGAACTTCTTCTCAGATTTGAATGAATCTGTTCCTCTGCTGATAACACTAAAATGAGGCAGATTACATATTTGAATATTAAGAAATGAATTGAACACAATCAAGAATAGTGTCAAAAATCTGAAATTTTTGTCTTACCAATAGATAAGACCCAATTGCTAAAGATACCATATACTTGAGCCATAGACCATGGAGAAAAAAAAATGAGTGGTTACATGGATGGTTCATGCCTACTGGATAGTTTTCATAGTGCTAGATGTAATCATAAATCTTACTCAGAGGTAAACCTGAGAAATATAACAACAATAATCATTGTGAAATAATGTCATGAGCATCATGGGAGTAATGAACCACTTTATGACTGGGTTGAAAGTCCACTTCCCAAAATGGAACACATGCCTGGAACCAAATCAGGTACAATAATATGTGGGTAGAGAGTACCCAGTCCTTCTTGAAGAACTTATTACTATTATTCTGCTAAATGGACATAGTAACAACCTGTCCCCTAAGCTCTTGTCTTTATGCTAATTGATCAGTACATCTCTCAACCCTCATCAAAGAAGCTTCTTTCTTAACTATATGGTTATTAGTACAGAGGTTCACAATCATTCAAAGTGCTGAAAATAAGAGACTCTGGAAAGCCCAACTAAAATTAGGATGTCTCTATCACACTTCTTCCTCCCAAGAACTAGGAATCATCATGGAAGAAGAGGCAGAAAGTGTGTTAGAACCATTCTGCTAGTAGATGGTTCTAAACAAACAGGTTTTGAACACACAGAACAGGGTACTTGCAATTGTGAATTCACTTGTTTTGGCAATATGCACAAAACCTGAAAATGATCAAGTTAGACAAAATTCCAGAAGATTGGAGGTTGTCAGGATGTCCCACTCCTAGCTGAAGACGTGTTACAAATGTTGACTTCTGGATAGGATTTGTCACATTATTTCCAGGATTTGAACTTTGAAATGCTACCCATGTTTCCATCGATGCCCCTGTGCTAGGCATGTACTACCATCAATAAGTACACTAAGTAATTGTTTTTGCTTTGTTTGGTATTGTTTTATTTTTAGAAACACATGAAATTTGGAGGGCATAGGGGTGGGGGAAAATAAATAACATGGAAGGAGATAATGGTGCAAGAACTTGACTAAAAGGCATATCAACCTATGAAATACTCAGGGAGATATTAAGTAGTAAATTTTCTAAATCTTTTCAAAAGAACTAAGTTTATTTGTATGAGAGGAAGTCAGAGAATCCTATATCCAATGAAGCATAGAGACTTCGGTAAATATGTCCTGAATTTGACCTCAAAGTTTCTAGCACTTCCACAGGAGACCTGGTCACGCTTTATGGATCAGAAAAACTGAACAGCTCTTCAAAACACTTTGTGTCATTGGAGATATACATGAGAAACTCTTAAGTGTCTTTTTAATTAGCAACTAGAAAAAGTTTCATAAATGATTTTGTCTCCCAAAGCCACACTGTCATTGCCAGGGAAGGTGACATGAAAATTGTCATTCTGAAGGGAGGTGAGGTCACAGAGTCACAAACCTTTATCTCCGCCTTGAGTTTGAGCTCCCTTCCTCTCTCACAGTGCTGGTTATTATGAAGCCAGGATCTGTACACTGAGCCCACCACATTGCAGAGGTAAGAATCTAGGTAAGTACATGATATTGCAGTGTACTGCTGAGCCAGCAATGAAGAGGCCTGTGTAAGTGCTCATGTCTGATGATGGGAATTCTGGGTAGAAATAGATCTGTGGAATAAAGAGGGAAGGCACAAGAATTATTGCATAGTTAAGAGGTGAGTGAGAAAGAACAAAGTGTTTCTAACCTTGTGCTAGTCAATGTTGTTTTCTACCATAACATAGATGTCCTACTGAGGGTAACTGTGGGTAACACCAGGGTAATACAGCCCATCTGTGAAGATGCTGAAGGAATTTGGTAATAAGTCAATGAGATAACTCATCTTACCTCACATGACGTGTAGTGTATACTCACTGTGCAGGTATTATTATTATAGGTAAACTTCCTGGATTCACAGCTGTAGTAATCATTAGAATGAAACTATTAGAAGCACACACACATGGGAAGGTGCACAATATGAATCTCACTCTGGAGTGAAATGTATTCTTATTTAAGAGTACAGTTATGAGCTACAGAGGCAGTAACTGTGTCTGCATTGAATGAACCCTGGTACAATGACTGTTTGAATCTTCCCTGTGAATTGGTAAAATAACACTGAAGGGAACAGTCTCAGTATGATTATCAGACAATTACATACAGGTCCAAATCTATCTTGAATTTTCTCCCCCGGTTTAGTCATACTCAAATTTTAAACATATCCTGATGGCATGCCTTCCCACTATTTATCATTGTTGCTAATGGAGCACAGGGCCTTTTGCATGGAGGTTCAAGGCTCTACCCATCACCTCACTTAGTTCTTTTTTCAGTTTGGACAATGGTTAAGTTTTCACACTTTTCAGATTCCTTTTTAGGTATTTTAAATACATCTACTCTCTTTGAGTGCATTATCAATGTCATTATAATTGGTTCATCAATATAAGAAGTAGCAAGTATACTCAAAAATTTAAATGAAAATATTTTAGTAACTTAGTTTTTTTCCCATGCACATGTATTTCATGTTGATGCTTGTACAAATAAATGGTTTTAGTAATTCATCTGTAGTTAATACTTTAGCCTTTACCTCTCAATTATAACAATGTATATTTTTGGAGGTATCATGAACATCTGGTCCATATTGTGCATATGAAAAGGAACTTGGAGGTGCAAAAATTTAATGTCATATAATAACACACTTAGACACTGCATTTTAGTAAATTTTGAAAATTTTATTTGTACTTTTCATTTGGCTGTTGAAATAAGCATTTATTATAAAAATGAAAAGTTATGTTTAAAAGACTTTACAATCTATTTTACTTTCATGTGCATGAATGTTTTGCCTGCATGTATATATGCACTATGAGAATGTGTTGACTACAGAGGACAAAAGTAGGTATGTGAACCCCTTGGATCTGGTTTTTAGAGGCAGTTTTGAGCTACCATTTATGTGTTGGGAAACAGAATCAAGTGTTCTTTACCACAGAGCCATCTCTGTAGTCTCCACAAATGAAAACTTTCTACAGGCAAAATCACACAACATACAACCAATGAAGTACATAAAACATCAAGTATGGAACACAAGCTGCATATAGACTGGAGTGTGTTTGAGAACATGTCCCATTCCTTTATGATCAGGGACATTGGTGACTGTCCTGTCAGAGTCTACTTGACACAAACAGCATTTGGATTTAAGGAGTCACTTAGCCATGCATTTCTTTGTTCTGGTCTTGAAAGAGGAATTTTTTTATTTTATTTTATAATTTAACTTAATTTTACATATCAGCCACGGATTACCTTATTCTCCCCCTCCCCCCGCCATTTCCCCCAGCTAACCCCCCCATTCCCATCTCCTCCAGGGCAAAGACTCTCCTGGGGATTGAGTTCAACCTGGTAGATTCAGTCCAGGCAGGTCCAGTCCCCTCCTCCCAGGCTGAGCCAAGTGTCCCTGTCTAAGCTCCAGGTTCCAAACAGCCAGCTCATGCATTGAGGACAGGTCCAGGTCCCACTGCCTGGATGCCTCCAAAACAGATCAAGCTAATGAACTGTCTCACTTATCCAGAGGGCCTGATCCAGTTGAGGGCTCCTCAGCTATTGCTTCATAGTTCATGTGTTTCCATTCGTTTGGCTATTTGTCCCTGTGCTTTTTCCAATCTCGGTCTCAACAATTCTCGCTCATAGAAACCCTCCTCTTTCTCCCCAACTAGACTCCTGGAGCTCCACTAGGGGCCTGGCCATGGATCTCTGCATCTGGTTCCCTCAGTCATTGGATGAGGTTTCTAGGCAACTAGGGTGTTTGGCCATCCTATCACCAGAGTAGGTCAGTTCAGGCTTTCTCTCCACCATTGCCAGTAGTCTATTGTGGAGGTATCTTGGTGGATTTCTGGGGACCTCTATAGCACTTTGCTTCTTTCTATTCTCATGTGGTCTTCATTTATGATGGTCTCTTATTCCTTGTTCTCCCTCTCTGTTCTTGATCCAGCTGGTATCTCCCACTCCTCTAAGCTCTCTTTCCCTCAACCCTTGCCCTTCATTACCCCCACTCATGTCCAGGCTGTTCATGTAGACCTCATCCATTTTTCTGTCATTTGGCGATCCCTGTGTCTTTCTTGGGGTCCTGTTTTCTAGTTAGCCTCCCTAGAGTTGTGAGTAGCAGTCTAGTCATCTTTGTTTTATATCTAGTATCCTCTTATGAGTGAGTGCATACCATGTTAGTCTTTCTGAATTTGGGTTACCTCACTCAGGATGATTTTTTCTAGATCCATCCATTTGCCTGCAAACCTCATGATGTCATTGTTTTTCTCTGCTGAGTAGAATTCCATTGTGTATATGTACCACATTTTATTTATCCATTCTTCAGCTGAAGGGCATCTAAGTTGTTTCTAGGTTCTGGCTATTACAAACAATGCTGATATGAACATAGCTGAGCAAGTGCCCTTGTGGTATGATTGAGCATTCTTTGGGTATATGCCCAAGAGTGGTATAGCTGAGTCTTGGGGGAGATTGATTCCCAATTTTCTAAGAGAGTGCCATATTGATTTACAAAGTGGTTGTACAAGCTTGCATTCCCACCAGCAGTGGAGGAGAGTTCCCGTAGCTCTACATCCCCTCCAGCATAAAGTGTCTTCAGTGTTTTTGATCTTAGCCATTCTGACAGGCGTAAGGTGGTATCTCAGAGTTGTTTTGATTTGCATTTCCCTGATGATTAGGGATGTTGAGCAATTCCTTAAATGTCTTTCAGCCATTTGAGTTTCCTCTGTTGAGAATTCTCTGTTTAGTTCTATAGCCCATTTCTTAATTGGATTGTTGGGCATTTTGATGTCTAATTTCTTGAGTTAGTTATATATTCTGGATATCAGCCCTCTGTCAGACGTGGGCTTGGTGAAGACCATTTCCCATTCTGTAGGCTATCACTTTGCCTTGTTGACCATATCCTTTGCTCTACAAAAGCTTTTCAGTTTCAAGAGGTCCCATTGATTGATTGTTTCTTTCACTGTCTGTGCTACTGGTGTTATATTTAGGAAGTGATCTCCTATGCCAATGCATTCAAGACTACTTCCTACTTTCTCTTCTAGCAGGTTCAGAGTAGCTGGATTTATGTTGAGGTCTTTGATCCACTCAGACTTAAGTTTTGTGCATGGTGACAGATATGGATCTATTTGAAGCCGCCTACACGTTGATATCCAGTTATGCCAGCACCATTTGTTGAAGATGCTTTCTTTTTTCCATTGTATAGTTTTGGCTTCTTTGTCAAAAATTATTTGTTCATAGGTGTGCGGATTAATATCAGGGTCTTCAAATCGATTCCATTGGTCCACATGTCGGTTTTTATGACAGTACCAAGCTGTTTTTATTACTGTAGCTCTATAGTAGAGCTCGAGGTCAGGGATTGTGATGCCTCCAGAGGTTGTTTTATTGTACAAGATTCTTTTGCCTATCCTGTTTTTCTTTTCCATATGAAGTTGAGTATTATTCTTTCCAGGTCTGTGAAGAATTGTGTTGGGATTTTGATGGGGATTGCATTGAATCTGTAGTTTGTTTTTGGCAAGATTGCCATTTTTACTATGTTAATCCTGCCTATTCATGAGCATGGGAGATCTTTCCATTTTCTGACATCTTCTTCAATTTCTTTTTTCAGGGACTTAAAGTTCTTGTCATATAGGTCCTTCACTTGCTTGGTTAGTGTTACCCCAAAGTATTTCATATCATTTGTGGGTATTGTAAAGGGAGATGTATCTCTTATTTCCTTCTCAGCCCGGTTGTCAATTGTATATAGGAGGGCTATTGATTTTTAGATGATCTTGTATATTGCTATGTTGCTGAAGGTGTTTATAAGCTGTATAAGTTCCTTGGTTGAATCTTTGGTGTCATTCATGTATACTATAGTATACTATCATGTCATCTGCAAATAGGGAAAGCTTGACTTCTTCCTTTCCAATTTGTATCCCCTTAATCTCCTTATGTTGTCTTATTGCTCTGGACTTCAAGTACTATATTGAATAAGTATGGGGAGAGCAGACAGCCTTGTCTCATTCCTGATTTTAGTGGAATGGCTTTGAGTTTCTCTCCATTTAATTTGATGTTGGTTGTTGGCTTGCTATAATTTGCCTTTATTATGTTTATGTATGTTCCCTGTATTCCTGATTGCTCCAAGACCTTTATCATGACGGTGTGTTGGATTTTGTCAAATGCCTTTTCTTCATCTAGTGATATGGTCATGTGTTTTTTTTTCTTTGAGTTTGTTTATATGGTGTATTACTTTGACAGACTTTGATATGTTGAACCACCCTTGCATCCCTGGGATGAAGCCTACTTGATCATGGTGGATAATTGTTTAATGTGTTCTTAGAATCTGTTTGCCAGTATTTTATTGAGTATTTTGGCATTGATATTCATGAGGGAGTTCTGTCTGTAGTTCTCTTTGTTGCATCCTTGTTTGGTTTAGGAATCAGGGTAATTGTAGCCTCATAGAAGGAGTTTGGTAATGTCCCTTCTGTTTCTATTATGTGCAACAATTTAGAGAGTATTGGTATTAACTCTTCTTTGAAGATCTGGTAAAATTCTATGCTGAAACCATCTGGTCCTTGGCTTTTTTTGCTTGGGAGACTTTTAATGACTGATTCTATTTCTTTAGGGTTTATTGGACTATTTAAATAGTTTATCTGGTCTTGATTATCTTAGGTATGTGGTACCTATCCAGAAAATTATCCATTTCTTTTAGATTTTCCAGTTTTGTAGAGTAGAGGTTTTTGAAGTATGACCTCATGATTCTCTGGATTTCCACATTGTCTGTTGTTATGTCCCCCTTTTCATTTCTGATTTTGTTGATTTGGATGCCCTCTGTCTGCCTTTTGGTTAGTTTGGATAAGGACTTGTCTATCTTGTTGATTTTCTCAAAGAACCAACTCTCTGTTTCATTAATTTTTTGTATTGTTCTCTTTGTTTCTATTTTATTGATTTCAGCTCTCAATTTGGTAATTTACTAGCATCTATTCTTCCTGGTAGACTTTGCTTCTTCTTGTTCTAAAGCTTTCAGGTGTGCTTTTAAGTCACTAGTGTGAGATTTCTCCAACTTCTTTATGTGGGCTTTTAGTGCTTTGAATATCCCTCTTAGCACTGCTTTCGTAGTGTCCCATAAGTTTGGGTATATGGTGTCTTCATTTTCGTTGATATCTAGGAAGTCTTTAATTTTTTTTTTATTTCTTCCTTAACCCATTCTTGATTCAGTTGGGCATTATTCAGTTTCCATGACATTGTAGGTTTTCTGTAGTTTTTGTTGTTGATAAAATCTAACTTTAAACTATGGTGTTCTAATAGAACACAGGAGGTTATTCTAACTGTTTTGTATCTGTTGAGATTGGCTTTGTGACCAAGTATGTGGTTGATTTTAGAGAAGGTTCCATGGGTTGCTGAGAAGAAGATATATTCTTTTTTGTTAGGATGGAATGTTCTGTAGATATTGATTAAGTCCATTTGAGTCATAACATCAGTTAAGTCCTTTATTTCTCTGTTAAGTTTCGATTTGGGGGATCTGTCCAGTGGTGAAAGTGGGGTGTTGAGGTCTCCCACTATTAATGTGTGGGGTTTTATATGTGGTTTAAGCTTTTGTAATGTTTCTTTTACATATGTGGGTGCCCTTGTGTTTGGGGCATAAATGTTCAGAATTCAAACTTCATCTTGGTGGATATTTCCTGTGATGAGTATGCAATGCCCTTCTTGATCTCTTTTGATTGATTTTAGTTTGAAATCTATTTTGCTGGATATTAGGATAGCTACATAAGCTTGCTTCTTAAGACCATTTGATTGGAAAGTCTCTTCCTAGCCTTTTATTCTTAGGTAGTGTCTATCTTTGAATTTGAGATGTATTTCTTGTATGCAGCAGAAAGATGGGTCTTGCTTTTGTATCCATTCTCTAAACCTGTGTCTTTTTATAGGTGAATTAAGTCCATTGATATTAAGGGATATTAATGACCAGTGATTGTTCATTCCTGTTATTTTTTGGTGATAGTGTGTGTGTGTACTTCTCTTCTTTGGGGTTTACTACTGTGGCATTATCTATTGCCTGTATTTTCGAGGGTGTATCTGACTTCCTTATGTTGGAATTTTTCTTCTAGTGCTTTCTGTATGGCTGGGTTTTTGATAAGTATTGTTTAAATCTGGCTTTGTCTTGGAATGTCTTCTTCACTCTGTCTATGATTGAAAGTTTTGCTTGGTATATTAGTCTATGCTGACATCCATGGTCTCTTAGTGTCTGCATTACATCTGTCCAGGTCTTTCTGGCTTTCAAAGTCTCCATTGAGAAATCGGGTCTTATTCAGATGGGTTTGCCTTTGTAAGTCACTTGGTCTTTTTCCTTTGCTGCTCTTAATATTCTTTCTTTATTCTGTATGTTTAGTTGTTTAATTTTGAAAGTGGAATTTAAAAAAATGAATATTGTCTCATAAATTGTTACAACTGTTTGTTGCTTATATGTTTAGTTACTAAAAAAATCATACCTGCCATTTCTTATAATCTTTAGGATGAAAAAAAGTGAAATTAGGCTAAACATTGTGTCTGAACTGCCTACACTGGAGATTCTTCAGAATAAGGAAGCACGGTGTCTCTCATATTATGAATCCCATGACAATTGAAATATGGGTCTTATATGGTCAGTGTGACAACTTTGCAACCAGAGAAAACCTAGAATTTAACTTAACCCCTCTCTTTGAGAATAAGTGTGCACATGTGAGTCTTTCCAAGATAAATAAATCGCTGACTGAGTGGCTAAGTACATGTTGCTAATTCTGGCTGATATGTCAGTGAGCATAAGGAAATGAAATATCACAGAAGATGGTCAGGCATGATTTAGGAAGCTTGACAAATGAGAGGGAGCATTTATTCACTGAGTAGAATAGGACTGTGTTCTCTATTAATGTAGGAATCAAGTCAAGTGACCTCTGCACTGGTATTGAACTTTATGTCTGTGTTGATGCACACTAGGAGACATGATCCGGAAGAAAGGCTGTAGAATTTGAGTTATACAGATTGATATACATACACCAGCAGTAAATCTTGTTAAAAATTATATTTGCCATTATATATGTAACTCTTAAACAATAAAACAAAGTTAATATTTACCAACGAGGGCTGGATTTCAGTGGATTTGACTACACTGAATCTTTGTGTGCAGAATCCTATGGCTGTGAAGTCAAGCACTCATTTCTGGATTAGGCAGAGTGACTTCACAGATCTGATCACAAGAGCAATCTCACCCTGTGATGGATGTTGGTCACTGTTTGTTTTCATAAACATTGCTTCTTACCTCATTCCACTGAATGCAAATGGATACACAAATGCTCAATTCTCAAGCACATTGCACACATACTTCTTGGTCATTGACATTCAAGGTGTCTCAATACACACAGCACCTTTTAGCATGAAGTGTCTTGTCAATAATTGTAACTAGAGCAGCCAATTGGACCAAGAGGTGAGTCTTTAACCTCACACCAGAACACCTCAGCCCCTAGGCTTTGAGCCCAGGGGCACAACCCTGCACCCCTACACCACCACCCATTGCAGTCCCTGTTTCAGGCCAGTCTGCAGGTAGACCTCCCGCAGAGAGGTCAGACTAACACCATCCCCCATTAGACCCTGTAAGCCAAGTCACACCTCTCCCAAATCTCACCCACCCCCAGAGACTGCAAATGTTCCCTGAGACAGAGCTTGCCAGTGCCCAATTGGACTAAGAGGTGATGCTTTGTCTAGGTGGGGCACAGGGTCACAACCCTGCACCCCCACACCACCACCGATTGCAATCCTAGTCTCAAGCCTATAGACAAGCCTCCTGCAGACAGGTCAGACTACCACCATCCCCTACCAGACCCTGTAACCCACAAGCCCCAACTCCCCCAAATGTCACCCGACCTCCAGGACTTCAACTGTTCCCTGAGACAGAGCCTGCCAGCACCTAATTGGACTAAGAGGTGAGTCTTTATCCTCATACTCAAACACCCCAGCCCCTAAGTTTTGGGCCCAGGGGCACTACCCTGCACCCCTACACCATCACTCATTGCAGTCCCAGTTTCAGGCCAGTCAGCAGGCAGACCTCCTGCAGACAGGTCAGACTACCACTATCTTCCATCAGACCCTATAACACACAAACCCCACCCCTTCCAACCCACCCACATGCCAAGATTGATGCTACTTCATGAGACAGAGCTCACAAACACCAATTGGACAAAGAGTCCATTAGCACTGACTAGATCAAGAACTCCCACTGGACCAAGAGTATTGATCAGACCAAGAGAGCCTCCCTCAGACACAGATACCGCTTGCACCAAGGGGAGAAAGATATGGGTAGATGTCAGTGCAAAAATACAGTCAACAACATAAAAACCAATATGGCTCCATCAGAACCTATATCAGCAAGACCTGAGCATCCCATCACAGAGGAAACAAAAGAAATTAACCTTAAAAATGACCTTAAGAAAATGATAGAGATCTTTAAAGAGGAAAAATTCCCTTAAAGAATTCAAGGAAAAGCCAAACAAAAAATTGGAAGAAATCAGTAGATTCCTTAAAGAAAGCCAAGAGAAAACAATTAAACAAGTGAGGGACAGTTCAAGACCTGAAAACTGAAATCAAGACAATAAAAAAGACACAAACTGAGGGAATGCTGGAAGTGGAAACTCTGAGTAAATGAACAGGAACTACAGATGCAAGCATAACCAAAAGAATGCAAGAGATGGAAGATAAGATCTCTGGCATTGAAGATAAGATAGAGGAAATAGATTCATCAGTCAAAGAAAACACTAAACCAACAAAATCATGACTCAAAATGTCTAGGAAATTTGGGATACCATGAAAAGACCAAACCTAAGAATAATAGGGATAGAAGAAGGGGAAGAATAACAACTCAAAGGCACAGAAAATATTTTCAACAAAATCATAGAAGAAAACTTTCCCAACCTAAAGAAGGAAATGCCTATAAAGATACAAGAAGGTTACAGAACACCAAATAGACTTGATCCAAAAAAAGTGCTCTCACCACATAATAATCAAACAAATAAACTTACAGAATAAAGAAAAAATATTAAGAGCTGCAAAGGAAAAAGGTCAAGTAACATATAAAGGCAGACCCATAAGAATAACACCTGACTTCCCAATGAACACTCTAAAAGCCAGAAGGTTTTTATGCAAACATTATGCAGACACTAAGAGACCATGGATGCCAGCCCAGACTATTATACACAGCAAAACTCTCAATCAACACTCAATCACTGTTTTTTTTCATAAACATTGCTTCTTTCCTCATTCCACTGAATGCAAATGGATACACAAATGCTCAATTCTCAAGCACATTGCACACAAACTTCTTGGTCATTGATATTCAAGGTGTTTCAATACACGCAGCACCTTTTAGCATGAAGTGTTTTGTCACTAATTGTAACTGGAGCGGCTGATTGGACCAACACAATTGGACCAACACAGACTTGGAAACAACAATACTTAACTTTATATGGAAAAACAAAAAAACCTAGGTTTTGATTGAAGATAATGGAAATAAGGCTGTTATTAATTATAAGCACATCTGTTTTGGTGTGTATATGTGTGTATTTATGTTGGGTAATATAGCTAAGATTAAATTTAATGAACAACATGGTAAAAAAAATTGTAAATGAACCTTTTTTTCCTCACAGATGTGTTGGGCTAGGTTCACTGGCTTCATCTTCCTGGGAATGTGTCTGGCCTCTTGGTAAGCACAACTCGAGGTAGGTAGGACTTTAAAAAGCTTCCAGTGATGTTGTGTTTTTACTTGCCCAATGTTTGGCACTGTGTGTCCCAATCAATTCATATCCTATATATATGATAATTATATGGAGAACTTAAAAAAGTTCCCAAGGAGCCTGTTGTCTTGGGGCATGTTTTTAGTCCCAGCACTGAGGAATCTGAGGTAAAGGAACTCTGTGATTTCAAGGTTAGCATGATCTCTATAGCAAGTGCCAGAACTATATTGAGAGACTATATCTCAAAAAAAAACCAAAACAAAACAAAATGAAACAAAACAATGACACAATTAAAAAAAAACAAAACTTCCAAGGACATTACATTTTCACCTGTTCTTTTTTGAATGTGTGAATCCTTGATGTCATATTTCCTATGAGAATGTTTGTCAGATGGAGCAGCAAAAATATAAATAAAGAATATGTTTGTGATAGTGCTCCGACAGCTACTCAGTGAACTCACATATCAGTCAACATCAGTGTTCACAAATATTGGATGGTGTTTGTTGGGATCACGGTCTCAAACTGTGATTCCATGAGTTTTGTGTAGACACCAGCTTCATTCATTCAAAAAACTGAACCCAAACATCATTTTCTCTCTCTCTCTCTCTCTCTCTCTCTCTCTCTCTCTCTCTCTCTCTCTCTCTCTTTCTCTCTCCCTATTTTCCATTTCTTTATCTGTTTGTTCCTTTCTTCCTTTCTTCTCTTCTATCCTACCTTTCTTCCTTCCTTCTTCCTTCCTTCTTTCCTTTTTCATATTTGTCCATGACATACATTTCCTATGAATGAAGCAAAAAGCATAATCCTATATCTTAGAGGATTTTTACAAATAAAATACAACTTGGAATACAATAGGTACAGCAAAAACTATTCAGTAAGGTTCTCAACAGTTTCCTTGAACTACTTTAGCGAAATCAGACCTCTGTTGCTTCTTTGGGGGAACATACTTATTGGTAACATTTAAGAGGTCAGCACACATTTTCCTTGGTTGTGGTTGTACATATTGATTATTGATGTTTATCTTAGTGCATATGACTTTGGGAATGTATTATTGTCTTCCTAACCATTGGCATGAAAAAAATTTTTTGAAATGATCTAAAAATTTTGATATCTAGAAAAATACTTGTGAGTAACTCCTCAGAAGGCCAAGTAGTAGGAAAACAACCAGTGTGGGTTGCATTTTTTATCAGTTACTCCTATTTACTACAATAAGACCATTTTTGAGACAGATTTTTTTTTATTACTACTTGTTATGGAATCCTTCATGAGAGGACTCAGATTTTGAGAAATGACAAGTGGTCCTGTGCTAGTCTGTAAAATGGCAGTGGTCCATTGTTGTTAGTGGAGGTGTTTGGGATGGTCTGCTCTTAGAACACTGTGTTCAGCCCTGTCGTTGGACTTTTAGTGTGTTGACCTACTTGCATTTGCTTGCACTCAGGGTTATGTTTTATTTTGTTCAAAGATGACTCTTCTCACTCTTTGGTTTTCTTATAATCTTTCTTCTCTTTAGTCATCAATTTCCAGAAGTTTTTTTTTTTTATTTTCAATTTCTGGGCAGTTTCAGTATCATACCTTTGCTAATCCCTGTGGACCACATGAGTTGGAGTAGAGACAACTTCTTTTATCACTCTTGGTTCCATACTTCCATCCTCTCCATAGTAACAATTGCCTCCAGAAAAATCTGGAATGTGCTTATTTTTTTTTACTGTGCCTATAGCAGTCTTCTACTTTTTTTTTTTCACAAAAGACACACAATATCCTCATTTGCCTTCTCCTGAATGCCTCATCTCAACCTAAATTACCTGATTCTCCTGATTTTCTGAGATTATAGGGGATCTCCCAAGGTTGAAATTGATCTGTAGAATTATATTTTGTACTCATAAGTTAATTGATCATGGGTTGCTATTGGGCATTTCTAGGTAATCTGCAGGTAAACCTTCCATGATTGTTACTGGATGATGTAAAAACTAAGCTCATTTATGTGATTACTCTTTAATGTTGGATGATTGGAGCCTTTTGTTACTTCCCCCCTTCCATGTGAGCATGTGTGTTCGTGTCATTATTCAGATTTCTTATGCGGCCATCTTGAGACTTCATAGGCAAAGCTTTCCCAACATTTTAGAAGATGCAATCTCACAACAGATACATCTTTCTATGGCTCTTAAAAATCTTTCTGCCTCTGCTATCACAATGTTTCTTGAGCCTTGAATGCAAGAGTTGTATTGTGGGTGTATCACTGGGACTTGGTACAACACAACTATACCATTAGTTGTTGTCTGTTTTTGATCATTCATGCTTTTTCTGTTATTTACCTTTGGATTAGCTGTATTTTCTTTGTAATGAACTATTGTATTGAGAAGTTTTTTTTTTCCTTTAGTGATTAGAGCTACAAGTAATGAAGGAATTGCTTTGAGTACAAGAAAATAGGCCCTACATTTTTATCTAGCACCAAATTGTAAACACTGAAATCATGTATGTACAAGTAACATTAGATAGAATGTGCTGATTTTATATATATATCTATAATATATATAGATATATATATAAATATATATATATCTATATATGTGTGTGTTTGTGTGTACAAAAACATAGACATATATACATTTACATGTAACAACAATTAAAGAAAAAGAGGCCACTGGCCAAGAATTTAAGATTTTGGGTTTGTGTAGGTATTTGGAAGTAGTTGGAGTGAAGAAAGGCACAATGATGCAATGATATTTTTATTTCAAAAATTAAAGAGATGCAACTATAACTTATAAAAATTATTTACCTTCTATAACACAGATTAAATTATAATTCTACACATTGCATCTTCTCAAAATAGTTAAATACAGAATAGAATGTTGGAAAAAAATTTTAAAGTGTGATTATTGGTGGGTAGGGTTATGTTTGTCCCACTTAAGCAAATGTGTCCCTTACATCAATGTTTGTACTAGCATTCGCAGACATTTGCAAGGCCTAAGATTCCTGGTTTCTCTATAAAAATCCCCAAATTTGGTACTGTCAACATTTTCTTCTTTACATTGATTATATTTTTATTTTGTTTGGATTTATTTTTTATTTTTTATGTTTTGCTAGGTTACAAAGTAGCAAGTTTCCTTAAGGTATTTTCATACTTACTATTTTTTACTATTTTGATAGACCCAACCCCTTTGCTTTCCCCATTTATCTTCTGTCATCCCAGCTTTTTTTTTTTTTTTTTTTTTGGTTTTTCGAGACAGGGTTTCTCTGTGTAGCTTTGCGCCTTTCCTGGGACTCACTTGGTAGCCCAGGCTGGCCTCGAACTCACAGAGATCTGCCTGGCTCTGCCTCCTGAGTGCTGGGATTAAGGCGTGCACCACCACCGCCCAGCATTCATCCCAGCTTTTAAAGTCCAGTGTACACAATTCCTTCCTTCACTTTCAAAACACATGTGTTGTTTTACCATCCTGATTACACTTTGACATACTCTTATGGGCCCCTTTCAAGTTTCCAGAATGCAATCCACATTCACTCCCACATTAACACACATTTCTTAAAAATTAGAAGCTGTGAAGTCATATTCATGACAGTGGTATCTGCCTCTCCTGGCCTGTATTGCATCAGTTAACAGAGTATTTTCTATGTCTTCTGCAGCCATTTCCTAGAGTGTTCTACATGAAAGTGCACAGGGAAGTAGAGCCTATATTTAGTAGTTCCTAAGGTCTCAGCTCATCTCCCCATTCTGTATAAACTTCTTCAGAATAGTATAAAATTCTTCTAGAATAGACTACAATGTCAATTGTACCCCAGCTCTTGATTGACAGCTGACTGTGCCCTCATGTGTGATAAGTGTGAGGGACAAGAGTGATCTACCTGGGGCTGCACAGTACAGCCAGCTGGTTTGTGTCTGTTCTTAAAGTTGATTTCTTTTACAACATGATTAGCAAATATGAGTATATTCTGAAAGATTTACTTTAAGTTTGTTTTCACTCCCTGTAACATTCCTTTTTCAAATGGACCAACATCCCATCATCCTGATTGTTGCATTTTCTAGGAAAGTTGATGTCTATTCTTCCATCAACACTTGCATTCTGAAGAACTGAGACATTTCAAAGTAACAAACATGGAAAGTAACTACTCATGTTAAAATTTTGGGAATAAGGTATTTTTGTGTGTTCTATGCTGGCCTTGAACTTATGAATTTAAAGTACCCTCAATTTTGACCTCTATGTAGCTCCATGGATTAATGGTATCTTCCTTCACCTCTGGCTACTATCATTTGCCATTATTCATTTGAGCTGAGAAATAGTGTGGCCATATTCTTAAGGATATTGTACTGAATCACAGAATGAATATCTGAAATCTGGCTATCAGAATCATTTTCTTATCACAAACAATCCTGGGAATTCTGGGAAATCTCTATCTTATGTTCTACTATCTAGACTTACTACAGAGAACACACATTAAAGCCCACAGATTTGATTCTCATGCATCTAATGGCAGCCAATGCCTTGGCTATTCTCTCTGCAGGAGTACCCCAAACAATGGTAGTTTGGGGATTAAAGCAGTTCTTGAATGATTTTGGATGTGACCTCCTACTGTACATTCAAGGATTTGCTCGAAGTGTGTCCATTGGCACCACCTGCCTCTTGAGTGTCTTCCAGGCCATGACCATCAGTTCTAGGAAATCCTGTTGGAATGATAACAAAGTCAAAGCTTCAAAGTACATTGACTGCTCCATTTCCCTACTTTCGGTATTCTACATGGTGATACGATTCATTTTTCTTATGTACACATTTATCAAAATGAATAGCAAAAACATGACAAGAAATCGGCCGGGCGGTGGTGGCACACGCCTTTAATCCCAGCACTCGGGAGGCAGAGCCAGGTGGATCTCTGTGAGTTCAAGGCCAGCCTGGGCTACCAAGTGAGTTCCAGGAGAGGCGCAAAGCTACACAGAGAAACCCTGTCTCAAAAAACCAAAAAAAAAAAAAAAAAAAAAAAAACCATGACAAGAAATCGAGATTTTGGATATTGCTCTACTACAGGACATGATGAAATCATTGACTCACTCTATACAACATTGGTGATGTGCCCTGAATTATTTTTTGCTGTGCTCATCACCTGGTCCAGTGCCTCAATGATTGTCATTCTCTACAGACACAAGCAGAGGGTTCAAAATATCCGTAGCTGTCATGGTTCTAGTAGAAACTCCCCTGAGTCCAGAGCAACACAGAACATCCTGATCCTGGTGTCTACCTTTCTGGCTTTTTATACTCTCTCCACCATCTTGAGAGGCTGCATTGCTCTATTGTATAATCCCAGTTGGTGGCTGGTGTACATTTCTCGCCTCACTTCTCTTTGTTTTCCATGTTTTGGACCCTTTGTTTTTATTAGACATTACTCGGTTTTGTCCATATTCAGTTTTGTATGGTTAAGAAAAAAATGTTCTCATAATTTTATCATAACAATGTAAAATATAAGTTTTTCTTATCTTCCACATTTTACTCAATTATTACCTTATGAATTCAACAAAGAAAGTTAAGGTTTTAGCATCTAGTCTTCCTAAGACTGCTAAAAATGAGTACAGGAATTTTGTCAGATGGTTGAATTAGAAGCCTACATGAGCTGATGATACTGAGTTTAGCACACTGTAATCTTTCAGATAGTAGAGTTTTTCCTTTGCCCAGATGATGCACAAAGAAGCCAGTAAGTTGTTGCCAATAGAGCTAAGATTCTTGTGGCTCTCTTCCTCTCATGGAATCTTGACTACCTGTTTGCTGCTGTACAGACACTTGTATATACTGCACTCTAACTGCAAGGCATACTGAAACCATGGTGGGCCATATATTGTGGTCCTGGTGGACCTTGTCTCATGACAGCTGCTCTAGCATGCTCCAGGACCAGAAATCTTCTTCAGTGTTCATTTCCCAGATACATTGATTTCAGCTGCACCAGAAAACAAACAAACAAACAAACAAACAAAAAACTGTTTGGCTGTTCTTAACCTTATAGCTACACTCCTCAACAAAGTCTGTGAAGATGAGCATCTTCTTGAGCCACATAGAACAAAAACTATGACTACTATCTTTCACTTTGTACCAAAACCAATTAAAAATGAATGATGCTTATGAGATAATCTTTAATTTTGTTAGATAGCGTTCTTTCCTTTTTACCTTTTATTACATATAGATTTTTTTCTCATACTATATTACCTAATTACAGTTTCCTCTCACCTTACTCTTCTTAGTTACACCCACACCCTGTCCCATATAAATCTATTCCCTTTTGGTTTCTCATTAGAAAAATGAGGCTTCAGAGAGATAACTAAAAAAAAAAAAAAACTTAACACTATAAGATATAATAAGAAATGTAGTTGCATTCCTGCTGAGCTGCACCTGGCCTGGCTCCAGAGAGTAGCACCTAGCCCTAGTCCATCTTTTGTTTAGCATACATCTTTTGTTTTTCTTATCCTCTATGAGAATCTTGTCTCAGAGTCTCCCAAGGATACAAAGGTCTATGTAAAACTCGGTTCAGGAAATTTGGAAAACCATTGTACCTGAGAAATTGAGGAATTTGCACTTGGCATTGTATTGTTGGGAGCTCCTTTTAAGGTTATTTTGAGCATAGGAAAATTATCTGGCTAAACTGTAATGGATAGAAATAGAAATGCCTGAGGCAAAGGGAAGAAATGCCTCAGTTCTTTGAGGCTAGACCCCCTTACAGCCATGAAAGTCTAGATTCATCCTTAAGATTCCTCAAGTCTTTTCCCTGGACCCACACACCCATGTAACAACACACAGTGACATTTGGCACCCAATGTGGGGCTTGAAGAAGGACAAAGAATCTGAAGAAGGACAGAGGAGCTGGCTGTCTTAAGAACTGGAGGGTGCATTCTCAGGGTAAGAAGACTCTAAGATTGGCAGGGTCATAGGGAATTTAAACTCCCCATCTGAGGAGCAACAAAATGTACAGTTGCTAATGTTTGTCAAAATAAAAAGTGATAACTGCACAATTTTTAAAATAGAAATACAATGGTTCCTGAAATAGGAAATAAGTCAAGAAAAAGACCTTTCTCAATAGATAAAAGGGAAAGGAAAAAATTAAAAAAAGAATTCTCCCAATAGGGAAGAGATAAGAAAAGGAAATAAAAGTAAATTTCCAAATAGAAAAAGGAGAAAATTTTAATCAAGAAAAAAGGACTTTTCTGGAAAAAGGGTAAAAATGTTAAAACTAGGCTTTAAGATTATAGGCCCTGTAAAAGAAAAAGAAGGAAAGAAAAAAGCCTCTTCCCAGTTGTAATAGAGGAAGAAAAGGCTCTTTCCTATATAAAAATTTCAGGATAGCTAAAATTCTGAGCTCTTTCTACCTGGGAGCACAGAATGTTGGCATCTGAATTACAAAGAATTAACAGGTAGGCTCACTGCAGCAGCCTGAACAGCAAGCCCAGAATATAGACTTCTATTGTCTGGTTGCTTAACTTTGGTTTAAATGTTTTTTATTTTTCCCTCAGAGTGGGAATTACTCAATATTAAAGATCCTTTCCTGGGAAATATTTTCTGTTTTCCCCTTATGATGGGAATAACTCATTATTAGTATTCCCTTCATGTGAAAAAGAGGAAGTCTAAATGGGCTCAACTTCTGGTGAAGAATGGTTTGGGTCAGGACATGGAATGCTAAGTCAATGCAATTTGAGTTTCCAGAGATATTAATCATTCAGTGTATAGAGGATGTTCTTCTCTTTTGATTGTATAATAAATGTTTGGATGAATGTTTGATTTTCATGGTAGGTAAGTAAAGGAATAGGATTCACAATTTTAAACTATATATTGGGTATGCTCTTACGTGTTGATCATTATTGATAATTTGGCTCTGCTCTTTAAGTTGCTTTCTAGAAATTCTTGATTAAATTATATAGAAATATAACACCTTAAACAGATTATGTTGTTAGCTTATTAAATAATGCTTTATACTTCTCAGTAATGTTGGTATATTATGTCTGCACATGTTACTTTTCTAAAGCTGGGGACAAAATACCTGAAAGAACAACATGCTGGGTGTTTTATTTTGCTCTTATTTGAAGCCTGCTGAGGAGCTAGCTTGTGTTCTGAGCCCTTTGTCAGGTCTCATGAAGCTTGTTTCCTAGAATCCTGACTAAATGGGTAAAGGAATGAAGAAAGGACAGACTCACAGACACACATACAATGAATTTTAGATAGAGTGGTGTTCTCCTGTCCAGCTACCACTGCAACCTGGAACCTCATCATATTCACTAAGTACAACCCATGGCAAAATGTGACTTTTCTCCATAAAGGTGTCTGTATGTGAGCAGTCACAGGCTGTTAATATCTGAGCTGAGGAAATCTACTTGTCAATTTTCTCACACACAGGTATTTATTCACAAACTCTCAGAATCCAAAGGGAAGCTTTGCCAATCCTCTTTAACCTAGCTCATATGGATAATGGTTATTCCAATTTACCATGCACCAATTGGTGGTAGAATCCTTAAGAGAGCATGTCTGTGCCAAAATACATTTAGTCTGGTGCTGTGGGATGTTCTGTACGGCAAATGTGTTGCTCTGATTGGTTAGTAAATAAAACACTGATTGGCCAGTAGTCAGGCAGGAGGAAGTATAGGCGGGACAAGGAGGAGAAGAATTCTTGGAAGTGGAAGGCTGAGTCAGAGACACTGGCAGCCACCGCCATGACAGACAGCATGTGAAGATGCCGGTAAGCCATGAGCCATGTGGCAAGGTATAGATATATAGAAATGGATTAATTTAAGCTATAAAAACAGTTAGGAAGAAGCCTGCCACGGCCATACAGTTTGTAAGCAATATAAGTCTATGTGTTTACTTGGTTGGGTCTGAGTGACTGTGGGACTGGCGGGTGAGAGAGATTTGTCCTGACTGTGGGCCAGGCAGGAAAACTAGCTACAAATGGTGCCCAATGTGTTGGCAAGAGTTTCCACCTAAAACTTGAGAAAAGATTCTAAAATGGAGCTAAAAAAAAGCTTCCTAATTGTCTCTCTCAAATGAGTGGCAGCTGCTGTTTTGAGCTACTGGTAGGTTCCTAAAGTGCATGCTGGAACTGCCATATGGTGGGAATGAGGCCTTTGCAAGTGGCACATTAAGCTGCGTGGTGGATTTAGCCCTTGCTAGTACAAAACAAAAAAAGAGGTTTCTGGGCTACATGCTGCTTGGATGAAAGCATAGACCCACAATAGCTCCCAGAGCTGGCGGAAAACGTACCACCACCATGTTGGGAAGCTGAGGTGGGTGGAGCCAGCAGCGATAGCACCGTTTCAGTCTTACAAATGTTGCAGTTTAAACAATAGATTCACAATAAGATAGATTCAGATGTAATAGTTTACAATGTGTGTAAAATATACGTAGGCTTGAAAGAGACAAAAAAGGTGATATATACAGTTATATAAACAAATACATAGTTTTAAAAAATAAAGTCTTTAAAGAGACAGTAAAATTAATATAAAAATAAGCCACATGAAGATGAATATTACACAGAGAACTGGATTGTGTTTTCTTTGGGAATTTTAACTGCAGAAAAAACATTTGATTGTAAAAGCTGTTGATTTATGCCAAAATATAAATTTTAAAGGTACCTTGACTTCAAAATTTTGATATAAGGATATGTTGCTTTGGAAAAGAGTCTCTGCTTTTGTTTCCACAGAAAGCAAGCGGCTATGGATTTGTTCCAGATTAAGATACATCAGGTTTGACCAGCCAAGACCCCCTGAAAGGTCTCTGATGACACCATGGCCCAGATGATCCAACATCCAGAATGGTTTGAAGGCAACTGGCTCAGACAATACAGCCTCATGAACTATTCCATAATCCTAAAATTTTCTTTGTGTCCCCACAAGATACAGCACCTCCCTCCAGCAGGAAGTAGTAAGAGAAGCTACGCCCAAATTCCCAAATTATATGTAATTTTACTTTGTTAAGGTTAAAACCTTCCTTTTTGAAAAAAAAGGAAAAAGAAAAGGGGAAGTTCTGTGGGATGTTCTGTATGGCAAATGTGTTGCTCTGATTGGTTAGTAAATAAAACACTGATTGGCCAATAGTCAGGCAGGAGGAAGTATAGGCAGGACAAGGAGGAGAAGAATTCTGGGAAGTGGAAGGCTGAGTCAGAGAAACTGCCAGCTGCCGCCATGACAGACAGCATGTGAAGATGCCGGTAAGCCATGAGCTCTGTTTTACAATAAGGACCATATTTTTTTAAAATTTTTTCCCAGATTTTCATCCCATCATTATAAAATTAACTTGTGTACCTCAGTGGACTTCGGCTTCTCAGTTGCAGACCACACCAGTGGTCAGAAGAACTGGTGACGGTCATACTTGCCAGCTGAACTGCCCTAATACCTAGGTTTGGCTCCCTAAGACTTATTCCACCACCCACACCCTCCAACCCCATTACTGGCCCAGAAGCAGGGACTTGTCCCCAACTCTGGCATGACAAAGTTTTCTGAATTTCCTCTATTCATGTACAGGCCATACAATTCTCAAAATAGATGACTGACCCACATGCCAGATGAAGTGACCACTCACTAGATTCAGCTACCTAAATCTCCCTTCAAGGTCTCCCCTCTCTCATCTCAACAACTTTCCAGTGGCCAGACCTCTGCCTACAACTCCTGCAGATTTCCATTGCTCAGCTATTGCTGAGGCCACAGCACTCAGAAGAACAGAGACTCCATGCTGAACCAAAGGCTAAGCTAGACAGGATAGCCCCAAATTTGTGAGGGCAGTGTGACCTATGATCAGGGAAATATGGCAAATGAAGAGATGGCCAAACCTAAGCATAATAGAAACAGAACAAGAAGAATCCCTGGTCAAAAATCCAGAAAAATATAGTTAAGAAAATCACAGAAGAAAGATTCTTAACCTAAGGAAAAACAGGCCTGTAACGCTACAAGAAGTTTACAGAATACCTCATATATTTGATCAGAAAAGTAATTTCCCACACCACATAATGATGAAAACACTAAACATGTAGATAAGGACACATATTAGAAGCTTCAAGGGAAAGAGGCCAAGAAACATGTAAAGACAGACTTGTTAGAATTACACCCAACTTCTCAATGGAGACTCTAAAAGCCAGATGGGCTTGGACAGATGTCCTGGAGACTCTAAAAAAACATGGATACAGGCCCACACTACTATACCCAGCAAAATTTTCATTGAACATAGACGGAAAAATGAGATATTTGATGACAAAGTAAATTTAAACGATATATACTCACCAATCCACCCCTATAGAGGTTACTAGAAGGAAAACAACAAAAGAAATTTAAGTATACCAAAAAACACAGGAAGTGATAATCTCACACCTACGAAATGCACAAAATGTAAATACACACACAGACATGCACAATCACACACACACACACACACACACAAAACCACCACCTCCACCACCACCAACAACAATAACAAAATAACAAGAATTAACAATTATTGTTCATTAATATTTCTCAATGTGAGTGGACTAATTCCTCATTAAAAAGACATAGGCAAACAGAATGGATGAGCAAACAGAATCCATCCTTCTGCTGCTTACAAAAACATACCTCAACATTAAAGACTCCACATCTAACAAAGTACTGATACCACAAATATATAAAGAAATCAAGAAAGTAAACATCAACAAACTAATAATTTATTTAAAAATGGGGTACTGATCTAAATAGAATTCTCAACAGAAGAATCTGAAATGGATGAGCAACACTTAAAGAAATGTTCAACATCCTTTACAAGCAGTGAAATGCAATTCAAAATGACTCATAAACTCTATCTTTTACCTATCAGAATGGCTAAGATCAATCCCACAAGTGACATCTTATGCTGGTGAGGATGTAGAGCAAGGTAACAATCCTCCACTGCTGGTGGGAGGTCAAGCTTGTATAGCCACTATTAAAATAAATATGTTGGTTTCTTAGAAAATTGGGAAACTTTCTACCTCAAGACCATAACACTCCTTGGCATATACCCAAAGATATTCCATCCCATCACAAGGACACTTGCTCAACAATGTTCACAAAAGCTTCACTCATCATAGTCAGAAGCTAGAAAAACCTAGATATCAACCAAGTAAAGAAGGGATAAAGAAAATGTTGTACATTTACAGAATGGAGTATTACTCTGCTGTTAAAAACAGTGACATCACTCTTACAGCAGATAAACACCTTCAGTAATGTGGCAGTATACAAGATTAACTCAAAAAAATCAATAGCCCTCCTATATACAAATGACAAATGAACTGAAAAAGAAATCAGAGAAACATCACCCTTTACAATAGCCACAAATAATATAAAATACCTTGGAGTAACTCTAACTAAGCAAGCGAAGGACCTGTATGGCAAGAACTCTAAGTCCCTGAAGAAAGAAATTGAAGAATATATCAGAAAATTGAAAGACTCCCATGCTCATGGATAGGTAGGATTAACATAGTAAAAATGGTAATCTTACCAAAAGCAATCTACATATTCAATGCAATCCCCATCAAAATCCCAACACAATTCTTCACAAACCTGGAAAGATAAATACTCAACTTCATATGGAAAAACAAAGAACCCAGGATAGCCAAAAGAATCGTGTACAATAAAATAATCTCTGGAGGCATCACGATTCCTGATTTCAAGCTCTACTATAGAGCTACAGTAATAAAAACAGCTTGGTACTGGCATAAAACCCACATGTTGACCAATGGAAGCCAACTGAAGACCCTGACATTAATCCACACATGTATGAACACTTCACCTTTGACAAAGAAGCCAAAACTCTACAATGGAAAAAAGAAAGCATCTTCAACAAATGGTGCTGGCATAACTGGTTGTCAACATGAAGAAGAATGCAAATAGATCCATATCTGTCACTGTGCACAGAACTTCTGTCCAAGTGGATCAAAGATCTCAACATAAATCCAGTTACTCTTAACCTGATTAAAGAGAAAGTAGGAAGTAGTCTTGAAGGCACTGGCACCAGAGATCACTTCCTAAATATAACACCAGTAGCACAGACATTGAGAGCAACAATTAATAAATGGGACCTCTTGAAACTGAGAAGTTTTTGCAGGGCAAAGGGCATGGACAATAAGACAAACAACAGCCTACAGAATGGGAAAAGATCTTCACCAACCCCACATCTGACAGAGGACTGTTATCCAGAACATATAAAGAACTCAAGAAACAATATATCAAAATACCTAACAGTCCAATTAAAAAATGAGCTATAGAGCTAAACAGAGAATTCTCAACAGAAGAAGCTCAAATGGCTGAAATACATTTAAGGAACTACTCAACATCCTTAGTCATCAGGGAAATGCAAATCAAAATGATTCTGAGATACCATCTCACACCCATCAGAATGGCTAATATCACAAACACTGAAGATAGCTTATGTTGGAGAGGATGTGGAGCAAGGGGAACACTCTTCCACTGTTGATGGGAATGCACACTTGTACAGCCACTGTGGAAATCTGTATGGCAGTTTCTCAGAAAACTGGGAGTCAATTTTCCCAGGTATACCACTCTTGGGCATATACCCAAGGAATGCTCAATCATACCACAAGGGCACATGCTTAGCTATGTTCATATCAGCATTGTTTGTAATAGCCAGAACATGGAAACAACCTAGATGCCCTTCAACTGAAGAATGGATAAAGAAACTATGGTACATATACACAATAGATTACTAGAAAATACCATCCAGACTCAGAAAGACAAACATGGTATGTACTCACTCATAAATAGATAGTAGATGTAAAGCAAAGGATAATCAGACTGCAATTCACAGCTCTAGGGAGGCTGGCTAGTAAAGAGATCTCTAGGAAAGACACAGGGATTGCCCAGCGAGAGAGAAATGGATGAGATCTACATAAGCAAACTCAGGGTGAGGGGAGGTAATGGAGGGCAAGGGTTGTGGGGAGAGAGCTTAGGAGTGCAGGAGGTTCTAGCTGGATCAAGAACAGAGTGGGAGAACAAGGAAAGAGATACCATGATAAATGAAGACACCATGGGAATAGGAAGAATCAGAGTGCTAGAGAGGTCTCCAGAAATTCACAAAGCTGACTCCATTATAGACTACCGGCAATGGTTGAGAGGTTGCCCGAGCTGACCTACCCTGGTGATTGGATGGCCAAACACCCTAACTGTCATGATAGAAGCCTCATTCATGACTGATGGAAGCAGATGCAGAGATCCATGACCAAGAACCAGGCAGAGCTCCAGGAGTCCAGTAGATGAGAGAGGAGATGGATCATATGAGCAAGAGATATGGAGACCATGATTGGAAAAAGTACAGAGACAACTAGCCAAACTAGTGGAAACACATGAACTGTGAACCAATAGCTGAGGAGCCCCCATGGAACTGGACTAGGCCCTCTGGATAAGTGAGACAGCTGTTTAGCTTGAATTGTTTAGGGAGCCCCCAGGCAGTGAGACTGGGACTTGTCCTTAGCGCATAGCCAGCTTTCTGGAACCTAGTGCCAGTACTGAGACACTTTGCTCAGCCTTGGTGCAGGGAGGAGGGGATTGGACCTGCCTCAACTGGATGTACCAGGCTCTGCTGACTCCCCAGGGGAGACCTTGCCTTGGAGGAGGTGGGAATGGGGGGTGGTTTGGAGGTGGAAGGCTGGAGAGTAGGAAGAGGAAGAATAGAGAATCCATGGTTGATATGTAAAACGAATACAAAAATCTCTTAATAAAAAAAAAATAAGTGACATTGTGAAATTTGCAGGCAATCTGAAAACAAAATTGATCTTGAAAAAAAAATCATCCTGATGAGGCAATCAAGACCCAGACAGAATAACATGGTATTTACTCACTTATAAGTGGATATTAGTTGTAACGTAAAAAATAATCAGGCTACCATCCACAGACTCAGAGATGCTAAGTAACACAGTGAAATTAATGAAGACACAAGGATCTCCTTGTAAAGGGAAAATAGAATAGATTTCACATATTTACTGGCAGTGGGTAGTGCTGTGGGATGGTCTGTATGTCAAGTGTGTTGGTGATTGGTCAATAAATAAATCACTGATTGGCCTGTGGCCAGGCAGGAAGTATAGGCGGGACAAGGAGGAGAATAAAGCTGGGAAGTGGAAGGCTGAGTCAGAGAGACACTGCCAGCCACGCCACGATGAGAAACAGCATGTGAAGATGCCGGTAAGCCACGAGTCACATGGCAAGGTATAGATTAATGGAAATGGATTAATTTAAGCTGTAAGAACAGTTAGCAAGAAGCCTGCCATGGCCATACAGTTTATAAGCAATATAAGTCTCTGTGTTTACTTGGTCGGGTCTGAGGCTGTGGGACTGGCAGGTGAGAGAGATTTGTCCTGACTGTGGGCCAGGCAGGAAAACTCTAGCTATAGGGTAGCGTTGGGATCAGTAGTGATCAAGTTGTGGGGAGGAAGGGAGAAAAATGGGAGAAACTACTAGAATTGGGGACACATTTCAGAAGTACTAATACAGTGCCACGAAAACACAGTTGAATCTACCAGGGTAACCCTAACAACAACAAACCTGGTGCAATAAGCTGAACATCATGGAAGTAACTAACAATTTCATGAAGAACTCAAGGTTCACTTCCCATGATGGAACCCATGTATTAAGGTATTAACAGGGACGAGAATATGTGGCTAGGGGGTGCATAGACCCAGTGGTAAAACCACTGTATAAATACAAAGACCATCAGTATAATGATATTTGCCTCAATTTTGTGAATGTTGTTGCTTTTATTGGTTAGGTTTTTTCATGACAGGGTTTCTCTCTGTAGCCTTGGCTGTCCTGGGACTCCCTCTGAAGACAAGGCTGGCTTCAAACTCAAAGGCATCTACCTGACTCTGCCTCCTAAGTGCTGAGATTAAAAGCAAGCACCACCACTGCCCAGCCATAATTTTGATCCAATTAAACAAGTTTTTCTTTTGTGCACAGCAAAGTTGGTCCAGCAGCTGTGTCCCCTAATGTGGGGCTTGGGAGAACAGCCAAAATACAAATTTCTAGACTCCTTTTATATGGGAAAATCATAATCTTAGGGTTGCCTGAGGAATACGGCAACATAGGAACCTTGAATGCAAAAATACATGAGCAGATAAGAGTTTAAGATTAATTGGCAGAACATCTTGATGTCTGGGAAAGGATGGAGGTCAAAATAAAGTCAGAGTGCGGAACAAGTCAAATTCCAGAAACCAGAGAGCTATGTTTTACAGTAAACAGAAATGAATGTATTTTGATGTATTTTGACATTGCAACAAGATGGCCACCAAAATTAAGATAGAGCCAGGCTGGCTCAGCATGTGGGAAGAACCTAAGACTATTATTTAGCTTAAAGGACATAGTAATACTGGTCACTAAACTTTTCTTTATGATGATCAATCAGTATATTTCTCAACCCTCATTTGAGAAGCTTCTTTTTACAGTCTGTACAGAGTGACACAGAGACCCACATTGTGCAAGGTACTGAGAATAAGATATGCTGAAGTGTCCAGCTAAAAATAGGACATCTATACAAAACCTCTTCCTAAAAGAGTTAAGGATCATTATGAAAGAAGAGGCAGAAAGCAGGTTAAAGCCTTTCTGGTGATAGATAATTATGAGGAAACTGGTTTTGTCCAGATAGAACAAAGATCTTACACTTGTTAATTTACTTGTTAGGACCCTATGCACAAAGCCTGTACAAATTAATCTATAAAAAATCCCAGTAGACCATTAGATGAAGAGCTAATGGTCACAGATGGTTTCTGATAGAGGATGCGTCAGATTTCTAATTATTAGGGACTACTCATGATTCCATAGATGCCACTCTACTAGACACATAGTACTGTCACTAAGTAGACTTGGTGATTTTTAATTTTTGAGTCTTTTCCCTTGTGTTAAGGAGCACATGAAAACTGAAAGGAATTGTGTCATGTGGATAAAAAAGGAACTGGAAAGAGATAGTCATTTGTAGACTTGAATAAAAATATATACATGTACAAAACACTCAAATGTTCTAAGTCATGAGTGATATAAATATTCTAAAATTAACTATTTTGGTTTGTGTTGGAAGAAGTCAGTGAAGTGTGGAATCAAAAGAGACACAGAGACTCTAACTTTCTCATGAATCTGAACTCAAAGTTTCTTGCACCTTCCCCAGGTGCCCTGTTCAGCCTTCAGGGATTATGAAAATTCAGTGCCTCTTCAAAACACTTTATCACTTTGGATAAAATCACTAGGAAATCTAAAGGGCCTTTGCTAATTAACAACCAGAACTTTTTCATAAATGATCTAGATTCCCAAAGCTAGCTCTGTCACTGTCATTGCCACCACAGTTGAAATGAAAATTGCAGTTCTGGAGGGAGGTGAGGTCACAAAGTCATAGGCCTCTACATCCGCTTTGTTATAACTCTCCCACAATGATGCTTATTAATGGGACTAGATCTGCCAATGAACCCACCATCCTGCAGAGACAAGAAGCTAGGTGAGTGCCTTGTATTTCAGTCTGAGTGGCAGAGTCCTCAAAGAAGGAAGGCCTGAGTAAGTGTTCCTGTCCGGTAAGGGACTGGGGATAGAAACAGATCCATGGAATAGACAAAGAAGGCATAAGAATAATTGGATAGTAAAATATGAATTAGAAAGATTGACGCATTCCTAAACACGTCTCTATTTTTTTCTTAACGTAATACAAGTCCTCAACCATGGGTGACTTTGGGTAACACCAGGATAATGCAGCCCATCTGTGAATGTGCTGAAAGGTTGTGGTAATAAGACAATGTGATAATTTGTGGTGGTACTGTGTTCCCCAAAATATTGTGCACCCTAATAAATTTATCTGGGGTCAGAGAACAGAAAAACAACTAGATACTTAAGATAGGCAGTGATAGCACACGCCTTTAATCCTAGCATTCCAGAGGCAGAAATCCATGTGTTCAAGGACACAGACAGGCATGGTGACTCATCACACCTTTAATCCCAGAAAGCAAGCCTTTAATTCCCAGGGAGTGGTGGTAGAAAGCAGAAAAGTATATAAGGCGTGAGGACCAGAGACTAGAAGCATTTGGCTGGTTAAGCATTTGGCTGGTTAAGCATTCAGGCTTTTGAGCAACAATTCAGCTGAGACCCACTCTGGATGAGGACTCAGAGGCCTCCAGTCTGAGGAGACAAGACCAGCTGAGGATCCTGCGAGGTGAGGTAGCTGAGGCTTGTTCTGGTTCTCTGATCTTCTACTTCACCCCAATACCTGGCTCAGGTTTGATTTTATTAATAAGAACTTTTAAGACTCCTGCTACAATAATTCACCTCAGCTAAAATGATGTATAGAATCTCTTTTCAGTATTATTATTTTATCTGAATTACCTTGGTTTCATGTAAACTTTAGAATGGAAATATAAGAAGCACACATCCCTGGGAGGAGCAGGATATGACTAGGATTGTGAAGTAAAAAGTTTATACGTGACACTAAAATTATGATCTGGTTATAGAAGCAATAACTGAATCTGTATTGAATGGCCATTGCTAAAATGACTGATTTGAAGACTCTACCTCTTGAACTTGAAAAAGGAAAATGGAAGAGAAGGTCCATTATGAATATCAGATAAAAGCAGCCAGTACAAAGTTTATCTTGAGTTATTGCCACTGGTTTTATCATACTCTATTTTTAATCACAATCTGATGGCATTCCTTCACTCACTGTTTTTTCATGCTAAAGGAAGACAGAGCCTTGTGTGTGATGTTCCAGGGTTCTGTCAACTAAATTGGCACTAACATTTAGTATGCTATATCTCACTGGCCAATATTTAAGGTTTCACATTATTCAGATTGTACTTTATTATCTCACATGCCACTCCTCTCTTTGAATGCACTATAAATTTTATTGCAATAGATTCATCAATATAAGAATAAGAAAATAAGCCAGACATGTGATGTAAACCTTTCATCCCAGGGCTTGGGAGGCAGAGGAAGGCATATCTCTGTGAATTTGAACCCAACAGGATTTGCATAGTGAGTCTGAGGACAGCCATAGCTATATAGTAATACCCAGCCATGAAAAATTACAAAAAAAAATTCAGCAAGTGCATGCTCACATTTAAAATGTGATATCACTGGGAGTCAATTTTCCCAGGTATACCACTCTTGGTTAGGAACTTAATGCTCTTCTCATGCTATTATTTGTTAATTACATATTAGTATTTCTTGTCATATTTTGTACAGATTAATAGTGATAGTAATTCCTCTGTATTACCTACTAAAGCCTTTACCTGTGTGATGACAAAAATTCATCTTTCTTGTAACATCATAAACAACATGTCTATCTTGTGCTTCTGACATCAAACTGGACTTAGGACAGTTTCCTGTCAGGTCAGACTGTACTGAGAACACTGCACTTTATTCAAAGCTCAGAAGCACTGGAACTTGACATGTCCTATGAGATAAACATTTATGTCAAAGTGAAAAGTTATTCCTGAAAAGATTTATATGTCTATCTTTATTTTGTGTGCATGTATGTTTTTACCTGCATGTAACTGAGCTCTTTGGGTATGCAGAGCCTGCAGAGGCTAGTAGAGCGTGAGGGAACCCCATGGAATTGGAGTTACAGATACTTGTAAGGCACCATGTAGGTCCAGGGACCCAAACACAGAAGCCTTACAGTGACAGCATAGTTTCCTTACCATGGAGCAACCTCTATTCCCCTCAAATGAAAACATATTAAAGCCAAAACATACAACAGAATACCAATATAGTGAAAAAAAATCAACCACATGAGGAACACAAACTGCACAGAATTCTGGAACAGGTTTGAGACCATCCAACAAGGCTTTGTTAGCATTGACTGAGATGGCCTTGCTTGTGCCAAACTAGCCATGGTCTAGTCCCAATATTGACTTTGTCTAAAGCATTTTTAGTCCTGAAAGAGGCACATGCTCTTTGTGATTCTAAGTTCAGTTATTGGCAATGGAAATAATGTTACTGTCTATATTATACAGTTTTAAACCTCAAAGAAGGTGTCGAACTTAGAGTATAGCAGTGAATCATAAATTGTCATTGCTGTTTTCCACATACACATAAATTATATTTAACTCACAAAAATTATATTTTCTATTATACAGTTAACTGTGCAAAATTTTAAAAACTGAATATTTTTCATGTAGAATACAGGATATCACATCAAAGGATGTGACCACTGTGATCACACTATACCTTCAATACATGTACTTTTTTCATCTTCCTAGATTTGACAAAGTAGATGCACTGGCATCAATTCCATAGAAATGTTCCTGGACTCTCAGTAAGCACAACTTCAGGTATGTGGAACTTTCAAAAGCTTCCAGGGATGCTGACTTTCATTTGTATCATAGTAAATATTGTATATCTTAAACTATGTCACAGTTGGCCCCTGCACTCCAGAGAGGTGTCCCCACCCCTCATCAGAGGCAAGGATGAAGTGATGCTGAAGGCATGGACATAAGGGATTTGACTCTGTCCCTCCTGAGGTGGGTGGCCACAGTGATCCAGAATGACCCTCTTAGTTACCAACCAGGCCCAAATTGTGCAATGGGTTTGGGCACCCTAGCATCTACCCCATTTAGGACATGCTGTAGCTTTTGAAGAGACTGGTCCTATGAAACAATACTCCCATGATCTAAGACTCAAGGCAGCGATGCAGTATCCCAGAGGAGTTCCAGTGAGAATCCAATAATGGTGGTGTACAAGAAACCAGAGGCCTTGATCAAGACAAGTGACTCATGAATACATTTTATGTTCTTAACAATTTTTTTGTATAGCTGTAGATATATTCTGAATGATACGATAAATTTTTCATTAATCATCCTTTAATTTTAGATAATATATGCTTTAAGAATTGATGTTTTTGAGTTTGGTTATGGTTATTAAAATTGTCTTCTTCTATACCAAGTCTAGAAAATATCAGTATATTTTTATTGTCTTATATTTTGCTTGATATTATTGGCTCTCACTTTCCATTGCTTCTCACAGGCCAAATATCCTTACCCATAATGCTGCTTATTCAGTGATTATGAAGGCATATCCCACATACACATGTATGTGATTGAGGCCTTTAGACATCTTATAGTAGTATGCATTGTAAGTAATAATTTTTCCTGGCATTAACTTTGAGAAATTCTATTTATGTGGTCTAGGCTGAGATGCTACTCCTGAGCTCTAAGGAACATTCTGATTTAGTCTTTCTGTATATCTTTGGAGTACTAATACTTTTCATTCATTTTGACTAGGGAAATGGATTTGGCCATTGTCTAAAGAAAATCATACCCAATCACAGAATGGACTTCTGGAATATGACCATCAAAATCATTTTCTTATCACAAACTACAGCTGGAATTCTGGGAAATTTCTCTCTTCTTTACTACTTTCAAGTTCACTATGGAGAAAACAAATTAAAGCCCACAGATTTGATTCACATGCACTTAATGGCAGCCAACACTTTGATCATTCTCTCTAGAGGAGTGCCGAACACAATCGCAGCTTTTGGGTTGAAGCAGTTTTTAAATCATTCTGCATGTAGATTAATTTTGTACATTCAAAGAGTTGGCCGGAGTGTGTCCATTGCCACCACCTGCCTCTTGAGTGTCTTCCAAGTCATCACCATCAGTCACAAGGAATGCTGCTGTAAGGATCTAAAAGTCAAAGCTTCAAAGTACATTGGCTGCTCCATTGCCCTCCTTTGGGTTTTGTACCTGTCGATAAATGTCATTTTCTTTGTGTACCCACTTTTTGAAAGGAATAGTAAAAATATAACAAGAAAACGAGATTTTGGATACTGTTCTACTGCAGGGAGGGATGAAATCAATGACTTACTCTATTCAGCACTGGTGGTATGTCCTGAAATCTTCCTTTCTTTGCTCATGGCCTGGTCTAGTGGCTCCATGATCGTCATTCTGTACAGACACAAGCAGAGGATTCAACACATCCGTAGCACTCGTGGTTCCAGTAGAATCTGTTTTGAGTCCAAAGCCACCCAGAGCATCCTGGCCCTGGTGTCTACATTTCTGGCTTTTTATACTCTCTCCTCCATCTTACAAGGTTGTGTTGCTCTTTTGTATAATCACAATTTGTGGCTGGTGAACATCAACTGCCTCACTTCTCTGGGTTTTCCCTGTTTTGCACCATTTGTTCTTATAAATCGTTACTCTGTGGTTCCTAGACTCAGTTTGGTCTGGATAAGGAATAAAATCTCTAATTATTATTTTAAGTATGTAAATGATTTGGTTTTTTTTGGTTGTATCCAGGTGTTTGCTCTACCATCTCCCTCACAATGTCAGTACAGAAAGTGAAGGAGTTGGTGTCTTGTCCTTTAACAATTGACCAAAATGATAAGTTGGGAGTTTTGTCAGCTGGTTTAATTAGAAGCCTACATTAGTTTATCCCATTGTAAGAGGACTATCTCACTTTTCAATGTATCCTTGCTAGACTTCCCTTTCTCCTGCTCATGTATAAGGGATCTAGCAAAACTCTCTCAATAAAGGTGGCTTTCTTCCCACTCTCATTCTCTAGGGCACCCTGAGTGTTTAGATTTTCACAAACAGCTTATGAGTCCTACAGTCTAATGGCAAAGAAAACTGAAACCATAAATGGTCCATTCCCAACAGCTCTAGGCTGCACCAGTACCAGAAAAGTTTTTCAGCTTTAACTTCTCAAGTATCCTGCATTTAGCTGCACTAGAGACAATCAGGTTGGTTTGCAAAGCTTGTAGGAACAGTCCTCAACAAAGTCTGAGAAAGGGCACCTTACCTTACCACTTAGTGAAAAAATATAATCAATGGAAATGAATGATGTTTTTAATGTTATCTTGAATTTTATATGCCAACATGTTTTAGATTTTTTTCATCTGTGTTCATCAGGGAGATTAGTCTGTAAATTTTCTTTCTTAATATTTAGTTTGGAATCACTGCAGTGCTATATTATTCAATAGTTTGGAAGCCAATTTGTAGTGAAACTGTGGAAATCAGTTTGGAGGCTTCTAAGAAAACTAAAAAAGGACTACTATTTGACACAGCTATTTGACTCTTGGGCCTATAACCAGAGAACCCTATATACTTCCACAGAAATATATCCAAATCCATTTTTATTGCTGCTGTCTTTATTATATCAAGTAAAGGGAGCCCAGCTTGATATCCATAAACAGATAAATCTATATCAGATTTATTTTCACACATAAAATGGACTATTGTTCAACTACAGTGATAGAAGAAATCACAAAAAGTGTAGGAAAGTTGATGGACTTATAATGAATATCATTAAGACATGTACCACCAACTCAGAAAGAAAGAAAAATCAAATCCTCTCCTTTGTATGCAGGTCCTATCCTATAAGTTTTAAATATTTACATGTAAGTAGATACGTTTAACTTTATTATGACACCTAGAAAGAAGATCCAAAACAGTAATGTTAGGCAAAGTAGCAGTAAGTTAGTTATGTGAGACTATATCAAGTTAGTTTTTTTTCTATCTTCAACTCTGCCAATTTCTTATTCTGCAGTGGATAAGGGCATAAAAATATATTTGTTAGTGACAGTGTAATACCCTAAGCAAAGCTCTATGGCTACAGCATAGCTATTCTAACTGTATATAACTAAATTGAAAGATACTGAAGTTGGGTCTGGGCAAGTTTTCATTTGAGTGGCTATTTCATTGTAGATCTTTAAAGCTTTTATTCATGGAGTTCATTACAATACAGTGATTTTAGTTTAAAATAAAATGGTATCACAACTTATCCAAAGATATAGGGATGGCTTAGCCAAAGCCAGCAGTATCATCTGCAGTGTATCACACAGATGGAGGAAAAGTCAGAAACCACATGCATGACTTATAAGATGCCACAAAATATCCTTTCATGTTTCTGTTTTATTGAAACCAGTTTTATTTCTTATGCAATATATCCTGATTACAACGTCTCCCTCTACCTCTCCCAGTTCCTCTCCACCTCCTCTCCCAATCAAATCCACTTCCTTTCTGTCATTAGAAATACAGTCTTTTGATATATAGCAATAACATGACAATAAAAATATAATGAGATAAAATAAATCCAATCATGTTTGGACAAAACAAACCCACTCATTCATATACTCAGGAGGCCCATAAAATACTAAATGGAAAGCTACAATATAGGCAGAAGACTAGATGAAGACCCATGCATTCCCTGTGCTTTTGGCTTCAGTCTTAGTGAATCCATAGCATCTTTCTCGGTTGATTCAGAGGGCCTTGTTGTCCTGGTGTCCTCCATCCCCTCTGGCTCTTGCGCTCTTTCTGCTTCCTCTCCCATGGTGTTGTCTGTTCTCTGAAGGAATGGACTTGATGGAAACCTCCACTTTTCCAGCCCTAATGTCAGAAATACTTTTAACAAAATTCAGCATTCTTTCATCATAAATGCCATGGAGTGTCAAGAGATACAGGGATAATACTCCAGCATAATAAAGGTTGCATACTATAAACCTACAGTCAAGGGTTAGGAACCAAGAATATTATACACAGGAGTTATATGCTTACTAACCACCTCAAGTTATGTTTAACCAATCAATTTTTCTAAATAGTGTCATTGTTGGGGTACATCCCATAAAACCCAAGTCATTGGAAAGCATTTTCTTTTGAGCCTTATCAATAAAAGGAATAGGTTGGGTGAACAATAAAGATATGATGAGGGAAGTTAAATGAGCACAAAAAAACCCAAAGGGAACTAGGGAATACAGGACAACTGTGTATCTGAGTTACATAAAAGTGCTCCAAGAAATGACAAAGACTCTGTGTGTCAACAGTATTTATTAGTGTCATAGAGGATTTGAAAATGACTAAAACACAAGCGGCAAAGTACTTAGAGTAGTGTCTAGTGTAAGATATTCTGATTGAGAGAAGTCCTAGAACATGAGAATGGAGTCAAAGATGATTGACAATGGAGTAGTGCCTCAGGAGGTCACTGCTATGAAGCTTAAACCAATACAAACACAGAGTCACTTGAAGAGTTTTCAGATTGGAAATGGGAATCAATAGACACTAGTTGGGTATGATGAAGTGTATTGGATTTGTGAAAATCACAGTGGTAGAAAGATGTTGGATATTCATAATGCTTTCACAATGACCTTCTAAAGCCTCTGAACCCCTTTCTGACCCTAGATTTGGTCTATAGTCCAAAGCATTCATCATGCATCAGAAAGCACATGAAGCTAATAATGTTTAAAGTGAATCCAGGTTACATACATGCCCAGATTTAGGCACAGTAACCACTGTCAACATGCCTAGGAGTTTTATAGATTCTGAATTTAGAATTTTGTGTTGTAATGTCTGAGCCTGTCCTTGGAAGTGATCATACATAACGACACTAATTGCTTTGCATAATTAATGTGCTATAATAAAGATCTACCATTAGAAGGGTGCCAGCTGTCTTTAAAATTCATAGTCTTTTTTACTTTACATACATATAAAATTAGGCATATATAATGCTATATTTTTAATTATATATAATGTAAATATATGATAAAATATATTACATATATTTATTTTTATAATACCATTATATACATATTTATACACTCCTAAATTCATGTAGTGTTGAATAAATGTATATTATTTTAGGGCTGACCACATAGTATCAGATAACCAATCCCTAGGGAAGACTGATCCTCCCATTATGTGCACTCACTAATTACTTGTAGCTCTCCATCAAGAGGTGGAGAATTGTCAGATTCCCCATGCATGTTGGCATGTCAAATGCTGCTGCCACTGTTCAGGCCTTGTTTACAGAATTATATTCTTGAAATTTTATGAATAAACTTAAGGCTGTCTCAAGAGCAGAGAATTCATGTCTGATACTCTTAACTTAGCTCCATAGTTTAATGGCTGAGGAGGCCGTTAACCAAAAAGAAAAGTTACAATTTCTAAATTCCTACACCAATATCATTTAAAATTGTATTCTATGTACTTATTCTGATACTCAGAGGTAAGAGTAGGTCTCTGCCCTCATCAGCAAAGATGCTTCCATTGATAGTAAGTAGACATCATTACAGAAGTCCACAACTAATCAAAATGCAAAGAACAACTGACTATCAGGTGCTGAGCCACAATTTGATGCATCTATAATGTGGGGCATTTACCCACCACCCCCACAGTTCCCCAGAGTTTTCTTGAGTGCGAGCAGCAGGAAATATTAGATAGAAGGATTTATTGCGGAGAATCTTGCGGGGATAAACAGATAGAAAATAAAGGATAGCCTCGAGAGGGCCTGGAACCTATTCCAAAGGGCCCTGACTGTCTCTGCCCCAGGGTTTTTATAGAGATGCCAAGGGGTGGAGCAAAAGACCTCCTCCCCCAGCACAGCCAAGTGCAGACCACCTCAGACACCTGCACTCAGGCCCGTGGTCCTAATCATCCTCTATTCGGTCCTGCTGGGTAAAGCCACGAGGAACCCGAGAACGGGCTCCCACAGGTCCCCCTTTCTTAATATATAAAAAAATAATTATTAATGGCATACAGCAATCTCCATAGCTGTTACACCTCCCAATATGGGAGTGGAGGATGATATAGATGGCATTTCTCTTTTGAATTAGGTCCAAGGTGACTACAGCAGTCTTAGGTGCCTCAAGCCCTTTCTAAACCAAAAACTCTTAAGGCGACTACAAACTTAAAAGAATCCCTTAGCTTCATCATTACCATTAACAGGTTAACATAAATATTGCTATACATAGTCACAATTCTCTCAATCTTACAACTCAAAGCAAACTCTTAACAGAACCATTTGAATTAGCATATATGGTGCTATATATAGTTAACAATTTTCTCCGTCTTACAACTTTAACTCAATCATTTGAATTTTCTTGCTAACAGAACATAGGAAAAACTTCGATGAATTCACATCAAACTTAAATATTTCCTTAACTCCACAAAACCAGGGTGTATTAATATCAATAGGTTTCTGCAAACATAATTCAATCTCATAACTCCTCCTTTTCTTTATAATTTTTTAAACAAAATCTCAAACCTAGTTAGAGGAACCCAAACTTATACAATTCCTACAAACCCATATTGAAAAGCAATATTTTCAATCTAAACATGAACACTTTGAAAACTTTTAGCAAAACATCCAAAAACAGTTTCTTAATAAAACTCTTTACATTTTAGAAGTAGTCTCTTAATATACCCCATTTGCATTTCTTACTAACAAAAACATGACATTAATCCACTCAAACAACTTTTGAAATTAGACTAAGGAATATTAACTCTCCCCCTTTTCTTTGTAATTTAAGCAAAATCTTAAGCCTAATTATAAAACCCAAACTTCTGTTTAAACAGTTCCATTTGTAACACAAAACCAGTTCCATAAGTAATTCCATTTTTACATAGACAGTTCCACAAAACAATTCATGAATCACCAGTTAATAAAGCATATATGCATACACAAAACTGCATCTTGATTCTAGGTAGAAATAAATTTCTTCATTTAAACAGTTCCATTTTTAACCCAATTCCTGCAAACAGTTCTAGGTCATTACTATGAATAAACTCAAAATTGTCCCATTGCAATGAAATCTCTATTGTTTATTTCATTAAGTCCCAAAATTCAAATGATAAATTCTGGTACTAGCCTTCCAAATATGAAGAAATCCATAACAAAAATCTTTTTGTAGTTTTATCTCATTATTTTAAGTTCAAAAAGTTCAAACAAGAAATAAATTCTAGTATCAGGCTTTCACTTCCAAATATGAAGAGACTTTTTCAACCAAAACTTTTTGCAGTTAACAATTTTTGTTTAAACAAGTGTCTCTGAACTTCTCAAGCCAGAGACCTTTTTAGGTACAGTAGTATTCTAAACTGCACCGTTTTTGATGTTAGCTCAGGTTTTTCTGTGTTGCGTCGATTTTCCATGGATCTCAGCTGCAGATGCCTTGTGCTTGTTCGGGCGTCCACCATTCTTAGCTTCTTAGTGGCTTTTGGAGCTTTTGAAAACCGCTCAGACTGCCTGCTTTGCAGTCTGCTAGGACACTGTCTTCTGTATCTTAGGTTTTTTCAGCACATACATTAATAGACTCACACTTAACATTTACACTTTTTCACAAACTCACATATAACCTTTTGCCTTGCAAAGCATTTAGACTCACATTCAACATTTACACATTTTTACAAACTCATATAACATTAACATCTACTTATTTAAACTCCTTAAGGAAACTATAGAATTACTTTAGCAAATATATTTCTTATTACTTCTTATGTACTTATTTAAACTTACATTTACAACTAGCATCTTTACTTATTACAAGCTTATTACTACATGTCTTAAGACTACATTAGATACTTCTTGCAAGCTTATATTCTTAAAGGAACTCTGTAGATCTATTTTACAAACTTATATAGGGCTACCATTAGCATATATATAATTTAGCAAACATCTGAAGATTTCTTTAACACAGATCTAACAAGACAGAATTTTTACAAACTCCCATATCTTATTTTCATCTTTTTCTACTTCTTACTCTTAATTATTATCACTATTTCTATTAGAAAGATTTTCTTAACTAGACAGGAAGTACGTACATTATTTCTAAAGTTTAGAGTTTATAGTCAGCTTTGTTATAAAACACTGGGATTTAGTGAGTGTTGTTATAGAATTGTGATAGTTGTTGCTAGGGGACTATAACCTTCCCAGGATGAAGCCACACTCCAAAGTTGCCAGTTCTCTCAGCCATTCTGGACTGGCAGGGATGCACTGTCAGCAGTAGACGGTTTTTAACTAGAGGCTGTCCCTTCACCCAAATTCATAGTAGTTCTCCTAAGTACTTCAATTCAGACAAATGTTTCTGTTACAGCAGTACTTTTGGTTTGTTCTACTGAAAAACTTCACTTCACACTGAGGGTGAAATTGCCGTATTTAGCTGCTGTAAGCTCTTCACCAAATACTGCACAGCTATTAGGTGATATAAAGTATTTTTCTAAAAAAGCTAGTAAAGCCAAAAGCAGCACAGCTCTGAACTCTATTTCCTCACTGTTTGCATTTACCAGTGACAAAACCTCAGAAACACTGATCGAGCCACTTTCCTTCTGGTTTCTTTATAGAAACGTCATTGGAGCTGACCCTTCCTTAGTTCCACGCTCCTTACCAGAAGCTCCGGTAACCACCGAGCTTCATTCTCCTCTACAAACATGTCCTCAACCCCATATTAACACAGGATCGGGACCCTTCCCTAATCCCGAGCAGGGATCTTTCCATTTCGCATTAACCTCAGCTAAAGGACCAGGAAGATTGGAGTGAGCACTAATATGGCCCAGAAAGCATGGCAGCTTCCTTTTGTGGAATAGTGTCTTCAGTTTGTTGAAACATTTTGACTGGATTGTTGTTATTTCCAGTATTTTTACGAAAACTGTTACTATTCAAAAGGAGTCAAGAACATAGATGTTCTTTCATGAAACATATCCTTCATTAGCTTACTCTGAGAAAAAGCATTTTCAGGATTTAGCATTTTCATTTTATTAGCTTTAACTACTAATGTTATTAGCAGCTGTGATATTTAGCATTGATTTCTTATAAGGAACTTTCAGGTGAAGCTTTTTTTTTTAAGACAGATTTTTCTGAAGTTTGTTTCCCATCTATAAAGCAGTCATTTTTTTGAATGCCTGTTTCTTATCCCCTTAATTAGATTTGCCGAGGAATCATTCATTGCAGGTAGTTTGTTCAAAAGGCAAAGAACTTTTTTAATTTCAACATAAGTTTCTTCATATCTAAGACAACGTTCAGTGTATAAACTGTTTTCTCTTGTTTTAAGGATTTTAAAGTGGCTTGTTTGCTCTTATAGGTAGCTTTTTGTCTTCCAACTACTGTAAAAACTTTGCACAGCTATTAGGGTAAATAAGGCATTTTACCAAAGGAGCCCCAAACTGCAAAGAACCTAGTTCCATATCATTTCAAGTTTTCATTGGAACTGACACTTAAACTCTTAGATGATTTTCCTCATTATTCTTTTAAAAGCTGTATTTTAAGTTTACCATGAATGTATTTTTGAGCTGACTAAAGTGTTTCAGGGCAATTTTGCCATCTTTAGCTGAAAAACTACCTTTCCCAGAGTACATTTCCCTTATATCAGTCCATCAGTCCCTTATATCAGTCCCTTATATCATTTCCCTTATATCAGTCATTTCCCATAGTTCTTTCTGGTCTGAGAGTCAACTGGTTCTTTTTTTACCAGACTTGCTTACAAATTCTTCCCTGGGAGGCTTGAACAAAGTTTTTTGCTTTTGCAATGGGAGATTTGAAGAAGCATTTTACATTTTCAATTATGGGACATTGGGAGGTTTCTGGTCTCTCCTTCACTTGACACTGGCCCCCAAATCAGAACTGCACCTGCCTCGCTAGTGCACATTGAGGCTGGCATTTCTGATAGCAACTTTCCTCGGGGCTTGTGTTTGTCTTAGCCAGTGAAAAACAAAATCATGTACAACAGCTTTTCCATAGCTCCTTCAGAGAGATTTTCTCCCACTGATTTTATTCTCATTTTGCTTGTTCCTTTCCCCCCAGATGCAGAGCTTCAGGTATCTCAGGCTGCTCTGTTCCTCTGCTAGCTGCCTTTGGAGGTAGGGGCTTTCCCACCCACAATCTGCCTCAAACTCTTAGCAGCTTTCACGGGTCATGCATTTTCTGGGGAGGAATCTGTCCCTTCTGTTTCTTCAGAGTCTTTCTCCCAGACAGTATCCAGTTTGGTCTCAGTTTATCCCCTCTACCCAAGAAACAGTTTCCGACACTACAGTGGCGGCTTTCCCTGCTACTGAAGGTAGGGGCTTTTTGTCCATTTCTGTTTTCGGGGTCTGTGTGGTTTGCATACAGACTGAAAATCTAACAAGGGAGGTTTTTGCCATTTTTAAACTCCCATTAGGACAGGTGTTTTGTTTCATCAGGCCTTCACCTGGCCCAGTCTCCCAGTGGGTTGCATTTGTTTGTCTGGGTGCTCAAAAACAGAGCTTATGCCAGAGGCAATCACCCCTTAGGGCTACACTCCCTCATCTCATGGGAGTCAGTTGAAACAAAGCTTTTCTCAAAGAGGTGCTTTCTCTGACAGAAAAGAATGGTTTACTCCTGGATAGTTCTGTTCTGCCCTGGCTGGGCTCTTTCCCCAGACAGCATTCTGACTCAGCAGCACAACTGCTTCAGACACAGTTCAGCTTTACTGTTTTTCCAGAAAGGTCCTTACTCTGATAGGAAAGCTTTTTCTCAGATTTCTTTTTGCAGCTGTGGACCTACCAACCCGGGACTTGTAGGAAAGTGGACAACTGTGCTGTTCCCACTGGCTTTAGCTTTGGTTGTTCATTAGCAATCTTCCCCTGGGTCCTGCACCTTCCTGCCTCAGCTCTGTGCTCCAGGAAGTTTACAACTGCAGGAACCCTAGTATCCCTGAAATGCACCCCAACTCAGAGACGCTGGCCAGTGGCCTCTGGGTTTTTGGTCAGAAGCAAGGATACAATACTTCAGGGGATCTTTGCATTAGGAAGATTAGGAACACCTTTTCAAAGACGCTCACTCAAACAAAACCCTTGATGCCTCAGCTCGGCTGGCTGTAACTGAAAAGCTTGGCTTTTTTGCTTTTCTCAGGTAAAGTTTCCTGAGAAAAGCTCTTTACCCACACTCTCCTAAGCATTTCCCTCAGGGTACTCTGACCCACTGTCTTTTACTAGCTTGAAGAGACAGAGCTTAGAAGAGGTTTTTAGGAACTTGTCCCTGCCTCCTGCATTGCAGAGAGGATTTTTAAAGCTTCAAAGAGAACTTAGGTTTTGCTGTCTTAAGAGATTTGTTGTTTTCCCTTTGAGCTAATCACAGGTGGTCCCTATACTAATATCTTAAGGTGATTCTAATTTTTGCCCTTTTGAGAAAGTTAAAGTCTTTAGTTTTTAAGTTTAAGAGCTTTTGAGAAAGATTAAGGCTTTTTAGAGATTTCCCCCCCAAATTTTCCAAGAAAAGCTTTATAGTTTAAGAGAAAGATTTTTTTTCCCCCAGGAGAAAGACCAACTTTTCCCAAAACTTCTGAACTTTAAACTTTTTGGCTTTTTACACCCCCATTTTTGCCTCAGGGAGAAATCACTTTCTCTTGCCACTTGGACTTAGCATTTCAGCTGTTCCCAGGTCAAAAGCTTCCATAGGAAACGTTTTCTTCCCCATAAGCTCAAAGAAGAGCTTTTTTACTACCCATAAAGCCCAAAGAAAGATTTTTTCCCCAGTTTGCGTTTATAGCCCCCAAAGTTAGAAAATTGTAGAGTTTTTCTGTCTAGTTGCCTTACTTATTTTTTTCCTACACAATCTTACACTTCTAAGTTATTCCTAAAGTATATTACTACGCTATATCTTTTTTTTTTTTCTTGGTTTTTCGAGACAGGGTTTCTCTTGTGTAGCTTTGCGCCTTTCCTGGAACTTGTTTTGGAGACCAGGCTGGCCTCGAACTCACAGAGATCCACCTGGCTCTGCCTCCCGAGTGCTGGGATTAAAGGCGTGCGCCACCACTGCCCAGCCACTATGCTATATCTTATACTTATTTTTCAAAGATAGAAATTGAGAAAGGGATAGAAGATAGAAAATTTTGACAGAAGAGAATTTCGCTGCAGCATCAGACATCCTTCCAGTCTGCTTTCCTTTTCTCTCGAGGATAAAACCCCTGCCTCTCAATAATATATATAAAAATATATATTCTCCATAACACCAGCATGCCTTATCCAATGGCAGGGCTGAACTCAGCACTTTCACCAAAAACTCTGTAATAAAACTATTATTTTCCTTTATCTTTAGTCCCTATTACTTTGTATTTAGTCCCTGTTCATTTGTCTTAGTCCTCCCTTTTTTTAGTCCCCCCTTTTTCTTTAGTCCCTTTTTTTTCTTTTTTCTTTAGTCCCTGTTCATGGCGCCATTCTGTGGGGCGTTTACCCACCACCCCCACAGTTCCCCAGAGTTTTTTTGAGTGCGAGCAGCAGGAAATATTAGATAGAAGGATATATTATGGAGAATATTGCGGAGATTAAACAGATAGAAAATAAAGGATAGCCTCGAGAGGACCTGGAACCTATTCCAAAGGGCCCCGACTGTCTCTGCCCCAGGGTTTTTATAGAGATGCCAAGGGATGGAGCAAAAGACCTCCTCCCCCAGCACAGCCAAGTGCAGACCATCTCAGACACCTGCACTCAGGCCCGTGGTCCTAATCATCCTCTATGTGGACCTGCTGGGTAAAGCCATGAGGAACCTGAGAACGGGCTCCCACACTATAACACATGCACTACAACTACATCTCCAAGAACAACTTTCAAGGAGTATAAATGTGAAGTTCCAGAGCCAGTACATAATGCTGAGAGATTATATCCTCACTGTATAACAAGGAAACAGAACATATAGGCCCTTTCTAACTACCTTCTCATTTCCTTTATTAACTCCCACATTTAAATCCATATATAACAATTATAGGCCACCATGTTCATGAGAGTAAACATATGCTGTTTTTTTCTAATCTAAATCCAATTTTCTATAAATTTGTTCTTTTATTTTTGTCTCCACAATTCAATATAATTCACATACACACACACACACACACACAATGCATCATTGATCATAATACATACTCCTAATGCTCTTAATTGCTATGATTATATATATATATTTCTGTATTTATTATGATCCCATTGAAAGAAATGGTAATTGTTTTAATTTTTACATCCATCTTTAGATATTGTCCTTAGTATATATGAAGTTTCAGTAAGTGTTTGATTATAGGAAAGACAAAATGTTACAACAAAAAAAAATAGAAAGAGGGCAGGAAATGTAAATATTTGAACTCTATGAATTGTAATGTGTCATTTGATATTAGTAAGTGCACACACACACACACACATACACACACACACACACACACACACATATATATATATATATATATATATATATATATATATATATATATATATATATATATAGTCTGCTACGTCCATTTAGAGGTGATCGTATGTAATGTATGTATTTTTAGGGTGTTGCACTGGTATAGGAATAACAATTAATTGATTCATCCCTAGAGAAGACTAATTCTCCTTCTTCTGCACTCATTAATTACCTGTAGATTTTCTTTTTTTCATGGTATTTCTTTAATTCTTTTTTATTGAATATAAATTCATCTCTCATATGTGATGTGTCATTGATTAAGATGGTCTCTCATAAGAATTCTTAATTGCTGTGATACATGTAGTCCCTGTGTTGACATTTTTTCTATTGGTAGTGATCTTATAGAAAATAATTGCTAAAACTTTTCATATTTTCATCCATCCTTAAATATTGTCAGGTTTAAAGTTGAATTTTCAGAAAGTATAATGTTATAGCTAAGTCTTACCTTATAGGCACAATAAATTAAGAATAAAAAGAAGAGTAAGAGGGTATGCAGTATAAATGTTAGAACTCTTTGAATTCTGACACTTGTTTTTTGATATTAGCAAGTCCATCAGAGCCTGGAAATTGAAATGTAGTGTCTGATGATAAGAAAGGGACAAAGGGCTGGGAAGCACGCAGCTGTTGCTACACTGGCATTGACCATCTACCTGGTGGTTCCATTTACAAAGCTTAAACACATGGTTCAGATATACCAGAAGTTGTATAAAAGAACACAAAAGTGCTCACCAGGACAAGGATGGTGTGGGTGACTCTGGTCTCAGGAGATGACCTAGGACACAGAACTCTATGAATGTTTTGAATCCTTTGCTTGTGCTAAAGCAGGAAAAGGTCCATGGAACCACTGGCCCACATCATGATTCCCAAACACATGATATGTGAGGATCCCAATAAGATCACATAAATTGTGTAGTTTAGATTTTTGAGGCTTGGCCACAGCACAGTATAGAAAATCTCTAATCCCAGTGCAATTTCTTCCAACCCACATGTCTGTCACAAGCACAGGAGTGAAGTCATTTACCATTAGGTGCAGGGTTCAGCACAGGCTGACAGAAGGTCAAAATATATTTGAGCCCTGGCATTAAACTGTACGTACTTGGCATACCATGAGATGATCAAGATAGACTGGAATAAAGTTAAGAGTGATGCAGATGCATGAGATAATCCTCTGGCAACTCTATGAAAATAAAAAAAAAAGGTTACATGCAACGTTATCTAGAAAATATGTCTGACCAAAAGCAGCAATTGTCAGAGAGATTCCTTTACAGAGAAGAACCATGAAGTTAACCTTGGTCACATATTTGACTATTAAATCTGTCAGCCAGGCTCTGATCCCAGAGAATACATCAATGATAAAACAGCAAAGCAAGGCTGAGATACCCAGCATTCCCAGTGCAGTCTGGGACAGAAAGAGGATCTCCATGGTCAGGTCTGTGTATGAGATTCTGTTATACCTCTGTGACTGTCACTTAATGTGAGATCCAGAAAACTCTTCATAGACATGCAGGACTACTGTCTTCATGCCACGCTAAATACTGTGCTTCTCTTCACCCAGTACATTCCAATCTTGAGGAATAAGAAAGCATGTCATTTTCAGAAGAATTTTTCTATGGTGATATTTTATTTGTGCTGAAATGTGATTTTATTTGTATGTTAATAAATAAAAGTGCCTGAGAGTCAGAGCTAATAGCAAGCCATAGCAGAAGTCTTGCAGTGGTAGCACATGCCTTTAATTCAATCACATGACAGGCAGATCTCTGTGTGTTCAAGGATACCACCAGCATGGAGACACATGCCTTTAATCTCATTACCAACTATAGAAGACCATGAGGTCTGTATAAACAGGCAGTGAAGAGGAGGTCAAGTGGTTGGGTTTACAACCAATGAGAAGGCAGAACAGAAAGTCAATAAAAAGACAGGTATACAGAAAGTATGTCTCTTTCTCTGGTGAAGGATGGCAGCAGCAACGAGGGGTAAGAAGGCGGTCTTGGTCTCAGCTCTTGGCTACCGCTCTATGAAATCTGAGGCTTTTATCTCTGTATTTGTCTCTGTGTTTCTTATTTAATAAAATCATTAAGAATTACATCTACATTTTCCTGAGTATGGAAGTGTCCTGGCTGTGGTGAACAGTCATCCTTACAGTATCCTTCACTTTTAGTTGACATGTTGCACTGTGCCTCATAATCAACATTCATTTCAAATTTGTTGCAGCCATGTACCTGAGGTTCCAGTGGTGAGAATGCTAAAACCATTACTTATACTTTAGAAAGAGAGAAAGACAGACAGACAAATGAGAGAGAGAGAGAGAGAGAGAGAGAGAGAGAGAGTAGCGCACAGGAATTATGTCTCCCCTTTAACCACGTAAGCCTCTGGGATTCTCAGGCTTGGAGGCATGCATCTTTGTCCACTGCAGCATCACTTTTTAACTCCCTGATTCCCCAGATCCCACCAATGGGAAAAGAAAGACTTTGCAGGACTGAGAACATCTGCATCGAATAAGATTATAATCATAGGATATCTGCAACACTACCATTCTTCATGTTTAAAATATTTCTTTTTTAATATAAACAATTTGGTTCATCTGGCTGTTTTTTGCTTTATTCCATCCTGTGATGGCAAATTATCCTCGAGTCCTAAAATATTTTGTAGACCTATATTATGTAATTATAAAATACTATTACCCCAAGACAGCAATGTAGTTGTGTAAAGATAAATTTTACATAAAATTGAATTCAATGAAGTTAAAAATAGCCTCAATATTGGTGAAATTTCCCTACAATTTTCTAGCTAAGGTATCATTATTTACACCTTAAAAATGATCACTAATAAACTGTGGTTGCCTAAAAAATATTGCAAATTAAATTATATATAGCTAAATATATACAACATATAATATTTCATAATAGGACAAAAAATGTATTTTCTGTCTGTCTGTATGTCCAAGGAAGTATCCAGATAAGAAATTTATAAATCTCAGCTAGAAACTCAAGCAGCAGTGGTGTGAGCAGTCAGCTCCAACTATGAAAATGTAAAGTTGGTATAGAGAAGGAAACTCCTTTGGAATTACTTGCTATTACTATCTACAGATATTTGCCTTTTCTACATTTTATACACATACATATGACATTAGATCCTTGTTACTATTACTTCCCTTTACAAAGGGACATAGCTCTTAATTCCAACTGTGCACTAATGTTTTCACTAGGAAAAGGAAAATCATCAAATTGTTTTGGAAGCCAGGGTTAAAAAGGAGGAGTTTATACAGTCAAGCAGGGGTGGCTCAAGTCTCTAGGAAACCCCCTCTTAGCTCACAATTTCACCATGCACTGCAGCATCTCATTGAATAGATCCTGAGCTTTCTTCCAAAGGAAAGGGAGAGGAGGTGAACCCATAAGCACTGTCACCACGTGTTTTAATGGCAAAGATACCACGTCCCTTTTTGTGGTACAAACCTACAGCTAAAACCATAGCAAATAGTTCCAAAAAGAGCTTAAGAGGACTGAAAGAGCATCTCTTGTACCTTTTTTAACCCTTATTACCCTGAGGTATCAAGGAGAATCAGTCCCTCTGTAGGTATTTGACTTGTGCTGGTTTCTCTAGTGAAAGAGAAAGACCAGTTCAGAGCTGAACTCACATAGCTTACAGCAGAATGTCCTAGCTTCTGCAATCATGAGGGAAAAAACAGAATCATCTGTGAAAATAAATTTCCGTTTGATGGCTGATGCTGGATAGGACCTCAGGAGTCATAGGACAGACAGCCTGTCTCCATGTAGGTGGGAGTTCCTGATACAGTGTGACTGACATGTTGATATACTGAGAACTCATGTTTCTTGTGGTAAAGATGAGGTTATAGGAGGTAGCCATGACATTACCAGCTGAGAGAATTGATGTTACCCCTGAAGAAAACTTATTCCCATCTCAGACTTTGAGAAAGTGTCAATTGGGTTTTATATGCAGTTATATGATGAAGAATTTTCTGCCATCTTGTGTATGAGCACATAAAGGGAACAAAAGAATCTGGAGCAGAGGGATGGATTTTGAGGAAGAGTGAGTGATGGTGAAAAGGGAAGCAGTGGATGGGTTTAAAATGTGGAATCAGTCTTTCTGAAATTTACTGAATAATCCAATAGAAAATGACCACACCACACAAACAGAATATTAAGCCAAACTATCTTTCCAGGAAGCCAAACACCATGTGCATAAATTTAGCTATAGGAACATGACTTGGATTTATTAATGGAGCTTTCCTCAAGTTCTGTCACAACTTAGGAAATATAATGTTATTCTAATTTAGGAATAGACAAATTTCTGTATTCACTGTGAAAACGATTAATTCCACATAGCATAGCTTGCTTTTATTTTGAGTCAATGGTCACTCAGAGGTTCACTATGACCATGAATAAATTAGAGTAAGTAGAGTTTTTTTTTATATAGGTATTGACACCTGGACTGATTAGGCCCAGGTTTGTAGCTGAGAACACTCCCCAAGATTCAGAAGCTAGCCATATCAAATCACTGAGACTAAAGACAAAACTCCCAATATTATGTATTTTATGAATATGTGTAGACAGATTTTTATTTTAAAATATGTCTTGTAGATGCTGTAGTAATTTTGAAGGGAAGAGCAAGGAAATTTAATCACAAAAGCAGAAATAGCAATTAGTTTTATGACCTACTATCTTATAAGAACAGCAAATTTAGATTTATTTCCATGTCTGGACAAATGGGAATGTATGGTGATATTTTATTTGTACTGAAATGTGATTTTAATTGTATGTTAATAAATAAAGTTGCCTGGGGGTCAGAGCTAATAGCAAGCCATAGCAGAAGCTGGGCGGTGGTGGCGCATGCCTTTAATCCCAGTACTTGGGAGGCAGAGCTAGGCAAATCTCTGTGTGTTCAAGGATACAGCCAGCATGGAGACACATGCCTTTAATCTCAATACCAACCATAGAAGACCTGGAGGTCTGTATAGATGGGCAGTGACAAGGAGGTCATGTGATTGGGTTTACAACCAATGAGAAGGCAGAACAGAAAGTCTATATAAAGATAGATACACAGGAAGTAGCGCACTTGCTGAGGAGGACAGCAGCGGCAATGAAAGGTAAGGTTTTTAGTGCTTAGCTATTACTCTGACCTCTTGGGCTTTTATCTCTGCATTGGCTCTGTGTTTCTTATTTAACAAGATGGTTACATCTGTAGGAATGGTCTCTCAAGATACAGTCTATATAATTTAGGGTCATTTTACTTTCATATGTAAATCTTCAGGATGGTGAATTAAGTCTCAAATGTACTGGAAGAGAACCTACTTTGTAAGTATATAAGTATGTTAATTTTTAATCACAGAGACCCAAAGTTCAGAGCCCAACATGTTCATTCTCTTATTATGGACTCAAAGGGAATGTTTAGCGTGTGTTGCACTGTGGAATTGATGGCTCCATAGGATCACACAACCTTGAGAATGGTCATTTATAGATCTGGTGGATTAAAGTGTTTGGACCACACTGAACAAGTAAACCCAAAATAGATGAAGGGAAAGACTTAGAATTGTGTGAAAGACAAACCTATAATCAGCTTACACAAAAGCAGCTGCATCAGGAGGTAAAGAAGGTATGTGAGTTAAAGTATAAATAAAAAAGCCATAAAGTGTAGAGAGCTGCGTGCAGCCGCGCCTCCAAGGTTGCACTGGCTTCTGCCTTCCACCCTCCCGACGGTGAGTGCTCTCCGAAAAAACAACTCTGAAAAAACAACTACTTATTTGGCTAAGCCTGGGATCTGGCTTGCTTCTGCATACCTGGACCTATCCGCAGTACCCACGTGGCAGACTGGGGTAGGCTACCCAGAGGCTATTTAAGTTGTAGGTTGGCTCTCCCCGGGGTCAGAAGATTGTTTCAAGGTACCTGAATAAACTGCTTGAAGAGCCTGGTGTTGCATCTTCCTTGCTGGTCGAGGCGAACGTGACAATAAGGTATTTCCAGAAATCATTTTTGTGGCTTTTCCTCACTCAGGTTTTTATATAAATCACTGGGACCACATGGAGGGCTTCAAGTATCCAGTGCTCCTCATGTCCATGGAAACAATAAATCAATGCATAGAGCTGCAGAAGGAGAATGTTAAATTGCTTGTCCAAAAAGACATTTAGTTTAATATTTTTGATCTTAAAATAATCCAGAAGATATTGAAAAGAACCAGCAAACAGTGTAAAAAAAAAACAACTGTAGCTTCTATAATCTGGTTACATGAAAAGTCATTGTTTTTCCTACATGAGGAGCTTAATATCACTGGTTTGTCATTGATTTGTGCTCTCCTATCTTTCATCCTCTTCTATCTCTCATGTTTTCTAACCTCTCCCCTCTCATCATCTCTCCTCTCTACTCCTATTCTCTGCTTCTCCTGTTTTATCATCTCTTCTTTTCTCTAATTCTCCCTGAAATGCTCTTCCTGCCCAGGACCAAGTTCTGGGATCCAGAGATTCCTCTTCAGGGAATGAACACTTAAGTTCAATCTTGAACTCCAGAGTCTATAAACTGATGGTCTCCTTATTTAAATCCTTCTGCCAGCAACTAAGTTCAAAGAACCTCTATGAACAAATGTTGCTTCTATTTCCAAGCCATCAGACTTTTACAGATTCAACAACAGTGAATGTTACATAGGTTGCCATGATGCAATGATGGTTGCAATCTATGTGTTGTACACAACATTAATGTTCAGCCATATTTCCATAGTCTTCACTGACTTCTAGGGAACACAGAGATACTACGGTGACCTGAATGCATCAAAGTCTGGGGGACTACCTTGGTATCTCAGGACTTGAAAGGCACACAGTGCCTCAGGATCCATGGACTCTACCCTGAAATAACAATGATGCATTCCTGTCAAGGCAACTATACCAGGTAAAGTCAATGATACCTCACAGAAGACAAAAGTTGTCACATCAGGAAAATGAGAAAAGGACAGTAAAACCCAGGTAAATGGAGTTTTGTCAGAATAAAGGAACAAATAACATTCTATTTTATTTTAGTTTAGTATTTGTAAATGTTCATTGTACAAGAAACCATGTCACAGTAGAGCTTTTCATACAAGAATGTATTTCACTCAGAACATTTCCCTCAAACTCTTCAACTGCTCTATTATTGTTCCTTGTCTAGGTCTGCAATGTTCTCCTGGACAGTTTTGATTGTATGTACACACACACACACACACACACACATACACACAAACACACACACACAATTTTGTGTATTGCTAAAACATCTATGAACTACAAACTGGAAAACAATAAATGTGAGTGGTTTTTCTTTTCATTTATTTCTTATCTTTTCTCTTTTCTTGTTTTTATTCTTTTTATGTGAGTCCGGGTCTCCATACATTTCTTTTGCTAGTCTAGAAATCAATCCATCGACCAGGCTGGCCTTGGATTCATGTATCTGCCAGCCTTTCCTCCTGAATACTTGGGTTCAAGGCATCTGCCATCATACCAATCATAATATTGGTTTATCCATGACTGGTTTTATTCACTGAATGTAATTCTGTTTACATCCATTTTCTTACAAGCAACATAACTTTGTCCTACTAAATGATTTAAAAGAAATCTAAGAAGTACATACATACATATACATATATACATATATATACATATATATAATTTTTGTTTAATGTTTTTCTGGTTTTGGTTTCAGGCTAATAATGGCTTTGTAAAAGGAATTTGGAAATGTTTCTGCTTTGTGGAGGGAAATCATGTGTGGTGCTAGAACCCAGAATTTGTGAGTTCATAGATCTAAGAGAAGAATCTGCTGTTGTCACTTTACTAGACTAGCAAAATTACTCAGCAGATTCTAAATGTCTATCGTTGTACACATAAAAGTATAGGTTCCACCCTTTATCAAAGAATTGTGACTTGCAACACATGCAAACCATTACAGTGAAATTAAAATAACAAATCTTCATAAACACTTCACTGTGTGGTGGCGAGCATTGTCTCATACAAGTATACACTACAACTGCACCTAAGCTGTGGGAATCATAGTAGAAGAGAGGTTTAAAAATTGCAAGTGACAAACCAGAAGTTTGCTGTGGATTCCTAAACCAGACCTGAACAAAGATTTTATTGATAGGCATGCTAATATGGAAGGGGTAAATCTCATGAATCATGATCCATAGAAAAAATGATTCAGACAACCAATATATGCTTACATTGGGTGAAGTAGTCTTCCACAGGAAAGAATTTCCCAATTGGTCATCAAATACCTATTGGTCAGCCCTGAAATCTTATACCTAAAAATAACACTGTATGGAGAAAGGAGTTTGTCTTTATTTATCTAAGAACTTATGTGTCTTTGTGTGTGCATGTGTCCTCCTGAGTGTGTGTTTGGTCTTGTGAGTCCATATGCATGTGTGTGTGTGTTTGTATGTGTATGGGTATGTGTGTGTAACAGCATATAAATGTACATAGGACATGCAGTTGAAAAAATCATGTTGTGTGCATATTATGGGTTGGAGGCAGTAAAAAGAGAATGGGAACTAATTAGAGTATACTTCAATATCAAAAATTAAAGAGAGTACATTTTAAATTTGAATTGTGTGCTTCATGAAAAAATCCACATTTTTCACTTTTCTCAGAGTATTTTCATGCCATCGCTATAAAATTGATTTATACTACATGATATTAAGTATTCTAATACTGTACTTTCTTATTGTGATATCATGCTTTTCCTTTTACTCCTACTTCAATAGACGTTTTCAGACTTGAGTGACTATATTCTTCTGCTGAGTACTAGAAAATTGTGAAATTAGATTGTTGACAGTTAAGAAATCAATTGAATGCATCCAAGAACAATTTCAATATCCTGTAATGTTTATGGGTCTGTGGTTGCTAGATGGTAAGTTGTTGCTGAATGTACCATGTACTTAGGTCATAGATCACGAGGAATCAAGCTGGTAGTCAACTGGAAACTTCATCCCTACTAGAATATTTTCATTGTGTACGAAGTAATCATGAACCTTACATGAGAATGAACCCTGAAAGCTGTAACAGCAACAAGGCTGGTGCAATTGTTGCATGAACATCACGGGAGTAGCCAACCATTTTATGATTGATGTAAAAACCCACCTCACATGATGGAACCTGTGCCTGTCACCGCTACCAGAGACAAGAGCCTGTGGATCAAGTGTACTTAGACCCTGGCAAAGAACATACTACTACTATTCTGCTAAGTGAATATTGCAATAAACTGTTTCCTATGCTCTTCTCTTCATACTAAATATTTGTATATCTCTTAGTGCTCATCAGAGAAGCTTCGTTTTGTACTTCATGATGATTAACACATAGGCCCACATTGTTATTAGTGATGAGATTAAGAGACTCTGGAAGTTTCACCTTAAAATGGAACATCTATATCATACCTTTTCCTCCAAAGACTCAGGGATTATTATGGAAGAATAGACAGAAAGAGTTTAAGAACCAGATGTGGCAGATGATTCCAAGTTTTTGTAAGCAATAACATGCCACTTACTCATTTGAATTTACTTGTTAGGACAGTATGCACAAAATCTGCACATAATAGACCTAGAAAAAATCCTAGCACAGTGGAAGAGGTTAGGAAGTCCCACTCCTTTTTGAAGAGCTATGGGGCACAGATGGTTTCTGAGAGACACATTGTCAGATTGCTTAAAGATTCAACCCTTAAGAGACTAACAATGCATCCATAGGTTTCCATGAATTAGGCACATATGAAAGTAAGTAAGTAGTCTCAATGTTTGTTTTGGTTTGGTTTGATGTTTTACAGATGAGATTTAAAGAGAATAGTGGTTGGAGGATATAATAAAGATATTGGAAAGGAGATAGTGGGCATGTGCTGAACTATAACTCACATGCATCTATGAAATACTCAAAGAAACATTTTAAGTACTAAATGTTGTAGATCTTCACTTTTAAAGAACTAATTTAATTTGTGCTGAAAAAGTCAGTGAAACCTCTATCCCTTGAGAAAGCGATACTTCAACTTTCTGATGAAACTGACCTCAAAGTTTCTAACAACTTCCATTGGAGTCTTGATGAGCCTTCATGGATCATGAAATCTCAATGCCTCCTAAAAAGATTTTATCTCTGAGGAAATACTCACAGGAAACTATTAAGTATGTTTGTTAATGAACATCTGTAAACGTTTCATGAATTATTTGTCTCCCAAAGCCAACACTGTCATTGTCACTGCATAGGAAATGAAAATTGCAGTTCTGGAGGGAGGTGAGGTCACAGACCTCTCCCTCAGGTTTGAGCTGACTCTCTTATAACTACTTCTTAAATGTCAGAATCTTACCAATGACTTCATCATCTTGCAGATGCTGCGGACATGGGAGTACTTTGTATTTACTTGGAGTGGAAGAGCCTGAAAAGGATAGAGACCTGGGTAAGTTATCATGTCTTGTAATATAAATTTGGGGTAGAAAAAGTTCTGTGGAACAGAGAGAGAAAGCACAAGAATAATTCCATATCTAAGAAGTGAGTGAGAAACACGAAGTGTTCCTAACCTAGTGCCAGTCCTTGTTGCTTCTTACTGTAATATAAGTCCGGCAATGAGGGTGCCTGTGGGTACACTAGGATAGTGCTGGGCATCTCTGAAGATATTGAAGGACTATTATAATATGTCAATGTGATAATTCACTTTACACTCTATGATGGGTTAACCTTCTTTTAAGTATTTTTAAAAATGAACTTTGGGTTTCATGCCCATAATGGACTTTAAAATGGAAATATAAGAAGCACATACCCTGTGAACATGTGGGATGTGAATATATTTCTTGAGTAAAAAAATATTCTCATGTGACACTACATTTATCATCTGGATATAGAGGCAGTAGTAACTTTGTCTGTATTGTTTGGCCAGTGGTAAAATGACTAATTGGAAAACTCTTCTTCTTGAATTCAGAAAGCTAACATGGAATGTATGGTAGAGTACTGGGAAATGATAACTAGGGCCATATGATCTGAAATATCTCTCTCGGGTTAGTCTTACTCTTATGATATGAGAACCTGATACCAGGCCTGTCCTCACAGTTTATTGTTGTTGCTTATAAAACACAGGACCTTGCACTTTGAAGGCCTGGGCTGTATCACTCAGATCCTTTTAATCCAAACTAGTGTTATAACCGATTGGACAATATTTAAGGTTCCATATTATTATGATTATTCTTTATAGTCTCACAAGTACCACTTCTACTTAATGCATTATGAATTTCATTGTAATACATAAATCAATATAATAAGAGTAAAATAAAGTTGTGGTGCTGCATAAGTTTAATCTCATCATTTGTGAAGTAGGGGTAGACAGGTCTCTGTGAGTTCAAAGTCAACATGATATACATAGTGAGTTTCAGGATATCCAGAGATACATAGTGACACCCTGACTTAAAATCAACAATAACAAAATATTAACAAATGTTTGCAGAATTTATGTCAATTGTCTTAGTCAATTAATTTTATTCTCATGTTATTATATGTTAATCACATATTAACATTCCATGTTGCGTTGTGTACAGAATAATAGGGTAAGTAATTCATCAATAGTAATAATTGCAGTTATTACTGCAATAGTAACAATGCATATTTTCCTTGTTAGTAATTCATCAAGTTACCACAATAGTCTTTATTTCTGCAATAGTAGCAATGCATGTTTCCAGTGGAATTATAAACACCAAGTGTATCTTGTACTTGAGAAAATAAACTGGGAGATGGAACAACTTTCTATAGCGTCACATCACATGTAGAACACTATATTTTATTACAGTCTGGAAAGCCCAATTTGCACTTGGCATTTCCCTGTGTAGTGAACATTTATGTTGATGTGAAAACTTTTTTTGTTGTTGTTTTTTCAAGAAAGGGTTTCTCTGTGTAGTTTTGGTGCCTGTCCTGGATCTCACTCTGTAGACCAGGCTGGCCTCGAACTCACAGATTCACCTGGTTCTGCCTCCCATGTGCTGGGATTAAAGATGTGCACCACCACTGCCAGGCTTTGATGTGAAAACTTATTTTTAAAATGATGAATTTATTTTTCTATTTTTTTTATTTTGTGTGTATGATTGTTTTGCCTGTATGTACATATGTGCACTATGAGAATCCTGTGACTTCAGTGGCCATTAAAGGGTTCAGTGTCCAGTATAACTGGAGTTGAAACTGATTTTGAGCCACCATTATGTGCTCTGTACCAATTCCAGGTCATCTGAAACAGCAGCAAGTATTCTTCACCACTGAGATATCTCTTCATTTACCTCAAATGAAAACTACAGTAAAACATGTACAATTTTATACCAACAATGTGAAAAATATCAAATGGGGAACACAAACTGTTATAAAATTCAAAAGTGTTTGAGAACATCTCTCATGGCTTTGTGATCACAGAGTGAGGTCACTGTGTTGTGTCAAATTACCTCTGAATCCACTCTGCCTCCAAACAGAGTTTGGATTTAAAGAGTCGTTTATCCTAGCATTTCTAAGGTCAAATCATGACAGTATCCACATTATACAGGTATAAAAAGGTATCAAATTAATAAGATAGCAATGATTCACAAATTGTCTACTATCTGACATATATACACTTAACTGATAAAATTTTAATCACCATTGTACACTCAATTTTAAACAATTTAAATTAAGTGAACTTTTACTAGTGAGAGTATATGAGTTCACTGGATCTGACCTGGATATTTTATGCCTTTATATGTAGAATACTGTGGCTGTGAAGACAAATATTCATTTATTCATTACTAGAATTGGGCACAGTGACCTCACAGATCTGAGCACATAATGGTCTCATTCAGTGGAGGTCATTGGTTAATATTTCTTTTCTTTATCATTTCTTCTTATTTCACTACACTTATGGACATTGAAATATTCAATTCTCAGATATGTGGTACAGATCCTCTTAAGCACTGACATACATGGAGTCTCCAAGGCCACGGTAGGTCTTAGGAGGAGGCATTTTGTAGATGTAATATTTTCTGTCCTTACAGATGCAGCAGAGTAGGTCCATTGGCATCTATTTCCTAGAAATGTACCTGGAGTCTCAGCAAGGAAACAATAACAGGTAGGTAGACATTTTTAAAAGCATCCAGGGATGTTATATTTTCATGTGTCTTCTACTGTACACTGTGTATACTAAATGATGCCATATGTATATGACCATCATATGAAACAGTAAACACATAAACAATGAACATTTTTATGATTCTGTTCTGACAAACATTTCAATGAATTTACATATCAGTCAGTATCAGTGTTCACAAATATTGGATGGTGTTTGTCAGGATATTGTTGTCAAACTGTGATTCTATGTGTTTCATATGCAGATGTCAGCTACCATTCAACCAACAAACTTAAACCACACTATATTTCTTCTTTTGTTTGTAAATCATACTGTTTCACTTTAAGGGCTTAAAACTAATGGTAATAAGGAGTTTGCACTTAATGGGAATTTCCCAAGTGAAACATCATTTGGAACCCAGTAGATATAGGAAAAAACAGTAGTGTAAGATTTTCAAGAGTCTCTTTTTTTTATTTTTATTTTGCAATACAATTAAGTTCTACATATCAGCCACAGATTCCCTTGTTCTCCCCCCTCCCGCTCCCCTCACCTTCCCCCCAGCCCGCCCCCCATTCCCATCTCCTCCAGGGCAAAGCCTTCCCCGCAGACTGAGATCAACCTGGTAGACTCAGTCCAGGTAGGTCCAGTCCCCTCCTCCCAGGCCGAGCCAAGCGACCCTGCATAGGCCCCAGGTTTCAAACAGCCAACTCATGCAATGAGCACAGGACCCAGTCCCACTGCCTGGATGCCTCCCAAACAGATCAGGCCAATCAACTGTCTCACCCACTCAGAGGGCCTGATCCAGTTGGTGACCCCTCAGCCATTGGTTCATATTTCATGTGTTTCCATTTGTTTGGCAATTTGTCTCTGTGCTTTATCCAACCTTGGTCTCAACAATTCTCGCTCATATAAACCCTCCTCATTCTCGCTAATTGGACTTCCAGAGATCCACCTGGGGCCTAGCCATGGATCTCTGCATCCAGTTCCCTCAGTTGTTTGTGTATTGATTAATTGTGTGCTATTTCTGAGCACATGAGAGTGATATGCAGATTGATGGTACCAAAATTATTACTGGATTGTAAATTTCAAATTTCTTCAGTGACAAAAAGAATTATACTTTATTTGTTGTGGTGATTTGTAAAAAAGGCCTGTTCACCATAGATGCTTTTATTTGAATGCTTGAATTATATAGAGTAACATTATTAGGAGCACCGGTATTTTTGAAGTATTTGTGATCTTGCTGGAGGAAGAGTGTCTTGTAGGAGCAAGATTTAAGTTCTTATATATTCAAGGTGTCGATTGTGGCAGACAATTCACTTCCTATTCCTATAGATTAAGATTTAGAACTCTTAGCTACTTCTCCAGCACTCTGACATTCTACCACAAAAGTGTAAGCCAACCCCAGTTAAATGTTCTCTTTTATAAGCATTGTCATGGTCATGGTGTGTCTTCACAGCAATAGAAACTAAATCTAAGAAAGAAAGGAGTGGGGAATTGCTCTGGTCGACCTTGCCATGCTTTTGTTTGGAGTTTTATGGAATTTGGGATTACAGATCAGAAAAATATTTGGTATTTTAAGTGGGGAATAATGGCCCATCCTAGTAGGATTCTGGAAGACAGTGTTGCTCAGGATGATTTGAATAGCAGTGGCCTGCATCAAGAGATTTAAGAGGGGAAGTATATTTGTATATGGCCTAGAGACTTGACTTTTGCTATTTTGAGGAAGAATAAGGCTGTATTTTGCCCTTGCTCAAAATGTATGCCTGAGCTTAAGTGAATTTTTATAGATTAATTCTGTTTGCAGAGGATATCTCAAAACAATTTAGTGTTGACACTCTTGTCGGTATTAGTGTTCACTTCAATGCAGATTCATATTGAAAAGAAGCAAGCTGAGGAAAAAAAACAAAATGCATGATCTGGGAGACACGGATCATGATAAGTTGGAATGGAACTCAGTCCTATATTCAAGCACATGAACAGATTAAGAAATGTAATATAGAGAGTAATGACCTCAGGATTAGATCCCAACCAAGTATCCAACTTATTTAAAGGAAAGTTTTCAAATCATAAAGCCAAGCCTGGCAGTTCACAACTTTTTCTCACAGCACTCAAAAGGCAAAGGCTATTGGATTTCTGATTTTGATGCCAGGGTGGTCTACAAAGAAAGTTCCAGATAGTCCAAGCTTAGGCAATAAAGGAAACCATCAAAAACAGAAAGCTGGCGAAGAAGTAATTGAAAGACCTCAGAGTTCAAGGCCAGCATGATATACAGAGCAAGTTGCAGTACCACCAGGATTAGGGGTTGAAGGAAGTGATGGAAAACATAAAGCTGGTTTAGATACTACTGAACAAGGAGATATATTTTACAGCCATAAAAGAGAGTAGAACTTGGTAATTTTGATGACGTGGTTTTGGCTTTAGAGTCAAGGAATAAGAAAGGGGTTATGTAATCTCCTCCTATGACTAAGAAGAGCTGATGAGGTCAGTTATTTTAAAGGGGTGTCCCTGCATGGAGGCTCAGAGAGATCATTGTGTGATGCTCAGAAGGTGAAGCATGGATAGCCTTGAAATCTCAAGATGATAGATATGCCATAAATGTGGCAACCTGCTGATGAAAGTTTTCTACAGTGAGGGGAAGCAGCTTAGGAGAGAGTTGTGTATTGTAGTCAACATAGCTGAAAGGAATTTGAGATCTAGTGAGTATTTTGACATGGAAATGCAGAGTGTGGAGTTCTCACAGTTTATTTTTTTTATTTTGTTTTTGCCCAATGTTACTTCACAATCCTCCCTTTTCTGCACATTGGAACAAAAATTTATATACTGTGCCATTATATGTTGGAAGTACGTGATCTGAATTTTTTATTTTGAATATCTGGGCAAATAAAGTTAAGAGATTGCATGAAACTCAGAAGAGTTTTTGAAATTTGGGATTCAAATCATTGTTGAGATTCTGATAGATTATAGAGACTCCTAAAGTTGGACAGAATGCATTTTGCCTTTTGTTATGGTTACAAAACAATGTATACATAATAAGTAAATAAATAAACAATCAAATAATTAAATAAATAAATATTTGATATATATATATAATTTTTGTCATTATTGAAGTTTTCTTCCACAACATGACTAGAAAATTTCAATGTATTCTGTATGTCTTTTATCTTATTTATGTTTGTACTGGCTGTCACTTTTCATTGTTTCTCATGGGCCAATGTCATATCATTCTGAATGATTTATTTTCTATGAAACTTGATGGCTCTCCTTCCACCATTATATACATCCTGAGATACTACATGTTCACACAGTAACATACATGGAAAGTAACTACTCCTGTGACACATTTGAGAAGGATTACTTTCCAAGCAGTCAGGGCTGGGGCCTTGATCAATTAAACTTAAAAGACTTTCTGTTTCAGTCTCTCAATAGGCCCATTGATTAATGGCTTCTTCCTCCACTGCAAGCTGTAAATGTTTGTCAGTATTTATTTGAACAGAACAATAATGGGTCCACATTTCAAAGGAAATTGTGTCGAATGACAGAACGGACTTCTGGAATCTGGCAATCATTTTTTATTTTCTTATTACAAGTTACAACTGGAATTCTGGGAAATCTCTCTCTAATTTTCTACTATCTAGTCCTTTACTGCACCTCATTCTTGTGGCACATTAAAGCCCACAGATTTGATTCTCATACATCTAACTTCATCCAATGTCTTGATAGTTCTTTCTACAGGAGTGCCCCAAACAATGGCAGTTTTGAGATTTAAGAATTTCTTCAATGAGTTTGGATGCAAGATCCTAGTGTACATACAAGGATTTGGTAGGAGTATGTCCATTGGCACCACTTGCCTCTTGAGTGTCTGCCAAGCCTTGACCATTTGTCTCAGGAATTTCATTTGGAAGGAGTATAAAGTCAAAGTTGAGAAGAACATTGGCTGCTACATTGCTCTCTTCTGGATCATGTACATATTCATAAATTTCATTAATTTTGCATACACCCTTGTCAACAGGAATAGTAAAAATGTGGCCATAAAAGGAGATTTTGGATTCTGCTGCATTGAAGGCAAGGGTGTAATTTGTGATTCACTCTATGCAGCATTTGTGGTGTGCTCTGAAGTCTTCTTTTCTGTGCTCATGGTCTGGACTAGTGCATCCATGATTGTCATTCTGTACAGACACACACAGAGAATTCAACACATTCACAGCACTCATGGTTCCAGGAAAAACTCTTCTGAATCCAGAGCCACCAGGAACATTCTCACCCTAGTGATTACCTTTCTGGCTTTTTGCACTCTCTCCTCCATCTTAAGAGGTTACGTTACTCTTTTGTATAATCACAATTGGTGGCCGGTGAACATCAGTCGCCTTGCTTCTATGTGTTTCCCATCTTTGTTGTCATTAATAGTTACTGTTTTGTATCCAAGTTTTGTTCAGGGCTGATAAGGAATAAAAATCATTTAATCTTATAATGAGTATGCAAGTGATATGTTTTGCTTGGTATAAAGTTGTTTACTCATCTGTCACCTTCATAAGGTCAATTCAGACAGTTAAGTAGGTAACTGGAAACAATACTGGAGATTAGTTCACTTTTTGTATCAACAGCCTACATGATCCAATCCTATTGTGTGAGCCTAATTTTACTCTTCAACTTGAAGCTGTGAGAGGCTTCCCTTTGCTCATCTTAGCTAGCAAAATCTCTCAATAAATACGCCCTTCTTGTGGCTTTCATTCTTTTCAGGAAATCTTGACTGCTTGGTGATTTCACACACCACTTTGTGTAGTACATTCTTACTGCATAAATATGAACTTGTGCATCAGGAGGCCCAGTTTGCATGACAACAGCTGTAGCCTGCACCAATACCAATAAAAATAGGATTAACATCAGTCACCTCCTACACATCTCACGTAATAACAACTGATGGTTTTGATATAGTTCCAAATATGGTTTGCTAGTATTTTATTCAGAATTTTAGCATCATCAGGGGTATTGACTTTTAATTTCCTTTGCTGTTGTTCTTCTGACACTGAGAAGAACAATTAACAGATTGGACCTCCTGAAACTGAGATCCTTCTGTAAGGGAAAGGATACAGTAAATAAGACAAAAAGCCTACAGAATAGGAAAAGATTTTCACCAACCCCACATCTGACAGAGGGCTGATCTCTAAAATATATAAAGAATTCAAGAAACTGGATATAAAAATAACAAACAATCCATTTAAAAAATGGGCTATAGAGCTAAACAAATAATTCTCAAAGAAATTTCAAATGGCTGAAAGACATTTAAGGAATTGTTCAACATCCTTAATTATCTAGGAGATGCAAATCAAAACATATCTGAGATGAAATCCCATAGCTGTCAGATCAAAAGCATTACATACAACTTATGTTGGAGAGGATGTGGAGCAAGGGGAACAGTCCTACACTGTTGGTAGGAGTGCAAACTGATACAAGCACTTTGGAAATCAGTATGATGGTTTCTCAGAAAACTGGGAATCGATCTACCTCAAGGCCCAGCTATACCTCTCTTGGGCATATACCCAAGGAATGTTCAATCATACCACAAGGACACATGCTCAACTATTTTCATAACAGCATTATTTGTAATAGCCAGAACCTGGAAACAACCTAGATGCTCTTCAACTGAAGAATGGATTAATAAAATGTGGTGCATATACATAACGGAATACTACTCAGCAGAGAAAAACAATGACATCATGAAATTTGCAGGCAAATGGATAGGACTAGAAAATATCATCCTGAGTGTGGTAACCCAGACTCAGAAGGACAAACATGGTACGTACCTACTCATAAATGTATACTAGAAATAAAGCAAAGGATAATCAGGCAACCACCCACAACTCCAGAGATGCTAACTAGCAGGGAAGACCCATAGTGGGAAGCATGGACCACACTGGGAAGAGGAAATTGATGAGATCTCCATGAGTAAACTGGGGATGAAGGGTGGGTAATGGAGGGTAGGGGATAGGGGATGAGAGCATTTGGGAATGGGATGGTTGAACTGGAACAGGGAGGGAGGGGGAATGCAATGAAAGAGATACCGTGATAGAGGAAGACAGCATGGGGATAGAGAGAAACCCTGGTGCTAGGAAAGTTGCTAGGAATCCCCAAAGATGACCCCAGCCAGGACTACTAGCAATAGTGGAAGGGGTGCCTGAACTGAACTGGCTTGCCCCAGAGATCAGACTGATGAATACCCTAACTGTAATTACAGAGCTTTTCTCCAATGACTGATGGAAGCAGATGCAGAGATCCACATCCAATCATGAGGCAGAGCTCCAGTCAATGAGAGAGAAGAGGGATTCTATGAACAAGTGCATCAGCATTATGATGGGGAAACATGCAGGGACCACCAAACCAAACTAGAGGGAACTCAGGAAAGTTGGATCAATGGCTGTGGAGCTTACATGGGACTGGACTAGGCCCTCTGCATTGTAAGATAGTTGTGCAGCTTGATCTGTTTGGGAGGCCTGCTGGCTGTAGGATCAGAATCCATCTCTGGTGCATGAGGGCAACTCCTGAATCAGCACTTCCACTTCCAGAATTCTCCTTGCCTGCTTATTCTGCCTATACTTCCTGCTTAGCTACTGGCCAATCAGCACTTTATTTATCAACCAATCAGAGCAAGGCATACTCCCAGAATATAGAATGACATTCCACAGCACTTCCCCCTTTCTGTCTAATCAAAAAGGAAGGTTTTTAGCTTTAACATAGTAGAGTTATATATAATAGAATAGTTATCAAGCAAAAATTACAGTTACAATATTTAGTCTGTTTGTTTTTAAGGGACAGCATTTATTCCTTTCTCAAATGTTACAGTGAATCCAGATGTAAGAGAATGGTTTGGACAGTTAGAAAAAAAATACAAATCTGGGGTTTTGTCATTAACAGTTATTTACAATGATGGGAGGAAAAAAAAAACACCAAAGTTGTTTCACATTGCAGAATTCCCTCTGGCCCCAAAGCCTAATCCTTGCTTATCAACTTAGAGAGGTACAATTGATTCACAAGCTGGAGGTTTGAACTTGAGTAATAAGTTAATAAAACCCAGACAGGGCAATGCCCTCCCCAGCCCAGGTGCCACTAGGCACAGCACAAGAGACTGAAAACTCAACAGGGGAAAGGCTGGATACTCAGGGTTTGGGAGTATAAGCCCCCTACTTCTGGATCAAGAGTTTTGGAAGTAGAATAAACAAAACATACTTGGTAAAGATAGTCTACAGTTGCCTTCTGCAGGGGTGGGGCCTGGATAAGAGCTAGGGACAGGAGAATTTCATATCAGTAATCTAATTGGGAAACCATAAGGAATCATCTTCAACTAGCTTTAAGAGTAGACCAGATGGATTATGGGAGAATTCACAGGAGAAAGGGAATGTTGCTGGGAGGGGCAACAAACCCCTTCCTTTCTGGGCACAGGAAGGCAGCCATGGCACCAGGTCCAGGCAGTGATCTCACAAGGACAGCCAATAGAGGCAAGTCCAAGCCCTTCCCCTTGTCTCAAGGCTGCAGCCGGTGTCTCATCTTAGGTAGCAAGCTCAAAAAAGCCAGGCCAGACACAGAAGAAGCAAGATGACAAGGCAGAACTGAGAAAAGGTACCAAGCCACTTGGTTAAATATCGATAAGAATTATGGGTTAATTTAAGTATAAGAGCTAGTCAGTAATAAGCCTGAGCTAATGGCCAAGCAGTTATAATTAATACAAGCCTCTGTGTGTTTACTTGGGGGACATGAGTGGGAGAGATTTGTCCCTACTGCCAGACAGATGGGACACAGGAAACTGTCTGACCACAGCAGAGGATGTGTCAGATTTCTTTAGATTTGAACTTTGAGAGGCTACTTGTGCTTCCATGGATGCCCCTTGCTAGGCACATACTGGCATCAAGAAGTACAAGAAGTGTCCGTTTTTTGTTTGGCTTATTCTGATTTGATTTTAGAAACACATGAATTTTGGAGGGAATAGTGGTGGGGGGAAAGAAATGACATGGAAGGAGATAAAGGGACGGAATTGACTAAAAGGCATATGAATGCATGAAATACTCAAGAGGACATTAAGTAGTAAACGTTCTAAATCTTTTAAAAAGAACTAAGTTTATTTGTATGGGAAGAAGTCAGAGAAGCCTATATCCAATGAGGCATAGAGGTTTCTGTAAATTTGTCCTGAATCTGACCTCAAAGTTTTAGCACCTTCCACTGGAGACCTGGTCACCCTTGAGAGAGCAGGAAAACTGCACAGCTCTTCAAAACACCTTGTGTCATTGGATATGTACATGAGAAACTCTTAAGTGTCTTTTTAATTAGCAAATGGAAAAAGTTTCATAAATGATTTTGTCTCCCCAAGCCACACTGTCATTACTAGGGAAGGTGACATGAAAATTGTCAATCTGAAGGGAGGTGAGATCACAGAGTCTCAAACCTTTATCTCTGCCTTGAGTTTGAGCTCTCTCCCTCTCTCACAGTGCTGGTTATTATGAAGTCAGGATCTGTACACTGAGCTCACCACACTGCAGAGGTAAGAATCCAGGTAAGTACATGATATTGCAGTGTGCTGCTGAGCCAGTGTAAGTGCTCATGTCTGATGATGGGAATCCTGGGTAGAAATAGATCTGTGGAACAAAGAGGGAAGGCACAAGAATTATTGCATAGTTAAGAGGTGAGTGAGAAAGAACAAAGTGTTCCTAACCTTGTGCCAATTCCTGTTTGTTTTTACCATAATCTAAGTCTCCTACTGGGGATGACTGTGGGTAACACCAGGGTACTACAGCCCATCTGTGAAAATGCTGCAGGATAGTAGAATAAGTCAATGTGATAACTCACTTACCTCACATGATGTGTAGTGTAGACTAACATTGCATGTATTATTGTTTTAGGTGAACTTCCTGGATTCACAGCCGTAGTAATCATTAGAATGGACATATAAGAAGCACACAAACATGGGAAGGTACACAATATGAATCTCATATGGAGTAAAATGCACTCATATTTAAGAGTACATTGATGAGCTACAGAGGCAGTAACTGTGCCTGCACTGAATGAGCCCTGGTACAATGACTGAATCTTCCCTGTGAACTTGGGAAAATAGCACTGAAAGGAAGAGTTGCAGTATGAGTATGAGGCAAAGACATTCAGATCCAAATCTGTCTTGAATTTTTTCCTCTGGTATAGTTATACTCAAATTTTAAACATATCTTGATGACATGCCTTCCCACTGTTTATCATTGTTGCTAATGGAGCACAGGGCCTTGTGCATGGATGTTCAAGTCTCTACCCATCACTTCACTTAGTTATTATTTTAGTTTGGACAATGGTTAAGTTTCAGGTTCTTTTTAGGTATTTCACATACATCTACTTTCTTTGAGCGCACTTTCAGTATTATTATAATTGGTTCATCAGTTTAAGAAGTGTAGCGCCTGCACTACTACCCATTCACTATGTCTGAGTGAGGGGCTGTGGATTAAAACAGAGACAAGACAGCAGGTCATCATCTCAGTAGAATGTCATTTATTGAAGGAGGGAAGAGGCCTTAGTTACAGGCTTACAGCACAGTGGGAGTACCCTGGAGGGCAGAAGTGCACTACAGATGTTTTACATTCTTGCATCCTAGCTGTTTACACCAATATGTAGGATACACAAACAAGGAACCTCCTGTAAGCTGTTTAGGAGGAAGGAAACTGGCAGGGAATTAGCATAGGGAGGACATCTGTTCAAGGTCAGCAAGCAAGGCACAGCTACCCAAGGAATGGGGGGGGGTGCAGGGCCCAACAAAGAAGTAGCAAGTATACACAGAATTTTAAATGAAATGTTTTAGTGACTCAATTTCTTTCCCATATACATGTATTTCATGTTACAGTTTGTACTGAGTCATGGTGTTAGTAATTCATCTGTTATCACTTTAGCCTTTACCTCTCCATTGTAAGAATGCATATTTTGGGGGCATCATAAACATCTGGTCTATATTGTATTTATGATAGGAAACTGGGAGGTGGGCAACTTGCTGTCACATCAGAACACACTGAGACACTGCATTTTAATAATAGTTTGACACCCTTATTTTAACATGTCATTTGGCTGTTGAAATAAGCCTTTATGACAAAATAAAAGCTTACATTTAAAAAGACTTTATTATCTTTTATTTTCATGTGCATGAATGTTTTGCATGTATGTATATATGTGCACTATAAGAATGCGTTGAGTACAAATGATAGAAGAAGGTGTATGATCCCCTTGGAATTAGACTTACAGGAAGCTTTGAGCCCACACGTGGGTGTTGGGAAAGAAACCCAGGCCCTCTGCAAAAGCAGCAAGTGTTCTTTATCACAGAGCCTTCTTCTCTCTAGTCCCCAGAAATGAAAACTTTCTACAGCCAAATCATACAAGATACAACCAATGAAGTACATAAAACATCAAGTAGGTAACACAAACTGCATATAGCCTAGAATATGTTTGAGAACATGTCCCATGCCTTTGTGATCAGGGTCTTTGTTGTCTGTGTTTGTGCTACACTAATTATGTTCAAGTCCGTAGTGTCCACTTGACACAAACAGCATTTGGATTTAAAGAGTCACTTAGCCCTGATTTTCTATGTTCTGGTCTTTGAAGTGCAACTGAAAAATGGACAGTGTCTCATAAACTGTTACAATTGTTAGTAACTTATACAGTTAGTTACTAAAATCATCACCCCTGCCATTTCTTATAATGTTTAGGATGCAAAAAAGAAAGAAATTACAGATGAAGCAATAGAAAACAACCATGAAGTATAAGCTGTAGCTCATAGAAATGAAAAAAATCTATGAATGAGTATGGACATGGTTCAGTAGAGGATACTAGGAAAATTAGGCAAAACACAGTGTCTGAACTGCCTACATTGGAATTCTTCAGAACAAAAAATCATATGACAATTGAAATGTGGGTCTGATGTGATCACTGTGAGAACTTTGGAAGCAGAGAAATTGTGGAATGCAACTTAACCCCTCTCTTTTGGAACAAGGGTGCGTAGATGAGTCTTTATAAGATAAATAAATCATGGACTGAGTGGCTTTTATGATTTACTAAGGACATGTTATTTCTGGCTGACTTGTTAGTGAACATAACAAACTGAAATATCCCAGAAGATGGTCGGGCATGATTGAGGGAGCTAGAAATATGAGAGAGATTTATTCACTGAGTAGAATAGGATTGTGTTCTCTATTAAGGTAGGAAAAAAAATCAAGTGACCTCTGCACTGGTATTGAACTTTATGTCTGTGTTGATGCACACTATGAGATATGATCAGAAAATAAAGGCTGTAGAATTTAAGTTATATAGATTGATATACATACAGTAACAATAAATCTTGTTACAAATTGCATTTGCCACTACACATGCAACTCTTATAAAATAAAACAAAGTGAATGTTTACTAGTGAGGATATTGGATTTCAGTGGATTTGACCATACTGCATCTTTGTGTGCAGAATCCTATGGCTGTGAAGACAAACATTCATTTTAAGATTAGGCAGAGTGACTTCAAAGATCTGAGCAAAAGAGCAATCTCACCCTGTGATTGATGTTGGCCACTCTTTCTTTTCATTAATGTTGCTTCTTACCTCACTCTACTGAATGCAGATGGATACACAAATGTTCAGTTCTCAAGCACATGGCACACATACTTCTTGGTCATTGGCATTCAAGGTGTCTCAGTAGCCACAGCACCTTTTAGCATGAAGCATCTTGTCAATAATTGTAACTAACACTTTCCATCCTCACAGATGTTTTGGTACAGGTCCACTGGCATCATCTTCCTGGGAATGTGCCCGGCCTCTCAGTAAGCACAACTCCAGGTAGGTAGAACTTTAAAAAGCTTCCAGCGATGTTGCCTTTTCACTTGACTCATATTGGGCACTGTGTATCCTTATCAAGGACATTACATTTTCACCTGTTCGTTTTTTGAAAGTGTGAATCATAAATAATGCCATATTTCCTATATTAATGATTATCAGATGGAGCAGTTAAAAAGTTAAAATAAAAATAAAGAATATGTTTGTGATAGTGCTCTGACAGCCACTCAGTGAACTCACATATCATTAAACATCAGTGTTCACAAATATTGGATGTTGTTTGTTGGGATCTTGGTCTCAAACTGTGATGCCATGAATTTGTGTACAGACACCAGCTTCATTTGTTAAAATAAATAAATAAATACATAAGTAAATAATAAAAAATAAAAAAAAACTGACCCCAAACATCATTCTCTTTCTGTCTCTCTTGCTCTCTGCCTCTCTATTTGCTCCCTTTGTTTCTGTTTGTCTGTTTCTTCCTTCCTTCCTTCTTTCTTCCCTTCCTTCCTTCCTCTCTTCCTTCCCTTTACCTCCCTTCATTCCTTCCTTCCCTTCTCCTTCCTTCCCTTTTTTCTTTCTTTCTTTCTTTCTTTCTTTCTTTCTTTCTTTCTTTCTTTCTTTCTTTCTTTCTTTCTTTCTTTCTTTCTTTTTCTTGCTTCCTTGCTTTTTTCTTATTTGTCCATGACATACTTTTGCTACTAATGAATCCAAAAAGCATAATGCTATATCTTAGAGGACTTTTACACTAAAATACCTCTTGGAATACAATAGGTACATCAAAAATTATACAGTAAGGTCCTCAACAGATTCCTTTAACTACTTTAGCAAAATCAGACCTCTGTTGCATTTTTGAAGGGCACAGACTTATAGGTAACATTTAATAGATTTGTGCACATTTTCCTTGTGTGTGGTTGTACATTTTGTTGTTTTTCTTAGTATATGTGAATTTGGGAATGTATTATTGTCTTCCTAAGCATTGGTATGCAAAATTTCTTTTTTTAGTGTTCCAAAATTTTTTATAGCTAGGAAAACACTTGAGAGTAACTCCTCAGAAGGCCAGATATTAGGAAATCAACCAGTGTGGGATGCATTTTGTATCATTTAGTCATATTTACCACAGTAAGACCATTATAGAGACACATTTTTTTTTTACTACTTGTCATGGAATTCTGTATGAGAGGACTCAGATTTTGAGAAGTGACAAGTGGCACTACGCTGGTTTGTGAAATGGCTGTGATCCAGATTCTCGGGGTTCATTTTCATTGTCAGTGTGGGCTGCGATGGCATGTCAGTCCTAGAGTACTACATTCTTCTTGTCTTTGACTTTCAGTGTGTTGACTTGGCTGCTTTTGCTTGCACTCAGGGGTATGTTTTCTTTTGTCCAAAGATGACTTTTCACACACTTTAGTTTTCTTATAATCTTTCTTTTCTTCAGTCATCAATTTCCAAAAGGTTTTTTTTTTTAATATTTTAAATTTGTGGGCAATTTCAGTACCATAACTTTCCTAATCCCTGTGGGTCACATGAGCTGGAGTAGAAACAACTTCTTTCATCACTCTTGGTTCCATTCCCCATCCTCTTCATAGTAACTGTTGCCGCCAGAAAAGTCTGGAATGTGCTTATTCTATTTCCTCTTCCTGTAACAGCCCCCCCATACCTTTTTAACAAAAGATAAACTGTATCCTCATTTTCTTCTCCTGAATGCCTCATCTCAACCTAAATTACATGATTCTCTTGATTTCCTGAGAATTTCTTCATCTTTCTGTTCAAGGTCTTTGAAGCACTTCTGTCTCTGAGTTGAAGTTCTTAGATCGTCTTTTTGCAGTTGCTTAGACACCTGCAGATGGCGCGGTCCACATGGTTCCAATGAGTGTTTGATACCAATGAAGCTCAGCCTCTTGTAACTGCATGCTATGAGACACCGTGTATTCCTCCAGGACAGCAAAATCTCCACACACTTCCCTCACACTTTAGAACTTTCAGTACTCACATTGGTCATGTTCAATGCACAGTGTCTGGAACACGGTGATATCTGTGCGTGCCAACCATGTTGTCCACAGCAGTCACGCATTTGCCCCATGTCTGAGATGATACGGAGTCTCCCAAGGCCGCAACTGATATGTAAAATTATATTTTGTGCTCATCAGTTAGTTGATGATGAGCTGCTACTGGGCATTTCTTGGTAATCTACAGATAAAAGCTTCCATGATTGTTACTGGGAGATGTAAAAACTAAGCTCATTTGTGTGGTTATTTTTAAAAGTGGGGTGATTGGGGCCTTTTGTTACTTCCCCCTTCCATGTGAGCATGTGTGTTGGTGTCATTATTCAGATTTGTTTGTGCAACCATGTTGAAACTTCATGAGCATAGCTTTCCCAACATTTTAGGAGATGCAATCTCACAACAGATACATATATCTATGGCTCTTAAAATCTTTCTGCTTCCTCTATCACAATGTGCCCTGAGCCCTGAATTCAGGGGTTGTATTGTGGGTGCATAACTGGAACTTGGCACAACACAACAACACAATCAGTTGTTGTCTGTTTTTGATCACTCATGCTTTTTCTGTTTTCTACCTTTGGATTACCTGTATTTTTTATAATGATCTTTTGTGTTGAGAAGATTTTCCTTTAGTGAATAGAGCTACAAGTAATGAAGGAATTGCTTTGAGTACAAGAAAATAGGCCCTACTTTTTTATCTAGCACCAAATTGTAAACACTGAAATCATGTATGTACAAGTTACATTATACAAATTGAGCTGATTTTATATATTTTATATACTTTTTTTAGTATAAAACATAGACACATATACATTTACATGTAACACAAATTAAAGAAAAAGAGGCCAAAGACCAAGAATTTGAGAGTTGGGGTTTGTGTAGGTACTTGGAAGTGGTTGGAGAGAAGAAAAGCACAATGATACAATTATGTTTTTTTCTTTAGAAAATTAAAGAGATGCAACTACAGCTTATAAAAATTACTTACCTTGTATAACACAAATTAAATTATAGTTCTACAAATTGATTCTTCTCAGAATAGTTAAATACAGATGAGAATGGTGGAAAAAATTTGAAAGTGTGATTATTGGTGGGTAGGGTTATGTTTGTCCTGATTAAGTAGATGTATCCCTTACGTCAATGTTTGTAGTGGTATTCACAGATACTGCAAGGCATGAGATTCTTGGTTTTTATATAGGAATTACCAAATTTTGTATTATCAACATTTTCTTCCTTTACTTTTTATTGATTATTATTTTGTTTGGATTGTTCTTTATTTTTTATGTTTTGATAGGTTACAAAATAGCAAGTTTCCTTAAGGCATTTTCATACTTATTATTTTGATAGCCTCAACCCCTCCATTTCCCCATTTCTCTTCCCTCATCACAGCTTATATAGTCCAATATACACAGTTCCATCCTTCACTTTCAAAACACATGTAGTGTTTTACCATCCTGATCACACCGTGAACTATCCTTATGGGCCCCTTTCAAATTTTGTGGATACTACGCACACTCACTCCCACATAAACACACATTTCTAGATTAGAAGCGGTGAAGTCGTACTTGTGACAGTGGTATCTGTCTTTCTTGGCCTGTTTACATCATTTAATAGATTATTTTCTATTTCCGCTGCAGTCATTTCCTAGGGTGTTCTACATGACAGTGCACAGGGAAGGGGAGCCTGCATTTGGTAGTTTCTAAGGTCTTAGCTCATCTCCTCATTCTGTGTAAATTTCTTTAGATCCTAGGCTACATTGACAATTATACCCCAGCTCTTGATTGACAGCTGACTGTGAGGGTCAACAGGGATCTCCCTGGAGCTGCATGGTTCAGCCAGGTGCTGATTCACAGCTAATACTGTCTGCTTCTGCAAGGGCATCTCACCCAGTTTAGGAATGGTTTGCAGACAACTTCTCTCATGAGAATAGTGTGGTGTCTTAAGAGATTCCTCCAACTTCACTACACTGGTGGGCTGTGTAATCTAATGCCTTCTTTTCTGTCATTTCCACTATAGACTTCTGAGTGGTGTCTGATTATCTCAGACACAGTTTCAAAAGAGACACTGAATATTTCTCCTGTAGCTATTACACATCAGATATTGTCTTTCTTTCAATTTCCTCTAGCACATTTTGCTTATTTAATTCTGTTGTGAATTCAGTGAGAGTTCATCACAATAGATTTTTCCTTCTCTCTAACAGTCCTGACTTGAGTGTGCTCACATGTGTATGTATTTCTGAGGTGTGACTTATCATAATTGCTAGCTCATCACTCAATATGATATAATGTGTCACTTGAAATACCATTCTATACCATTTTGTGCTTTTAATATTTTTTCTTATCTCAGACTGTTGTGGTGTGAAGACCAAAAGACCACAGAGCCAAACCAAAGTCCATATTCAGAGTTTGTATTTAGGAGCCTTGGTGACTGCCTAGAGAGAAATACTTCTCCCAGAGCGGCCAGGAATGCCTTTTACATGGAGCTTGTAAAGGTAAATAATCTAGAAAATCATCATCCTGGATAGTAATTGTCCGGGGAAAACAAAGCAAGGAAGCAATTTACAGAATCCAAAATATGCAGTTAGCTAGGGCACTTCAGCCCCCACTACCTAGAACAGGGTCAGGTACATTCCCAAGAGAATTATCATGGAGTGGGTAGAAAAGGGACAGCCAATTTCAGGTTAAATCTAAGAAGGCTCCAGTTGAGAAAAATAGAAGAACCTTTGCCCTATCACAAGACTATAGATTTTAGTGGTATTATACATTTCTCATTAATATCTTTGGACTTTAGGTGAGATATACATTTAAGAATTGCTCTAATAAAGAAAAGTGACCATGATCCAGTGAGTATATAGGCAACACAAATTGGACTTGGTACTGTTCCTTTTTTTAAATTTTCTTTGGGGAAGGTCACAAGGAAGAGAGGGTAGACATGGGATAACAGGGAAGTGACTCTGATCAGGATGCATTATGTGAAACCTCCAAGTAATCAATAATAACATTGTGTTGGAAAAACATATTGATTTATTTAAGTTTTGTGGCTGTTCTTAAAGCTGATTTCCTTTACAACATGACTAGAAAATATCAGTATATTCTGAAAGACTTACATTCAGTTTGTTTACAGTGTCTGTAACAATTTTTTAATGGGCCAACATCTTATCATCCTGAGTGTTTCATTTTTAGGAAATGTGATCAATATTTTTCCATCAACACTTGCATTCTGAAGTATTAAGAATTTCAAAGTAACAAACATGGAAAATAACTACTCCTGTCAAAATTTGGGGGTTAAGGTATTTCATGTAATCTAGGCTGGCCTTGAACTCCTGAATTTCAAGGACACTCAGTTTTGGCCTCTGAGGGGCTTCATGGATTAATGGCATCTTTCTTCACCCCTGGCTACCATCATTCGCCATTATTCATTTGACCTAAGAAATAGTGTTCCCATATTCATAAAGGTATTGTACTGAATCACAGAATGAATATCTGGAATCTGGCTATCAGAATCATTTTCTTATCACAAACTACCACTGGAGTTCTGGGAAATCTCCATCTCAAGTTCTACTATCTAGTCCTTTACTACAGAGAATATACATTAAAGCCCACAGATTTGATTCTCATGCACCTAATAGCAGCCAATACCTTGGTCATTCTCTCTGCAGGAGTTCCTCAAACAATGGTAGTTTGGGGATTGAAGCAGTTCTTGAATGATTTTGGATGTGACCTCCTACTGTACATTCAAGGATTTGCTCGAAGTGTGTCCATTGGTACCACTTGCCTCTTGAGTGTCTTCCAGGCCATGACCCTCAGTCCCAGGAAATCCTGTTGGAATGGCCATACAGTCAAAGCTTCAAAGTACATTGACTGTTCCATTCCCCTTCTGTGGGTCTTCAACATGGTGATATGGTTCACTTTCCTTATGCACACATTTTTCAAAATGAATAGCAAAAATATTACAAGAGGTCGAGATTTTGGATATTGCTCTACTGTAGGGCGTGATGAAATCATTGACTCACTCTATGCAGCATTGGTGATATGTCCTGAGTCCTTTTTTGCTGTGCTCATCACGTGGTCCAGTGCCTCCATGATTGTCATTCTCTACAGACACAAGAGGAGGGTTCAAAATATCCGCAGCTCTCATGGTTCCAGGAGAAACTACCCTGAGTCCAGAGCGACCCAGAACATCCTTGTCCTGTTGGCTACCTTCCTGGCATTTTATACTCTCTCCACCATCTTGCGAGGCTGCATTGCTCTATTGTATCATCACGGTTGGTGGCTGGTGTACATTTCTCGCCTCACTTCTCTTTGTTTTCCATGTTTTGTACCATTTGTTATTATGAGACATTACTCAATTTTGTCCTTATTCAGTTTGATATGGTTAAGAAAATAAATTTCTCTTAATTTTAGTATAACTATGTAAAATATTAGTTTGTCTTGTCATACAAATTTTACTCAATTATCACCTTATGAAATCAACAAAGAAAGTTAAGGTTTAGCCCCTTGTCTTCCTAAGACTAGTCAAATGAGTATGGGAGTTTTGTCAGATGGTTGAATCAACAGCCTATATGAACTTATCATACTGTATTTAGTGCACTATGTATAGTCTTCAACTTTCAGAAAGTGGAGTTTTTCCTTTGCCCATATGATGTGCAAAGAAGCCAATAACTTGTTGCCAATAGAGCTGACTTTCTTGTGGCTTTTATACTGTCATGGAATCTTGACTCCTTGCCTGCTGTTGAATAGACACCTGTGTATATCACACTATAATTGCAAGGCAAACGGACATCATGGTGGACCATAAATTGTACTTCTGGTGGCCCTTGTCCCATGACAGCTGCTCTAGCATCCTCTAGGACCAGGAATCTTCTTCAATGATCATTTCCCACGTGTTTTGATTTCAGCTGTTCCAGAAAAAGAAAATGTTTGACTGTTTCCAACCTTTTAGTGACAGTGTTCAACAAAGTCTGTGAAGATTGGCGTCTCCTCTAGCCAAAAAGGACAAAAATTGTGACTCCTATCTTTCACTTTGTTAATTAAAATTTATGTTTATGTTTATGAGATGATCTTCAATTTTGTTAGAGTGTTTTTCCTTTTCCCTTTTATTTTTTTTCCCTTTTTCTCATATTATATTACTTGAGTACAGTTTCCTCTCATTTTAATCCTCTTAGTTACACCCATATCCTCTCCCATCTAGATCCATTCGCTTTTGGTTTCTTATTAGAAAAAAACAGTCTTCTGAGAGGTAACTAAAAAAACATAATAAAATGTAATAAGCTCAAACAAAACTCGTCATATCGAAATTGGACAAGCAAGCCAGCAGAAAAAAATAAAGGGAAGTCAAGAGATGTGCCAAGATTCAGAGCTTCATTTGTTTCTGTATCCAGGAGTCCCACAGAAGTACTGAACTAAAAGTTATCATTTAAATACAGAGGGCTTGGAGCAGACCATGTAGACCCTGTGATTGCTGCTTCAGTCTCTGTGAGTTCACATGAGCTTTGCTCAGGTGAGAGAACCTGGCCCTCCTGATGTCTTCCTCTGTCCCCTTAGTCTCTCCCACTCCTTCTGCCTCCCCTTCTCCTGAGGTATGAGGGGAGAGACTTGATGGATACAACTCATTTAGAACTGTGTGTTCAAAGGTCTATCTATCTATCATTCTATCTATCTATCTATCTATCTATCTATCTATCTATCTATCTATATCTATCATCTATCTATCTATGTATCATCTATCTATCTATCATCTATCTATGTACCTATCTATATCTCTGAGTATGAGTGTGTGTGTGTGTGTGTGTGTGTGTGTGTGTGTGTGTGTGTGTGTGATATCTGGCTATGGGTCTCTGTTTTTGTTACCATCAATTCAGAAGAAAGCATCTCTGATGTTGGCAGAATATGACACAGATTTATGAGTATAACAGAATAACATTAGGAGTCATTTTCCTTTCTTTTCTATTTTTTCTTTTATTAGATAAGTAATCTTTGGTTTTACCCTAGGACTCTTAAATATCTAGCCTCTGGGTTTGTTAACCAAACATTGTCAGGTATGGATTTTATATCTTTTTCTAGGACTTCTGTCAAATCAGACATTGGCTGGCTATTCCTAAAAGGTTTGTCCCACCATTGCCTTAACATATTTGCAAGTAGTTAGATCAAAGATTTTCTGGTTGGTTCATGGACACTAGAACATGGGGGTAAAATTTCTATGTAGCCATCAGCTGGACCTCTCCATGTTCTGTGACTTGTATGGATGTTTTCTTTAGCAGTGGGTCCTTGTTGTCAGTTTGTTGAGAGCAATCCATTCTCTTGGTAACTGCCTGGGCTATCTGGTGATTTCCATATGTACACTGGATGTGGTTGTGTGTTAACTTGATCCAAGATGGAGTCATCAAAGGAGCCTTGGTTGAGGACATGCCTTCATGAGATCCAGCTGTAATGTATTTTCTGAATTACTGATTGATGTAAGAGAGGCCTGTTGATGGGGGTGTTGCCATCCATGGGCTGATGGTCCTACGTTCTATAAGAAATCAGCTGAGCATCCTGAGAGAAGCAAACCAGTAAGTAGCTCTCTTCCTTGGCCTCTACCTCAGCTTCTGCCTCCAGGTTCCAGACCTGTTTGAGTTCCACTATGACATCCTCAAATGATAGACTATGATCTGGAAGTGTAAGCCAAATGATCCTTTTGGGGATCAACTTGTCCTTTGGTCATAGAATTTTGTGGCAGCAATAGAAACACTAACAAAGGCATTTTGGGATGCTTTGACCAACAACTAAATTAGATGAAACAGCATCTTGGTACTGGAAGCTTTGGTGACATGAGTTGGCCAATTGGGGTTCTTTCTCCCTCATTACTTGGGAATTCAATTAGCATCGCATTCATATATAATACAAAGTTTCCACTGAACTAGAACTAGGTTACCATCATACATCAATGTCCTTCATTTCCAGCTGTCTCCCCGTCATTCCCTCTCTCAAACCCATCTCCCCTCCCTTCCCACCTAAACTTCTTAATCTTGTCCCTCCTCTACTCTGACTCCAGTACAACCATAAAGTTTATAATATTTCCTTGTCCCAGGGAGATCCATGGGTCTCCCCTCATTTCTTCCTCTATGCCTAATTTCTCAGGGTCTATGGGTTATGACTTTATTATCATTTATTTAAAATATCATATCCAGGAATAAATGAACACATACCATGTTTACCTTTCCAGATCTAGGTTACCTCACTAAGGATTTTTTCCTAGTTCTACCCTCTTGTCTGCAAATTTCTTTGTTTTAAGAGATGAGTGTTACTCCTTTGGGCAAATGTATCACATTTTCTCCAATCATATTTATGTTGAGGGACATTTAGCTTGTTTTCAATTTCTGACTAGTATGATGCAATGAACATCTTTCATCAAGTGTTCCAGTAGTTGGATGAAAAATTGGGTGTAAATCCACGAGTTGTATAGCTGTGTCTTGAGGTAGATTGAGTCCCAATATTTTGAGGAACCATCACATTGATGTCAATAGTGGCTGTGCTTACTCCCAACAGCATTGGAGGAGTGTTCCCCTTACTCAAGTCCTTACCATCATGATCTGTCAATTGTTTAATTAATTTTAGCCATTCTGACATGTTCTGACATTACGTTCTGTTGGAATCTAAACATTATTTTGATTTGTAGTTTTTGGATTGCTAAGGAGTTTGAACCTTTCTGTGTCCCTCAGCCATTTGAGTTTCATTTTGAAAATCATTATTATTGTTTATATGTCTGTTTTAATTGTTTATCTCATCTTGACTTAACTGGAATTATGAAAATTATCAATTTCCTTTAGATTTTTCCAGTTTGGTGGAGCAGATGTTTTTAAAGTATGTTCTTATGATTTTCTGAATTCCCTTTGGTTTTGTAGCTATTTCCACTCCTAATTTCAAAGTTTGTTAATTTGGATATTCTCTGCCATTTAGTTCATTAGATTTGGGTTTGTCAATTTTATTGATTTTCTTAAGCAAACAACATTTTGTTTTATTTACTTTTTTATTGTTATTGTAGTTTTTCTTCTGCTTTCAGGCCTGAATGATTCATTGCTGTCTACTTCTTTGGGGTGTGATTTCTGTATTTTGTTTTAGAGCTTTCAGGTTTGATGTTAAAATATCAGTATGAGATCGCTCCTTTTTTATGGTTGACCCAGTGCTAAGAACTTGTGTCATAAAACCTTCATCATTGTGTTGCAGAAGTTTGGGTATGCCGTGTATTCATTTTCATTCAATTCTTGAATATCTTTCATTTCTTTCTTAATTTTTTCTGAAGTACTTTTTATTCAGTTTATTCAGAGTGTGTTCAGTTTCCAAGAGTTTCTAATCTTTCTGCTGTTTCTGTTGTTGATATCCAATTTTAATCCATAGTGGTAAGATAGCCTCTATAGTATTATTTCAATTTTTGTGTCTGTTGAGACTTGATTGGGGTCTGAGTTTGTGGTCACATTTGGACAATGTTCCATGAGGTGTGGAGCAGCACATATATTCTTTTTCTCCGAGTGATGTGTTCTACCTCTGAGGTCCATTTGGTTTATAATGTCAGTTATTTCTAGCCTTTCTCTCTTTAGTTTTTGTCTGGGTGATCTGTCTCTTGGAGAGATCTGGGTACTGAATTCTCCCACTATTACTGTGTGAGGGTCCATATATGATTTAGTTGTCCTATTGTTTCTTTTACAAACCTTGTAGTTGGTGAATATATATTAGGAAATGAAATGTCATATTGGTGGATTTTTCCTTTTCTGTTATGTAGTGTCCTTCTATAACCATTCTGATTAGTTGTGGTTTGAAGTCTATTTTATCAAATGTTAAAAATGGCTGCTTCAGCTAGCCTTTTATGCCCAATTTCTTAGTGTATTTTTTTCATTAATGCAATATCTCTTCTTGAGGTCAACAGAGGTTTCTTGGATGCAGCCAAAGAGCAAATCCTGATTTTACATTCATTTTGTTAGTCCTTCTTAAAGGGGCATTGAGACCATTGATGTTACAATATCAATGTGCAGTGTTTGTTGGTTTGGTGTGTGTATTAGTGTGTGTGTGTGTGTGTGTGTGTGTGTGTGTGTGTGTGTGTGTTCCCCTTCTTCAGATTTGCTTTCTGGGATTATTTATTCCTTGCTTTTCTTGGTTGTGTTTAACATTCTTCTACTGGAATTTTCCCTCTACCACCTTCTGTATGGCTGGATTTGGAGTTAGACATTGTTTAGGTACAGTTTTATCATGGAAAATCTTGTTTTCTCCAACTATGGTCACTGCAAATATTGCTGGGTGTAGCAGTCTGGAATTACAGCTGTGATCTCTCAGAGTTTGTAGCATATCTTAAGCATATATCTCATCTTTTCATGTTCTTTTTTTCCTTTAGAGTTTTGATTAAGAAATGAAGTATGATTCTAATAAATGTTCCTTTATATTTACTTGATTTTTTTCACTTGCTGCTTTTAATATTCTTTAAGTTCTTATGGGATAATTGATAGGCATGTCCACTGTGGATTCAAGGTAAAATATCTTCCAAGGTATTAAGATTTGACACTTATGAATGGAGATAGGCTAAGAGGCAGAAGGGTCTGAGGAGGTTCACAGATGGAAGAAAGCTCATGTTTTACCACGACCTGTAAATACCCTGGGAATGGTGGCAGATAAGGAACTAATATCCAATATTTACAAGCCTTTAGAAATTATGCGTCAAGGAAAAAATGGGCAGTTATCAATGAGTTAATGAATTGAATTTTTTTCTCCAACAAGAAATGCAAATGGCCAATAAGTATTTCAAAAAATGTGTTTTAACAACCTCATCATCATGAACATAAAAATTAAGGTTATTTTATGATACCAATTCACCACATTAAGAGTACTGTTATCAAAATAGTTGACAAGAAATGTTGGAGGTGATGAGTAAGAGCAAGGAGTTATTCTTTTTCACTGCTGCCAAGGGTGCAAATTAATACCTCCATTATGGAAATGACTGTAGGTGAATTTCTAAACAATCTTATTAAATAAAAATATGGAGCCAGATATAGGGGTGAAAGATTTAGAGATATCAGGGAAATAGAGAAAGCCACAACTAACCTTGCCTCACCAAGTTGGCAGCTTACTAATGTGAGTTACTTCCTGTCTACCTACACCTATAAGCCTTGCTGTTCTACCATCTGATTTGTTCTCTCTGTCCAGCTACATCACTTTTTCTTCCTGCCCAGCTCTGTTGATTAATGTCTGTTTGTTCAGACATCCAGACCTCCATGTTTAACTAGTGCTGGAATTTAAGGTGTGTGCCATCACACCTGGCTCTGTTTCCAGTGTGGCCTTGAACTCACATAGATCCAGACAGATCCCTGCCTGCCAAGTGATAGGATTAAGGGAATGTCCTACCATTGCCTGACTTCTTTGTTTACATATAATGGCTGTTCCTATTCCTCTGTTCTCCTGGAAAGCTTTATTTATTAAAGCACAAATAAAATATGATCACATTTCAGGACAAGTAAAATATCACATTTCCTCTTTTTTGGATAATAAAAAGAGAGAAAAAAGGAAAAAGAAATACAAAGAAAAAAGAGGATATAGATAAGAAGTAGATTATTGAATCTACTCTGAAAAAAAGAAATATAAATGATAGAATGAAGTGTAGAATATTGAATCTACTCTGAAAAGAAAAAAGAGAGGTTGTAGATAAAAAGGTAGATTACTAAATCTACTTTTAAGAAGCCACTATTAGTTTTAAATATTTTACATGGGATTGAATTTTTGTATATTATATACAAATTATGTATATTGATACCAATTATATATGTATATAAATATACATATATATATATGTATATACATAAACATATATATATATATATATGTTTCTAATTTTGTTCACGTTACATATGACAAACTTAGGGCCAACATAATACTAAATTGGAAGAACTCAAATTACTCCCACTAGAATCAGGAACAAGAAAAGAATATCTCCTCTCTCCTTGTTAATTCAGTACAATGCCTTGAGTGAAACTCATAAGCCAAGGAAATAAGACAAAAGAAAGAAACAAGTTATGGAAATAGGAAAAGAAGTCAAAATATCTCTATTTTTTCAGATAATATGATTAATATGATTCTATACATAAGTGATCTCCTCCAAAGTCTTCCCCGAAAATATTTAGCAATGTTAAAATTTCAGCAAAGTACTCACAACATTAACACCCACATTAGTAGCCATGTTATACACCAAAGCAAGTGTGTGAGTGTGTGAGGGAGCGCAGATTGAGTTGGGAAATTATGTATGTAATATATCCCTTGCTGATTTTCCACTAGCTATGTAGTGAAGACTGACTTTGATGTGCAGATGTAGATGAATTTCTAAATGGTCTTCTTAAATAAAAAACATGGAGTCAAATATGAGGATGAAAGCCTTAGAGATCAGGGAAATAGGAATAGCTACCAGCCAACCTTACCTCACCAGGTCTTGCAGCTACCAAATGCAAGCTACTTCCTGTTTACCTGTACATTTATTGCCTTGGTGTTCTACACTCTCATTGGCTCCCTTAGCCCAGTTACCTTACTTCTTTGTCACTACCTGTCTGTACAGACCTCCAGGTCTCTATGGTTGGTAATGGGATTAAAGGCATGTGTTACCACGTTTGGCTCTGTTCCCTAGTGTGGCCTTGAACACACAGAGACCTTGCCTGCTAAATGATCAGGTTAAGGACGTGTGCTGCCTGACTTCTATGTTTACTTAAAATGGCTTGCTATTTCCTCTGATCTCCAGGCAAACTTTACTTATTAATATACAAATAAAATATCACCACATTTCAGCACAAATAAAGTATCATCACATGCAGATTGTGCTCTTTATCACTACTAAATTAGGATCAGTCAGGGCTATTCCTGCTTCAGACAAAACCAAAAACAATTATTTTGCTTTATTTTGTCATTTATTAAAAACTAAAACTTGGGCCCATCTTGCCCCGGACTTCCCTTCAGAAGCACAGGTGAGTGCCCTAGCTTGCCCCCGACCCCATCCCTGGGCACCAGCCACTCCAGGGAAGACCTGCCCAACTTGGCCCCAGGTTCTGGTCACCGGGCAGGTTCCCTTCTAGCCCCAACAGGAAAGATCCCCTTCTCCAAGACCCCTGGTAGACCCTGCAGTCTCCACGCCCTGCCCCCACGCCCATCCGCCTGAGTCCCAAGCCTCTTCCTAAGACTTAGAGGCCAGCCCCCAGCTCCCAGCTCCCATCTTGCCCCGGACTTCCCTTCTGAAGCACAGGTGAGTCCCCTAACTTGCCCCCAACCCCATCCCTGGGCACCAGCCACTCGGGAAGACCTGTCCAACTTGGCCCCAGGTTATGGTCACCGGGCAAGTTCCCTTCCTGCCCCACCGGGAAGGATCCCCTTCTCTAAGACCTCTGGCAGACCCTGCAGTCTCCAAGCCCTGACCCCACGCCCATCCGCCCGAGCCCCAAGCCTCTTCCTGAGACTTAGAGGCCGGCCCCCAGCTCCCATTTGCCCCGGACTTCCCATCTGGAGGAGAGAGAGAGAGAGAGAGAGAGAGAGAGAGAGAGAGAGAGAGAAGAGAGCTCCCATCCTCCCCTGGACTTCTCTTCTGGACAAGAGCTCCCATCCTGCCCCGGACTTCCAATTTGGACAAGAGAGCTCCCATCTGGACAAGAGAGAAAGACTTCCTGAATCTGTCAGCTCTGTCTGAACCAAGTGTGCGGATAAGGCCAAGAACAAACCACAAGGAGATGGGCAGACGTCAAGGCAGAAACACATACAACAAAATGAATAGCAATACACCATCACCAGGCCCTAGCCCTCCTCCAACACCTAGACCTGAACATCAGAAATTGGAAGAAGCAGAAGAAAATAGCCTTATGAATGTCATCATGAAGAAGCTAGAGGCTCGTGTAGAGGAAAAGACAAAAAAATGTGAAGAACGCTGTAAACAACTAGAGGAAAGGGCAAACAAATTAGAAGAAATCAAAAAAGTCCTGGAAGAGAACAATAAAATACTGAAAGAAAATCAAGAAAAATCAATGAAACAAATGAAGGAAACAGTCCAAGACCTGAAAAGGGAAATAGAAAAAATGAAGAAGACACAAACAGAGGGAATGCTGGAAATAGAAAATCTGAGAAAACGATTGGGAACTTCAGATGCAAGTATAATCAACAGAATGCAAGAGATGGAAGAGAGAATCTCTAGCGTTGAAGATACAATAGAAGAAATAGATTCATCAGTCAAAGAAAACACTAAAGTCAACAAAGTCATGAACCAAAATGTCCAAGAAATTTGGGACACCATGAAAAGACCAAACCTACGAATAATAGGGGTAGAAGAAGGAGAAGAATACCAACTCAAGGGCACAGAAAATATATTCAACAAGATCATAGAAGAAAACTTTCCCAACTTAAAGAAGGAAATGCCTATGAAGATACAGGAAGCCTATAGAACACCAAACAGACTAGACCCCCCAAAAAAGTCCCCTCGCCACATAATAATTAAACAATTAAACGTACAGAATAAAGAAAGAATATTAAGAGCAGCAAAGGAAAAAGGCCAAGTGACATATAAAGGCAAACCTATCAGAATAACATCCGATTTCTCAATGGAGACTTTGAAAGCCAGAAGGTCCTGGACAGATGTAATGCAGACACTAAGAGACCATGGATGTCAGCCTAGACTAATATACCCAGCAAAACTTTCAATCATCATAGATGGAGTGAACAAGACATTCCATGACAAAGCCAGATTTAAACAATATTTATCCACAAACCCAGCCCTACAGAAAGCACTAGAAGGAAAATTCCAACCTAAGGAAGTCAGATACAACCTCGAAAACACAGGCAATAGATAAAGCCACAGCAGTAAACCCCAATGAAGAAAAGTACACACACATCAACACCAAAAAATAACAGGAATGAACAATCACTGGACATTAATATCCCTCAATATCAATGGACTTAATTCACCTATAAAAAGACATAGGCTTACAGAATGGATACGAAAGCAGGACCCATCTTTCTGCTGCATACAAGAAACACATCTCAAATTCAAAGATAGACACTACCTAAAAATAAAAGGATGGGAAAAGACTTTCCAATCAAACGGTCTTAAGAAACAAGCGGGTGTAGCCATCCTGATATCCAGCAAAATAGACTTCAAACTAAAATCAATCAAAAGAGATCAAGAAGGGCATTACATACTCATCACCGGAAAGATCCACCAAGATGAAGTCTCAATTCTGAACATTTATGCCCCAAACACAAGGGCACCCACATATGTAAAAGAAACATTATTAAAGCTTAAACCACATATAAAACCCCACACATTAATAGTGGGAGCCCTCAACACCCCACTTTCACCACTGGACAGATCCCCCAAATCGAAACTTAACAGAGAAATAAAGGACTTAACTGATGTCATGACACAAATGGACTTAATCGACATCTACAGAACATTCCATCCTAACAAAAAAGAATATACCTTCTTCTCAGCACCCCATGGAACCTTCTCTAAAATCGACCACATACTTGGTAACAAAACAAATCTAAACAGATACAAAACAATTGGAATAACCTCCTGTGTTCTATCAGACCACCATGGTCTACAGTTGGATTTCAACAACAACAAAAACTACAGAAAACCTACAATCTCATGGAAACTGAACAATACCCACCTGAATCACCAATGGGTTAAGGAAGAAATAAAGAAAGAAATTAAAGACTTCCTAGAGATCAACGAAAATGAAGACACCACATATCCAAACCTATGGGACACTATGAAAGCAGTACTAAGAGGGAAATTCATAGCACTAAATGCCCACATAAATAAGCTGGAGAAATCTCACACTAGTGACTTAACAACACACCTGAAAGTTCTAGAACAGGAAGAAGCAAAGTCTCCCAGGAAAAATAGATGCCAGGAAATTATCAAAGTGAGAGCTGAAATCAATAAAATAGAAACAAAGAGAACAATACAAAAAATTAATGAAACAAAGAGTTGGTTCTTTGAGAAAATCAACAAGATAGACAAGCCCTTATCCAAACTAACCAAAAGTCAGAGAGAGAGCATCCAAATCAACAAAATCAGAAATGAAAAGGGGGACATAACAACAGACATTGAGGAAATCCAGAGAATCATCAGGTCATACTTCAAAAACCTCTATTCCACAAAACTGGAAAACCTAAAAGAAATGGATAATTTTCTGGCTAGGTACCATATACCTAAATTAAATCAAGACCAGATAAACTATATAAATAGTCCAATAACCCCTAACGAAATAGAAACAGTCATTAAAAGTCTCCCAACCAAAAAAAGCCCAGGACCGGATGGTTTCAGTGCAGAATTCTACCAGATCTTCAAAGAAGAGTTAATACCAATACTCTCTAAATTGTTCCACACAATAGAAACAGAAGGGACATTACCAAACTCCTTCTATGAGGCTACAATTACCCTGATTCCCAAACCAAACAAGGATACAACAAAGAAAGAGAACTACAGACCGATCTCCCTCATGAACATTGATGCAAAAATACTCAATAAAATACTGGCAAACAGACTCCAAGATCACATCAAAACAATTATCCACCATGATCAAGTAGGATTCATTCCAGGGATGCAAGGATGGTTCAACATACGAAAGTCTGTCAATGTGATACACCATATAAACAAACTCAAAGAAAAAAACCACATGATCATCTCACTAGATGCTGAAAAGGCATTTGACAAAATCCAACACCCCTTCATGATAAAGGTCTTGGAGAAATCAGGAATACAGGGAACATACCTAAACATAATAAAGGCAATTCACAGCAAGCCAACAGCCAACATCAAATTAAATGGAGAGAAACTCAAAGCAATTCCACTAAAATCAGGAACGAGGCAAGGCTGTCCGCTCTCCCCATACTTATTCAATATAGTACTTGAAGTTCTAGCCAGAGCAATAAGACAACATAAGGAGATTAAGGGGATACAAATTGGAAAGGAAGAAGTCAAGCTTTCCCTATTTGCAGATGACATGATAGTATACTTGAGCAACCCCAAAGATTCCACCAAGGAACTGATACAACTTATAAACACCTTCAGCAACATAGCAGGATACAAGATCAACTCAAAAAAATCAGTAGCCCTCCTATATACAATGGACAAAAAAGTGGAGAAAGAAATCAGAGCTACATCACCCTTTACTATAGCCACAAATGACATAAAATACCTTAGGGTAACACTAACCAAGCAAGTGAAGGACCTATATGACAAGAACTTTAAATTCCTGAAAAAAGAAATTGAAGAAGATGTCAGAAAATGGAAAGATCTCCCATGCTCATGGATAGGCAGAACTAACATAGTAAAAATGGCAATCTTACCAAAAGCAATCTACAGATTCAATGCAATCCCCATCAAAATACCAACAAAATTCTTCACAGACCTGGAAAGAATAATACTCAACTTCATATGGAAAAACAAAAAACCCAGGATAGCCAAAAGAATCCTGTACAATAACACAACCTCTGGAGGCATCACGATCCCTGACTTCAAGCTCTACTATAGAGCTACAGTAATAAAAACAGCTTGGTACTGGCATAAAAACCGACATGTGGACCAATGGAATCGAATTGAAGACCCTGACATTAATCCGCACACCTATGAACAAATAATTTTTGACAAAGAAGCCAAAAGTGCACAATGGAAAAAAGAAAGCATCTTCAACAAACGGTGCTGGCAAAACTGTATATCAACATGTAGAAGGCTGCAAATAGATCCATATCTATCACCGTGCACAAAACTTAAGTCCAAGTGGATCAAGGACCTCAACATAAATCCAGCTACTCTGAACCTGCTAGAAGAGAAAGTAGGAAGTAGTCTTGAATGCATTGGCATAGGAGACCACTTTCTAAATAGAGCACCAGTAGCACAGACACTGAGAGAAACAATCAATCAATGGGACCTCTTGAAACTGAGAAGCTTTTGTAGGGCAAAGGATACGGTCAACAAAGCAAAGCAACAGCCTACAGAATGGGAAAACATATTCACCAATCCCACATCTGACAGAGGACTGATATCCAGAATATATAAGGAACTCAAGAAATTAGACATCAAAATGCCCAACAGTCCAATTAAGAAATGGGCTATAGAACTAAACAGAGAATTCTCAACAGAGGAAACTCAAATGGCTGAAAGACATTTAAGGAATTGCCCAACATCCCTAATCATCAGGGAAATGCAAATCAAAACAACTCTGAGATACCACCTTACGCCTGTCAGAATGGCTAAGATCAAAAACACTGAAGACACCTTATGCTGGAGAGGATGTGGAGCTAGGGGAACTCTCCTCCACTGCTGGTGGGAATGCAAGCTTGTACAATCACTTTGGAAATCAATATGGCGATTTCTTAGAAAATTGGGAATCCATCTCCCCCAAGATCCAGCTATACCACTCTTGGGCATATACCCAAGGAATACTCAACCACACCACAAGAGCACTTGTTCAGCTATGTTCATATCAGCATTGTTTGTAATAGCCAGAACATGGAAACAACCTAGATGCCCTTCAACTGAAGAATGGATAAACAAAATGTGGTACATATACACAATGGAATACTACTCAGCAGAGAAAAACAATGACATCATGAGGTTTGCAGACAAATGGATGGATCTAGAAAAAATCATCCTGAGTGAGGTATCCCAGACTCAGAAAGACAAACATGGTATGTACTCACTCATAACAGGATACTAGATGTGGAACAAGGATGACTGGACTGCTACTCACATCACCAGGCAGGCTACCTGGAAATCAGGACCCCAAGAAAGACACAGGGATCGCCCAATGACAGAGAAATGGAATGAGATCTACATGAACAGCCTGGACATGAGTGGGGGTAGTGAAGGGCGAAGGTCGAGGGAAAGAGAGCTTGGGTGAGTGGGAGATCCCAGCTGGATCAACAACAGAGAGGGAGAACAAGGAATAGGAGACCATGGTAAATGAAGACCACATGAGAATAGGAAGAAACAAAGTGCTAGAGAGGCCCACAGAAATCCACAAAGATACCCCCACAACAGACTGCTGGCAATGGTCGAGAGACAGTTCAAACTGACCTACTCTGGTGATGGGATGGCCAAACACCCTAATTGTCGTGCTAGAAACCTCATCCAACTACTGAGGGATCTGGATGCAGAGATCCATGACTAGGCCCCAGGTGGATCTCTGGGAGTCCAATTAGCGAGAATGAGGAGGGTTTATATGAGCGAGAATTGTTGAGACCAAGGTCGGATAAAGCACAGAGACAAATAGCCAAACAAACGGAAACACATGAAATATGAACCAATGGCTGAGGGGTCACCAACTGGATCAGGCCCTCTGAGTGGGTGAGACAGTTGATTGGCCTGATCTGTTTGGGAGGCATCCAGGCAGTGGGACCGGGTCCTGTGCTCATTGCATGAGTTGGCTGTTTGAAACCTGGGGCCTATGCAGGGTCGCTTGGCTCGGCCTGGGAGGAGGGGACTGGACCTACCTGGACTGAGTCCACCAGGTTGATCTCAGTCTGTGGGGAAGGCTTTGCCCTGGAGGAGATTGGAATGGGGGGCGGGCTGGGGGAAAGGTGAGGGGGGCGGGAGGGGGGAGAACAAGGGAATCTGTGGCTGATATGTAGAACTGAATTGTATTGCAAAATAAAAATTTAAAAAAAAAATTAAAACTTGGGAGCTTATGGTGTACATGAGGATGAAAGAAAAGTTAACACAAGAAAATTCTTTGAGCTACAGTGGAAAGAGAAAAGAAGTGGACATGATTTGGTTAAAAATATCTAAAATAATTGGTAAGGGCTATAGGGGCATGGGTCAGAGGTCAATAGTGTACAATAAAGCCATGGAGGAGATGATGATGCCTAAAACCTGAGCATTATAGCATTTGCATCTTGGACATAAACGATGTAGGCTATGAGGGAAGATGTATGTATTGAGTGGCACAGAACAAGAAAACGGAGAACATGAATGATAGATAATGGATTGAAGTTTAGGGAGATTACTTGTTGGTGCTTGGACTAAATAAAGATGTTCCTAAAGTGCTGACAAGATGAAGTCATGGTATTAGAAGATTCTGAACTGTAAGGGATGATGGATATATGGTGAATTTCTCTATGTCCTAGGAGTAGAAAAATGGTGGATATAGATCATGTTTTGATAATGACTCCATGAGGATTCAAAACTAGTTTGCAACCTTGAATACTGGACCACGATGCAAAGCACTCCTCAGGTTTTATAGAGTATATTTGACAAATGCCATAGTCTCTGAATCCAAGTACTTCCATTGCTTCATTATAAACAAGGTGATAGCTACCATATGCAAAGGGTCTTTTCAGACATATGGGTGTTATATTTTGAACTGTCTGATACTTTTGAGCCTGTACTTAGAAATAGCCATTTGGAGAGACTCATTATATTGCATAATTAATATCCTATAATATAGAAGATTTAATAGAAAATACTTGCCATGCTATGTTCTAATATCTCCTGGGCAGCAGTACAAGAATGTTCAGATGGGCAGAAACTGTAGACCCAACAGATTCATGTCAGTTTCAGATCACGACATCTACAACTGGACATTTTCAGGCTGGTATAGCAGGTACTGAAATTCTGTTTTAATGGGAAATTCAGCAAATCCATCTGTACAGATTCCTCAAAGATGCCTACTGTAGTCACTATTCTCTCCCTGAATATTCCAAAGCACAGGTTCTCTCCACCTCTTGAACCCTGACCTGGAAGCATCTATGCTGGATAGAGTTCATGTTGCCAGAAGATAGTATGTAGCTTTTGTGGGGAAAAAGACATCATTGCTCTTACCTCTTGCTGGATCCTTCATACTTCAGTACTGACCTGCCAAAAAAAGATGTTCCCATAGGGGAAATGGGGACTTCTTGGCTATGAGAAGGCTAAATGCTTGCTGAACATATTTGAGACCTATTTTACAAGAGTGAATTTCGTGCCTGGCCCTGTCATCTTGGATAAAAGACCATGGCTTGGTAAATCATAACCTTAAGGTAGAACCTCCTATTTATTTTATTTTGCTGCCATGCTGTTAAATTGCCTTCCGGGTATTATGTTTATATCAATACACCCAGGCTGTTCTCTTTCTTTATAAGAGAAACTTCTTTTTGCAAATGGTCATAAGTCAATTGAGAGATGCATAACCACTCAGCGTACTGAGAGTAAGAGGCTGTGAGTGCTAACCACTGAAAGGGATTTCCAGTCCATACTCTTCTCTCCCATGCTCCTATGCACAGTTTTCAAATAAAGTTTATTTTTACACTATTCATCAATAATTGAAGTTTATTAATGGATATTTGATGTGTAGCATAAGACTGCTTTTGTTATGTGTAACACATCTTATATTCATAATCACTCATAAATATGTCCAACACATCTAAAACTTCCTGCTTTATACTTCTCAGTAATGTTGGTATATTAAGTCTGCACAAGTTACTTCTCTAAAGCTGGGGACAAAATACCTGAAAGAACAACATGCTGGGTGTTTTATTTTACTCTTATTTGAAGCCTGCTGAGGAGATGGCTTATGCACTGAGCCCTTTATCAGGTCTCATGCAGCTTGTGTCCTAGAACCCTGGCTAAGTGGGTAAAGGAATGAATAAAGGACAGACCCACAGACACACATACAGTGAATTTTAGATGGGGTGGTGTCTCTTATACAGATACCACTGCAACCTGGAACCTTATCATATTTACTAAAGTAAGTACAACCCATGACAAAATGTGACTTTTCTCTATAGCAGGTATCTCTATGTGAGCAGGAATAGGCTGTTAATATCTCAGCTGAGGAAGCCTACTTGTCAGTTTTCTCACACATAGTTCATTTAGTCACAAACTCTCAGAATCCGAAGGGAAGCTTTGCCAATCCTCTTTATCATATGGTTAATGGTTATTCCAATTTACCATGTACCATTTGGTGGTAGAAACCTTAAGAGAGCATGTCTGTGCCAAAATACATTTTGTCTGTCCTTGGTTTCAGGTTTATAATGGCTGCATAAAAAAATTGGAAATATTTTTGCTTTGTAGAGGGATTCATTTTTTGTGCTTGACACTGAGGCAATTACTCTTAAATAGAGAGGCCATGAGTCTTAGAGGAGAATCTGGTACTACCATATTATTAAATCAGCATGTTTCCTAACTGCATTGCAAATTTTTTCCTTATAAACACTATAGGCCTCACACCTCATCAGAGAAATATGTCTTGCAACAGATGGAGTCCATTAGAGAGAACTATAATGAACAAAAATGCTAAGAACAAGAGGCCATGTGTTGCCTGGTCTCATCTGATACATCTACAATATAACTGTACCTAAGCCTCAGGATCATAGTGCAAGAAAGGTTGAGAAGATTGTAAGAGCCAGAGGAATGGGAAGATTTCTGTGATAGTACATCTCCTAGAAATGTCAGAGAAGCTTCACCCATGAAGTCTCATCAATGTGGCTTCCAAAATAAGACCTAAACAAAGGTGATATTGATAGACATGCACAAATGGAATGGGTGAATCTCTTGAGGCTCCAACCATAGACAGACAACTTCACACAACCAAAGAATACTGAGAAGAGAAGAAATAGTCTTCTCCAGGGAAAAGCCTATCAATTGGTCATCTAACCCCAATTAATCAGCCCTGAAAAATAATACATACAAGTAACATTTTATGGAAATATTAGTTTGTATCTATCTATATATATATATGTATATATATTGTATGTGTTGTGGTGTGGATGAGTATGCATGTGTGTGTGTGTGTGTGTGTGTGTGTGTGTGTGTGTACAGTTAAACAAAGAGAGGGTCTTATTTTGGGAGCGATTGAGTGGTATGTATAGGAAGGGCTCTTGTGAGGAAAGAGAAAGGGGAAATGATGTAACTATAGCTAAGTTTCAAAACCGAAAATACATGTTACAAAAGTTAAAGAATCTGTTTCACAACACGGTCCATATTTTTTTAAATTTTTCCCAAATTTTCATCCCATCATTATAAAATTAACTTGTGTACCTCAGTGGACTTCTGCTGCTCAGTTGCAGACCACATCAGTCAAAGGAATCGGTGAGTGACATACTTGTCAGCTGAACTGCCTTAATACCTAGGATTGGATCCCTAAGACTTATTCTACCACCCACTCCCTCCAAGCCCATTACTGGCCCAGAAGCAGGGACTTGTCCTCAACTCTGGAATGACAAATTTCTCTGAATTTCCTCTATTCATGTACAGGCCACACAATTCTGAAGAACATGTTTTGACCCACATGCCAGCTGAAGTGACCCATTTACTAGACTCAGCTATCCTTTGTAGCAACACATGAATATCCCAATGCATCTGAAGCACAAGAAAACCACCTTTAAAAAACTTTATGAAGATGGTAGAGATTCTTAAATAGGAAATGAAATGATCCCTTAAAGAAATCCAAGAAAACACAAACAAAGAATTGGGGGAAATCAATAAGTCCCTTAAATAATGCCAAGAAAGTAGAGAAAAAACAACCAGGCCAAAGAAATATTTGAAGACAAAAAAATCCAAGTAGAAGTAAAAAAAAATGAAAACTGAGGGATTTCTGGAAATGGAAAATCTAGGTAAGTGAAAGGGAACTACAGAAACAAATATCATCAACAGAACCCAAGAGATGGACGAGATATCTCAGAGGTTGAAGACACGATAGATGAAATAGATTTGTTAGACAAAGCAAATATTAAATCTAAAAAAATCCTAACACAAAACTGCCAAGAAATCTGGGAAACAAAGAGAAGACCAAACCTAAGAATAATAGAAATAGAAGAACGAGAAGAATTCCTGGTCAAAAATCCAGAAAATATATTTAACAAAATCACAGAAGAAAGATTCTTAAAACAAGGAAAAACATGCCTGTAATGCTACAAGAAGTTTACAGAATACCTCATATTATTTGATCAGAAAAGTAATTTCCCACACCACATAATGATGAAAACACTAAACATGTACAATAAGGATGTATGCTAAAAGCTGCAAGGGAAAAAGAACAAGAAACATATAAAGACAGACTTGTTAGAATTACACCCAATTTCTCAGTGGAGACTCTGAAAGCCAGATGGGCTTGGACAGATGTCTTGGAGAGTCTAAAAGAACATGGATACAGGCCCACACTACTATACCCAGCAAAATTTTCATTGAACATAGATGGAAAAATGAGATATTTGATGACAAAGTAAATTTAAACAATATATACTCACCAATCCATCCCTATAGAGGTTACTAGAAGGAAAACAATAAAAGAAATTTAAGTATACCAAGAAAACACAGGAAATAGATAATCTCACACCTATGAAATGCACAAAATGCAAACACACACACAGACATGCACAATCACACACACACACACACACACACACACACACACACACACACACTCTCAAAACCACCACCACCACCAACAACAACAACAACAGTAACAAAATAACAAGAATTAACAATTATTGTTCATTAATATCTCTCAATATGAGTGGACTAATTCCTCATTAAAAAGACATAGGCAAACAGAATGGATAAGGTAACAGAATCCAGTCTTCTGCTGCTTACAAGAAACATACCTCAACATTAAAGACTCCATATCTAACAAAGCACTGATACCCAAAATATATAAAAAAAAATCAAGAAATTAAACATCAACAAACTAAATAATTCATTTTAAAATGGAGTAGAGATCTAAACAGAATTCTCAACAGAAGAATTTGAAATGGCTGAGCAACACTTACAAAGAAATGTCAACATCCTTTACAAGCAGTGAAATGCAATTCAAAATAACTCATAAACTCTATCTTTTGCCCATCAGAATGGCTAAGATCAATAACACAAGTGATATCTCATGCTGTTGAGGATTTAGAGCAAGGAATCAATCCTCCCCTGCTGCTGGGAATTCAAACTTGTATAGCCACTATTGAAATAAATATGTTTGTTTCTTAAATATTGGGAAACTTTCTACCTCAAGACCATAACATTGGCATATACCCAAAGATATTCCATCCCACCACAAGGACACTTGCTCAACTATGTTCATAGCAGCTTCATTCATAACAGTGAGAAGCTAGAACAACCTAGATGTCACCCAAGTAAAGAAGGAATAAAAGAAATGTTGTACATTTACATATTGAAGTAATAATCTGCTGTTAAAAAATATCGTGAAATTAGCAGGCAATCTGTAAAAAAAAGTTGATCTTGAAAAAAATCATCCTGATGAGGCAATCAAGATGCAGAAAGAATAACATGGTATTTATTCACTTATAAATGGATATTATTTGTAACATAAAAAATAAGCATGCTATCATCCACAGACCCAGAGAGGCTAAGTAACACAGTGAAATTAATGAGGACACAAGGATCTCCCTGTAAAGGGAAAATAGAATAGATTTCACATATTTACTGTCATAGGGTAGAGTTGGGATCAGTAGTGATCAAGTTGTAGGGAGGAAGGGAGAAAATAATGGGAGAAACTACTAGAATTGGAGGCACATTTCAGAAGTACTAATACAGTGCCACGAAAACACAACTGAATCTACCAGAGTAATCCTAACAACAACAAACCTGGTTCCATAGGCTGAACATCATGGGAGTAACTAACAATTTCATGAAGAACTCAAGGTTCACTTGCCATGATGGAAACTATGTATTGAGGTATTATCAGGGACAAGAATATGTGGCTATGGGGTGCATAAACCCAGTGGTAAATCCACTGAATAAATACAAAGACCATTAGTATAATGATATTAACCCAAATTTTGTTGGTGGTGTTGTTACTTTTATTAGTTTGGTATTTTATGACAGAGTTTCTCTTTGCAGCCTTGGCTGTCCTGGGACTCCCTCTGAAGACAAGGCTGGATTCAAACTGAAAAAACATCCAACTGTCTCTTCTTCCCACGTGCTGGGATTAAAGGCAAGCACCACCACTTCCCAGCCATAATTTTGATCCAATTAAGCAAGCTTTACTTCTGCATACAGCAAAGCTGGTCCAGCAGCTGTGTCCCCTTATGTGAGACTTAGAAGACCAGCCACAAGATAAATTTCTAGACTTCTTTTTTATTGGAAAACCACAATTTTGTGGTTGCCTGAGGAATTGGGCAACATAGGAAACTTGAAAGCAAAATACAGGAGCAGATAACAGCTTAAGATTTACTAGCAGAACATCTTGATGTTTGGGAAAAGATGGAGGTCAAAATAAAGTCAAGGTGTGGAGTCAAATTCCAGAAACCAGAGAGTTGAATTTTGAAGTAAATAGAAATGAACTTATTTTGATATTTTAACAAGATGGCTACCAATACGAAAATATAGTCAGACTGATTCATCACCTGGGAAGAACCTACTACTATTATTCTGGTAAAAGAACATAGTAACAAACTCTTCACTAAGCTCTTATCTTTATATCAATTGATTAATATATCTCTCAACTCTTATTAGAGAGCTTCTTTTTTCAGTCTGTGGAGATTGACACAGACGCCAAGTACATGCAAGATACTGAGAATAAGACATGCTGGAGAATCCAGCTAAAAATGGGACATCTTTATAATACCTCTTATGTAGCTGAATTTTTTCTGTGTCCCACCTGTCCTGTGGTTGGGACAAAACTCTCACATACAATCCCACAGCCTTTTATGAAGTAATCACAAAGAGGCTTAATATTAATTAAAACTGCTCGGCCATTAGCTCAGGCCTACCACTGACTAGTTCTTACACGTAAACGAACCCATTTCTGTTCATCTATATGTCTTCACATGTTCCATGGCTTTACCTGTGTGCCATTACATGCTGCTCCCTGGATGGTGGGCTGTCATCTCTCCACCCAGCCTTCCTCTTCCCAGAATTATCCCTGTCTGTTTATCCCACCTAGTCTTCTTGCCTGGCTGCTGGCCAATCAGCATTTTATTAAACCAGTGTACAAAAGTATTATCCCACAGCACTCTTCCTTCAAAAATTAAGGATCATCATGAAAGAAGAGGCAGAAAGCATGTTAGAACATTTCTGGTGTTAGGTGATTCCAAGAAAACTGGTTTTGTCCAGACATAACCGTGCCTTGGGGAATTTGCTTGTTATGACCCTAAGCACAAAACCTGCACAGATCAGTCTAGAGAAGTCCAAGTAGAGTGGAGGTGTTCAGGAAGTCCCACTCTTAGCTGAAGATCTAATGGCCACAGATGGTTTCTGGGAGATAATGTGTCAGATATGTAATTTTTAGAGACTACTCATGATTCCATAGATGCCACTCTACTGGACACATAGTACTGTCACTAAGTAGATGTATTGATTTTTAATTTTTGGGGTTTTTTTTTTTGCTTGTGTTAAGGAACACATGAAAATTGAAAGAAATTGTAGTCTGTGGATAAAAAAGGAACTGAAAGGAGAAAATCATTTGTAGACTTGACTAGAACACATATGCATGTATAAAAAACTCAAATGTTTTAAGTAACAAATGATATAAATATTCTAAAAGTTAATTGTGTTGGTTTGTGTTGGAAGAAGGCAGGGAAGTGTGGAATCCAAAGATACACAGAGACTTCTCTAACTTTTTCATAAATCTGAACTCAAAGTTTCTAGCACCTTCCCCAGGTGCCCTGGTCAGCCTTCAAGGGTCATGAAAACTCAGTGCCTCTTCAATACAGCTTATCCCTATGGATAAAATCACAACGAACTCCAAAGAGTCTTTACTAATTAACAATGAGAACTTTTTCATAAATGATCTAGTCTCCCAAAGCGAGCTCTGTCCCTGTCATTGCTACCGCAGTTGAAATGAAAATTACAGTTCTGGAGGGAGGTGAGGTCACAGAGTCACAGACCTCTCCATCCAACTTGTTATAACACTTCCACAGTGATGCATATTAATGAGAATAGATCTGCCCTATGAAACCACCATCCTGCAGAGACAAGTAGCTAGGTGAGTGCTTTGTACTTCATCCTGATCGGCAGAGTCAGCAAAGAAGGAATGTCTTGAGTAAGTGTTCCTGTCTGGTAATGAGATAGGGGATAGAAACAGATCTATGGGTTAGACAAAGAAGGCACAAGAATAACTGCATAAGTAAGAGATGAGTTAGACAGATCAAAGTGTTCCTAACCTTGTGTCTTCTTGTTTCTTAATGTAGTATAAGTCCCCCACTACGGGTGACTTTGGGTAACACCAGGATAATGCAGCTCATCTGTGAATGTGTTGAAGCATTTTGGTAATAAGACAATATGATAAGTCACCTCAGCTAACATGATGTGTATACTCTCTTTTAAATATTAAAATTTTAGTTGAATTTACCATGGTTTTATGTCCTAGTAAACATTAGAATGGAAATATAATAAGTACACATCCTTGGGAAGTTCAGGATAAAAGCAGGTTTGTAAAGTAAATGTTCATATGTGACAATAAATTTATGATCTGGTTAATAGAAGCAATAACTGAGTTTTTGTTTAAGGGCCATTGTTAAAATGACTGGTTTGAAGCCTCTGCCTTTTGTCCTTGGAAAAGGCAAATGGAAGAGTATGTCCAGCATAAGTATCAGACAAGGACATCCAGTACCAAGTTTATCTTGAGTTATTTCCCCTGGTTTCATCATACTCTATTATTAAGCACAACCTGATGGCATGTCTTTACTCACTGTTTATCTGTATTGCTAAAGGGAGACAGAGCCTTGTGCATGATGTTCCAGGGTTCTCTCAACTAAATTGGTACTAACATTTAGTATGCTACATCTCACTGGCCAATATTTAAGGTTTCACATTATTCAGATTGCGCTTTATTATATCACATGTCACCCTTCTGTTTGAATGCATCATAAATTTCATTGTAATAGATTCATCAATATAAGAATAAGCAAATAAGCCAGACGTGTGGTGAAAATCTTCATCCCAGGACTTAGAAGGCAGAGGAAGGCATATCTCTATGAATTTGAGCCCAACGGGATCTACATAGTGAGTCTGAGGTCAGCCATAGCTGCATAGTAATACCAAGTCATGAAAAATTACAAAAATCAGCAAGTACATGCTCACTTTTAAAAGAAATGTTTAGGAACTTAATGTTCCTCTCATGCTATTATTTGTTAATTACATATTAGTATTTCATGAATATTTTGTACAGATTAATTGTGTTAATAATTCCTCTGTATTACCTACTAAAGCCTTTACCTGTGTGATGACACTAACTTATATTTGTTGTGACATTTTGTGCTTCTGAAATCAAACTGGAGTTAGGACAGTTTTCTGTCAGGTGAGATGGCACTGAGAACACAGCTCTTCACTTAAAGCTCAGAAGCGCTGGACCTTGACATTTCCAATGAGATAAACCTTCATGTCAAAGGGAAAAGTTATTTCTGAAAAGATTTATATGTCTATCTTTATTTTGTGTGCATGTATGTTTTTGCCTGCATGTAACTATGAGATCTTTGAGAATGCAGTGCTAGCAGAGGCCACTAGAGGGTGGGCGAGGGAGCCCCATGGAATTAGAGTTACCATGCCAGGTTCAGGGAACCAAACACAGAACACTTACAGCAACAGCACATTTTCCTTACACCGAGAGACCTCTAGTCCCCTCAAATGACAACCTTTTAAAGCCAAAACATACAACAGAATACCAATATAGTGAACAAAAACCAGTCACATGAGGAACACAAACTGCATAGAATTCTGGAACAGGTTTGAAACCATCTAACTTTGTTAGCATTGACTGAGATGGCTGTGCTTGTGCCAAAATAGCCATGGTCTAGTCCCAATATTCACTTTGCCTAAAGCATTTTTTAATCTTTAAAGAGGCACATGCTCTTTGTGATTCTAAGTTCAGTTCCTGACAATGGAAATAATGATACTGTCTATATTATACAGTTTTAAACATCAAAGAAGGTGTCAAACTTAGAGCATAGTGGTGAATCATAAATTGTCATTACTGTTTTCTGATATATCTATATATATATATAGATATATATATATAGATATATATATCTTGATATATATATATATAAATTACATTTAACTCACAAAAATTTTATTTTATATTATACACTTGTATCTACAAAATTTTAAAAACTGAATATTTTCATGTGAGAATACAGGATATCAATGGATGTGGCCACTGTGACCACACTCATCCTTCAATACTCGTATTTTTGTTCATCCTCCCAGATTTGACAGGGTAGATGCACTGGCATCAATTCCCTAGAAATGTTCCTGGACTCCCAGTAAGCACAACTCCAGGTACGTACAACTTTCAAAAGCTTCCAGGGATGTTGAGTTTTCATTTAAACCATGTTAGATATTGTGTATCTTAAACTATATCACAGTTGGCCCCTGCACTCCAGAGAGGTGTCCCCACCCCTCAGCAGAGGCAAGGATGATGCAATGCTGCAGGCATGGACATAAGGGGTTTGACTCTGTCCCTCTTGAGGTAGGTAGCCACAGTGATCCAGAATGACCCTCTCAGTTACTAACCAGGCCCAAACTTGGACAATGGGTTTGGGCACCCTAACATCTACTCCATTTAGGACATGCTGTAGCTTTTGAAGAGACTGGTCCTATGAAACAATATTCCTAGGATCTCCAAGACTCAGGGCAGCGATGGATGGGGTATCCCAGAGGAGTTCCAGTGAGAATCCAATGATGACGGTGTACAAGAAACCAGAGGCCTTGAACAAGACGAGTGACTCATTCAATGAACATTTGCTAGTAAAGCTAATAGGATGAAAGGGTATAATATAACACACATTGAGGTCCACAATTCTACCAGGATGAATGAAGAGGTGTTGGAGAAGTGGGAAAGAAGGAGAAGCTAAGAAGGTTTTTTTGTTTGTTCTTTTTTTGTTTGTCTGCTTGCTTCCTTCCTTGCTTGTTTTGTTTTCTTTTGTGGGAGGGCACTGCAGCGGTGAGGGGGGAAATGGAGGGATCAAGAGGTGAACAGAATTGGGGTGAATGATGTGAAATTTAGAAAGAATCAATAAAGAAGTTAAAAAAAATATGTCATGTTTCCTATGTGTGTGATCACCATCAGAAGAAACAAAAACATCAACACAGAACATGTTTGTGGTACTGTTCTGGTGAACTTTTCAGTGAACTCAACTGCCAGTGAACATCAGTGTTGACAGAAATTGGAACATGTTTGTTGCAATATCAGGCTCAAACTGTAATTCCATGAGTTTCATGTGCAGACACCAGCTGCCATTCCTCCAACAACCTTAAAACAAACCTTAAAACAAACTTAGTTTCTTTTTTTGTTTGAGAACTGTACATTTTCAAATAAGGAAACAAAACTCATACCCATACATCTCATGGGAATGTCACAAGGGAAATATCACTTAGAACCCAACAGATGAAACACAAAACAATACTTTAAGATTTCAAGGACCTATTGATATGCAGAATTCTATCCTGTGGTTCTATTGATTAATTGATCAAGAACTGTAGCTGGGCTAATGTGGATGGTCTGAAGGTTGAAGTATCCAAGACTATTAGTGGATTATAACCACCAATTTTATGTGATGATACAAAGAAATTTATTTTGGTTGTCATTATTTGGAGTGGCCTTATTGGCATGTAGGTTGTTTTGTTGAATTTGTTCCCCATAAACAGATATGACCAGATTATTGAGTGCTTGTAGTGACATTCACTGACATTGCCAGGCAGTGATGTTCTCGGTTTACCCAGAATTATAACCAACTTTGGTGTTGTCAACTGTACTTTCCATTGCTAGTTTTCATTTTGATTATCTATTATATTTTGGTAACTAATTTTCAGTTAGATTAAAAGTAGCAGGTTTCTTTTATGCTTTTTCTTATTTAGTGTTTTGATTTAACCAATCCCACTTTTTTCCCATCTGTCCACCCATATTCAGCATATGTGATCCAGACACATTTCTTCTATGCTGTTATCACTGTATTTTCTCATCTTCACTGGCTTCATATAGAGTCTCTTTTTAATTCTCTTATGGGCTCCATACTAGCTTTTGTGGCCTTGATACACTGTCACTCCTACATAATCATGTATTTTAAAAATGATAAGCTTAGAAACAACATTGAGACACAATGTACACTCTTGATCATTCAAGGCCTGTAGTACCTCACTTACTAGAATATTTTCTATTTTCTGATGTATCCATTTTCTAGGGAGTTTCCAGTCCCAGAGCATGGTTAAAGAGAAACTGCTCCTGTCTGGTAGTTCCTAAGGTCATCTCTGCACTTTGTTTTAACTTCTTTAGGTTTCAAGATTCACTGGCAATTCTCCTCTAGTTCTTGATTGCCCTGGCGATTGTCCAGCTAATTGTCTTTGCATAGCAAATTAGTGAAGTAATGTCTTCCTTTCTGTGGCTCCTTGGTTCAGCCTGGCACTGATTCACAGCTGTTTCTGCCTACATCTTCAAGGAGATCTCACCCTACTAAAGAAGGCTACAGACACATTCTCCTGCAGGAAGAGTATAGCATCCTGAGAGTCTCCTCCATCTGCACTTATGGGCTGTTTAACCAACTGCCTTCTTTTCTACAATTTCTACTCTAGACTTCTGAGTGCTGACTGAATATCACAGACATAGTTTCAATAGAGACAATGAACATTTCCCCATTAGCTGTCATTTTTCAGATAGTGACCCTCTCCTTGTTATTTCTGCTGACTTATTTTGCCTACAATTATTCTGTTGAGTATTGTGTGGCATTTCATCCAATTGGATGTGCCCAATTCTCTAACAGTCCTAACCTAAGTGTGCACAATAGTGTGTGTCTCTACTTGGTGTGACTTTACATAAGAGCTAGCTCTTAATTTCATAAGATAAAAGCTGTCACTTACTCCATCATCTGAATATGTTTAATGCTCTTAATAAAATTTTCTTACGTATAACTCTAGATATGTTCTAAATGACATTATAAATTTTTCATTACTCATCTTTTAATTTTAGATGAGATATGAAGAATTAATGTCTTTGAGTGTTTTTATAGCTACTAAAATTATCTTCTTTTATACCAATTCTAGAAAATATTAGTATATTTTCATTCTCTTACATTATACTTGATAGTATTGGCTCTCACATTCCATTGCTTCTCACAGGCCAAATATCCTAGCCCATAATGCTGCCTGTTCCATCATTATGAAGGCATATGCCTCAGCCATATGTGTGTGCTGAGGCCTTTAGATAGCTTAGAGTAGTATGCATGGTAAGAAATAATTGCCCCTGTCATTAACTTTGAGAAATTCTTGATATGTAGTCCAGGCTGAGATTGTACTCCAGAGCTCTAAAGGACATTTTGATTTAGTCATTTTTATAGCTCTTTGGATTACTAATATTTTCATTCATTTGACCAGAGAAATGGCTTTGGCCATTATTTACATAAAATCATATCCAATCACAAAATGGACTTCTGGAATCTGATCATCAAAATCATTTTATTGTCACAAACTACAGCTGGGATTCTGGGAAATTTCTCTCTTTTTTACTACTATCTCTTTCACTACGGAGAAAGCAAATTAAAGCCCACAGATTTGATTCACATGCACCTAATGGCAGCCAACACCTTGATCATTCTCTCTAGAGGAGTGCCAAACACAATGGCAGCTTTTGGATTGAAGCAGTTTGTAAATTATTTTGGATGCAGATTAATTTTATATATTCAAAGAGTTGGCCGGAGTGTGTCCATTGGCACCACCTGCCTCTTGAGTATCTTCCAGGCCATCACCATCAGTCAGAAGGAATTCTGCTGTAAGGATCAAAAAGTTAAATCTGCAAAATACATTGAATGCTGCATTGCCCTCCTCTGGGTCTTGTACATGTTGATAAATGTCATTTTCCCTGTGTACCAATTTATCCAAAGGAATAGTAAAAATGTGACAAGAAAATGGAACTTTGGATACTGCTCAACTGGTGGGCGGCATGAAATCAATGACTCCCTCTATTCCGCACTGGTGGTATGTCCTGAAATATTCTTTTCTTTTCTCATGGCCTGGTCTAGTGGCTACATGATTGTCATTCTGTACAGACACAAACTGAGTGTTCAACACATCCATAGCACTTGTAGTTCCAGGAGAATCAGTTTTGAGTCCAGAGCCACCCAGAACATCCTGGCCCTGGTGTCTACATTTCTGGCTTTTTATACTCTCTCCTCCATCTTACAAGGCTGCATTGCCCTTTTGCATAATTACAATCAGTGGCTGGTGAACATAACTTTCCTAACATCTCTATGTTTTCCTTGTTTTGGACCCTTTGTTTTTATTAATCATTACTCCATGGTGCCTAGACTTACTTGTTCCAGATCATGAAAATATCGCTTGTTCTTATTTTAAGTGTGTAAGTGATATGTTTTGTGTGGTATACAGGTTTACTTATACCTCACCTTCAGAAAGTCAGTACAAAAAGTTAAGAAGGTAATGCCTTGTCTTTTAACTATTAACAAAAGTGATGAGTCGCAGTTTTGTCAGCTGGTTGTACTAGCAGTCTCCCTGAACTTATCCCATTGTATAGAGGATGATCTCACTCTTCAATTTACACCTGCTAGGCTTCCTTTTGTCCAGCTGATGTCCAAAGGTTAAAGCAAAAATTTCTCTTAATAGAGCTGACCATATTTGGGCTTTTATTCTGCCAGGGCATTCTGAGTACTTGGTTATTTTACAGACAGCTTGTTGGTCCTACAGTCTAACTTCAAGGAAAACTAAAACTGTGTTTGGCCATGAAGTTGTGCTTCAGGAGGCCCTGGTCCATTCATTACTGTTCTACTCTGTATCAGTACCAGCAAACTTCTTCAGCTGTAACTTCCCAAATACATGCTTTCAGCTCCATGAAAGACAATTAGGTTGATTTGTTCTGAAGCTTGTAGCAACAGTCCTCCACAGAGCCTCAGAAAAGAGAATCTTCCCTTGCCCCTTTTAAAAAAAATATGATCAATATCTTTCATCTCCTACAGAAACCATTGAAAATGAATGATGATTTTGATGTTATCTTGAATTTGGGTTGCATTTATGTTCATTAGAGAGATTAGTCTATGAATTTTCTTGTTGCTGTGGTGTTGTATCTGGTTTGGTATCAAAACAGCCTTGGTTCAGGGGTAGGTGTTTGGACCTGACTCAATTGAGTATATCAGACTCTGCTGACTCTCCACTGGAGGCCTTGCCTTGGAGGAGGTGGGAATGGGGGTTGGGAGGAAGGCTGGGTGATTGAAGCAGGGAGGGGAGGGGATCTGTGGTTCGCATGTAAAATAAATAAAAAAATTCTTAATAAAAAAAGAAAAGAAAAAAAGAGTTAAGAAGGTGTAGCTAGAGTTTTCCTGCCTGGCCCACGGTCAGGGCAAATCTCTCTCACCCGCCAGTCCCACAGCCACTCAGACCCGACCAAGTAAACACAGAGACTTATATTGGTTACAAACTGTATGGCCATGGCAGGCTTCTTGCTAACTGTTCTTACAGCTTAAATTAATCCATTTCTATTCATCTATACCTTGCCACGTGGCTTGTGGCTTACCGGTACTTTACATCTTCCTTGTCCTGATGGTGGCTGGCAGTGTCTCCTTCACCCAGCTTCCTGTTCTCTCAATTCTCCTCTCTGTTAGTCTCGCCTATACTTCCTGCCTGGCCACTGACCAATCAGTGATTTATTTATTGACCAATCAACAACATATTTGACATACAGACCATCCCACAGCACTTCCCCTTTTCTTTTCTTAAAAAGGAAGGTTTTAACCTTTACACATCTCCAAAGTCAGCTTGGTATATTTGGGAATTTGGGCGTAGCTTTTCTTACTACTTCCTGCTGGAGGGGGGCGCTGTATCTTATGGGGATACAAAGAAAATTTTTAGGATTATGGAATAGTCCATGAGAGTGTATCATCTGAGCCAGTTGCCTTCAAACCATTCTGGATGTTGGATCATCTCAGCCATGGGGTCATCGGAGACCTTTCAGGGGGTCTTGGCTGGTCAAACCTGATGTATCTTAATCTTGAACAAATCCATAGCCTCTGGCTTTCTGTGGAAACAAAATCAGAGCCTCCTTTCCAAAGCAACATATCCTTACATCCAAATTTTGAAGTCAAGGTACCTTTAAAATATACATTTTGGCATAACTCAACAGCTTTTGTAATCAAATGTTTTTCTTTAGTTACAAATATCAAAGAGAACATAATCCAGATTCTCTGTGTGGTAGCCATCTTTACATGGCTTATTTTTTTATATTAGCTTGAGCCTATTGCTTTAAACTGCAGCCTTCTAAGCCTGAAATGGCACTGGCACTATGGCTGCTGACTCCGCCCACTTCAGCTTCCCAACATGGAGGTAGTACGTTTTCGCCAGCTCTGGGAGCCATCAACTCTCAGAAATAGTGGATCTATGCTTCTATCAAAGTAGCGTGTAGCCCAGAAACCTCTTTTTTTTTTGTACTAGCAAAGGCTAAATCCACCACACAGCTTAATGTGCCACTTGCAGAGGCCTCATTCCCGCCATACTGCAGGTCGAGCATGCACGCCAGGAACCCGCCATAGTAGCTCAAACACACAGGCTGCCGCTAGCTTGAAAGAGACAACTAGGAGCTGTTTTTAGCTCCGCTTTAAAATCTTTTTACTCAGGTTTTAGGTGGAAACGCTTGCCAACATGGACGCCATTTGTAGCTAGAGTTTTCCTGCCTGGCCCACGGTCAGGGCAAATCTCTCTCACCCGCCAGTCCCACAGCCACTCAGACCCGACCAAGTAAACACAGATACTTATATTGCTTACAAACTGTATGGCCATGGCAGGCTTCTTGCTAACTGTTCTTACAGCTTAAATTAATCCATTTCTATTCATCTATACCTTGCCACGTGGCTTATGGCTTACCGGTACTTTACATCTTCATTGTCCTGATGGCAGCTGGCAGTGTCTCCTTCACCCAGCTTCCTGTTCTCTCAATTCTCCTCTCTGTTAGTCCCGCCTATACTTCCTGCCTGGCCACTGACCAATCAGTGATTTATTTATTGACCAATCAACAACATATTTGACATACAGACCATCCCACAGCAAGAAGGCAATTAATATACCCATTGAGGACATTCATCAAAAAACTAAAAATGGAATTACTTTATAACCCAGCTATTCCATTCCAGGGCATATACCCAACTCCATATTCTTCCATGGAGAAATATGCACATCCATGATTATTGCTGCTCTATTTACTATAACAATGAATTGAAACCCACATATATATTAATAAACATTTAAATCCGTAATCAAATTTGTGTTCGTATATAAAATGGACTATTACTCAACAACAGTGATTGAAGAAGTCTCAAAATGTGTAAGAAAATTGATGGGCATACCTAGTAAAATTAAGCCAGATCACACAAACTGAGAAAGAAAAAAAAATCACATGTTCTCTTTCATGTGCAAATCCTATCCTATAATGTGCAAATGTGTATAGGTAAATGGGTGAGTATAACTATATTATAACACATATAAAGCAGACCAAGAAAGGTAATTTTACACAAAGGAGCAGGCAAAGGCATTTGTTAGTTATGGAACAGTATATCAAGTTAATTATTTCTTTAATTTCAACTCTGCCATTTTCTTATTCTGCAGTGGATAGGGGCATAAAAATAAAATTGCTAGTGACAATGTAAAACCCTAAACAAAACTCTATGGCTTTACCATTGCTATTCTAACTGCATAGAACTAAAGTGAATCATACTGAGCTTAGGTGTGGGCAAGTGTCCCTTTGAGTGTTTATTGCAACTTCATCTCTTTAATGTGTTTATTCATGAGCTCATTACAATAAAGTGATTTTAGTATAAAATAAAGTGGTGTCACAATTTATCAAAAGATATAAGAATGGCTGAGCTATGGCCACCTTTAAATGTAGTACATCACAGATATGGACTCAATGAAAGATATCAGTTGATTATCTAATTAGATGCCACAAAAATACACTTTCTTTTTTCCCTTTTATTGAAAATAGTCAGGAGGCCCATAAAAATACTAAATGGAAAGCTATATTGTGTTACAGAGACTAGATGAAGACCTGTGCAGTCCCTGTACTTGTGGCTTCAGTCTCAGTGAATTCATAGAGTTTTGCTCAGTTGATTCAGAGGGCCTTGTTGTCCTGATGTCACCCATCCACTCTGGTGCTTGCACTCTTTTTGCCTCCTCTTGCAAGGAGATGTCTCATCTCTTAAGGGATGGACTTGATGCAATCATCCACTTTTCCAGCTCTGATGCCAGAAATACTTTTAATAAAATCCAGCATTGCTTCATCATAAATGTCATGGAGTGTCCAGAGATACAGGAATAATATCTCAGCATAATAAATGCCAAATATTACAAACCTACAGCCAAAGGTTAGGACCCAAGAATAATATACATAGGAATTACATGCTTACTGACCACTTCCAGTTATGTTTAACCAGCAAAAAGTTCCACAATTTTCTAAATAGTGCTATAGTTGGGGTACATCCTGTAAAACAAAAGTCTTTGGAAAACTATTTTCAATTTCTAAATCTATTGGACCCTTATTAATAAAAGGAACAGGTTGGGTGAATGATAAAGATATGATGAGGGAAGTTAAATGAGCACAAAACCCCCAAAGGGAACTAGAGAATATAGGACAATTGTGTATTTGAGTTGTATAAAAAAGTGCTCCAAGAAATGACAAAGACTTAGGTGTTAACAGTATTTACTAGTGTCATAGAGGATTTGAAAATGCCAAAAACATGAGGGGCAAAGCATTTGGAGTAGTGTCTAATGTAAGATATTGTGATTGAGAGGAGGCATAGAACATGAGGATTGAGACAAAGAGGACTGACAATGAACAATTGGCTGGAGGCTGGGAAGGTCACTGCTAAGTGAAAACACAGAGTCACTCAAAGAGTTTCCAGGGTAGAAATAGAATGTAATAGACACCAGTGGGGTATGACGAGGTGTAGTGGATTTGTGAAAATCACAGTAATAGAGAGACGTTGAATACAGATAATATTTCACAATGACCCTATAATGCCCCTGAACCCTCTTTTGATACTAGATATTGGTCTATAGTTCAAAACTTTCAACATGCATCAGAAAGCACATGATGCAAATAACATTTAAAGTGAATCTAGGTTACATTCATACTCAGATTTAGACACAATAACCACTGTCAATATGCCTAGGAGTTTTACAGATCCTGAATTTAGAACTTTGTGTTGCAATGTCTGAACCTGTCCTAAGAAGTGATCATACATAATGATATTCATTATTTTTTGTAATTAATATACTATAAGATCTACCATTAGAAGGGTGCTAGCTGTCTTTCAAATTCCTAGTCTCTTTTACTTTACATACATATAAAATTAGGCATATATATATATATATAATGATATATTTTGAATTATATAAAATGTAAATATATGAGAAATATTACATATGTTTATCTTTATAATAATTAGCATTATATGCATACTAATACACTGCTAAATTCATTTAGTGTTGGTTATATGTATATAATTTTAGGGCTGACTACATAGTATTGAATAACCAATCCCTAAGGAAGACTGATTCTCCCTTTATGTGCACTCATTAAATAGCTTTCCATCGAGAGGTTGAGAATTGGCAGATTTGCCATCCAAGTTGGCATGTCAAATGGTGCTGCCACTGTTCAGGCCTTGTTTCCAAAATCATATTCTTGAAATTTCATGAATAAACTTAAGCTTGTCTTAAGAGGAAAGAATTCATGTCTGGGACTGTTAACTTAGCTCCATATTTAGTGCCTGATGAGGCCATTAATCTAGAAGAGAACTTAGTATTCCTACCTTCCTACACCAATATAATTTAAAATTGTATTCTATGTACTTACTCTGATACCCAGAGGTAAGAGCAGGTCTCAGCCTTCATCAGCAAAGAAACTTCCATTGGTAGTAAATAGAGATCATTACAGAAGTCCAAAACTAGTCAAAATGCAGAGAACAACTGACTATGGGGTGCTGAGCCACATTTTGATGTTTCTCCAACACATATACTGCAACTAAATCAAAGAACAACTTTCGAGCAGTGGAAATGTAAAATTTAAGGGTCAGTACATATGCTGAGAGATTATATTCTCTCTATATAAAAAAGAAGCAGAACATACAGGCCCTTACTACCTTCACATTTCTTTTATTTACTCCCATATTTAAATCCATATATAACAATTATAGACCAGTATGTTCATGAGAGTAAATATATGTTATTTTTCTAAGCTAAATCCAACTTGCTGCAAATTTGTTCTTTCATTTTTTCTCCACAACTCAATAAAATTCACACATACACAGTGCATCCTTGATTATGATACATACTCTTAATGCTCTTAATTGCTGTGATATCTATTTTTCTCTATGGATTATGATCTCATTGAAAGAAATGGTAATTTTTTAATATTTACATCCATCTTTAGACATTGTCCTGAGTAGAGATGAATTTTCAGTAAAAGTTTGATTATAGGAATAAAAAGATGATACAACAAAAGAATAGAAAGAGGACAGGCAATGTAAATGTTGAAACTCTGAATTGTAATGTGTTGTTTGATATTAGCAACTGCAGCAGAGCATTGAAGCTGAGATGTAGTGACTGATGAGCAGAAAGGGACAAAATGCTGGAAATCAAGGAGCTGTTTATGCAATGGCAATGACCAGCCATCTAGTGATTCCAGTTATAAAAGTTAAACATATGGTTCAGATGTCAGATATTGTATAAAAGAGCACAAAACTGTTTACCAGGACAAGGATGATTTGGGTGACTCTGGTGTCATGAGATGACCTAGGACACAGGACTCTGCACATGTGTTGGAACCTCTGATTGTGTTTCAACAAGATAAGCACCATGTAACTACTGGCCTGCATCATGAGTCCTAAACATGTGACATCAGAGGAGCCCAATAAGGTTACATATAAGATGTGGATGTATATTTTTTAGATTTGGGTACAGCACAGCATAAGAAATCTCTAAACCCAATGCAGTTCCTTCCATCCCAGATGTCTGTCAGCAGTAAAGCAATGATTCCATAGTGATCAGTTGCAGGGACCAGCATAGGATGACAGAAAGTCCAATAATCTTGGGGGCTGTGGCTTTAAAATGTTTATATTTGACATTCTTTGAAGTGATCATGCCTGACTGGAAGAAACTTAAGAGAGATGTGGAGCATAGGGACAATCTTATGGCCACTCTATAGAAATAAAAACAATTTAATATACAATGCTATATAGAATACAAAATGCAGCATTGCTTGAGGTATTACTTCATGCAAAAGAAAATGAAGTTAGCCCTAGTTGTGTGTTTGACAATTAGGTCTATAACTCTTGCCCTGATCTCAGAGAATTCATCCATGGTAATACAGCAAAGCAAGGCTAGGTTCAGAGCATTTCCATTGCTGTCTGGGCCAGCATGGCCATGTCTGTGGATGGCATTCTAATATACTTCCAAAAGAGAGAAAAAGATTTAGCTAACAACTCACAGGTGTCATATCCCCTTCACTCACGTAAACCTCTGAATTACAAGGGTTAGAGGGAGGCATCTTTAGCAACTGAAGCATGTTAGGTACGTTTTCAAGGTGAAGCAGATATATTTTAGACAGAAAGGTTATCTTCAAACACTTTAGAGATCTACTCAATATGACAGTTAAGGTGTTTTAATAGCACAGATTCTTTTTTATGACTATGAGACATGTCTGCTCCTGGCAGCACCAACCTACATCAATAATTTTTGTTTGAATAGAAAAATGAATTTTGTTCATATGACTGTTTTTTTTTGCTTTGTTCCATTTAAAAACTGCATCTGTGTTTGCAAACTATTCTATTGAAGCTTGAATTGTCTTGTAGGCCAATATAATGTAGGTATAAAATATAATTATACAAACTGTCAATACTGATCATATAATACATTAAAACATCTTTACCTATAACTTGAATTCAATAAATTTAAAAATTGCTTCATAGCCGGGCGGTGGTGGTGCACGCCTTTAATCGCTTCACTCGGGAGGCAGAGCCAGGCGGATCTCTGTGAGTTCGAGGCCAACCTGGGCTACCAAGTTAGTTCCAGGAAAGGCACAAAGCTACACAGAGAAACCCTGTCTCGAAAAACCAAAAAAAAAAAAAATTGCTTCAATATCAGAATTAAAGTCATGAGAACATTTACCTAATTTTTTATCAGTTATCATTATTTACACCTAGAAAATTATCACTAATTCAGGGTAGTTTTATAAATATATTACAAATTAAATTTTATTGACATAGCTGGGCGGCGATGGTGCACGCCTTTAATCCCAGCACTCGGGAGGCAGAGCCAGGCGGATCTCTGTGAGTTCGAGGCCAGCCTGGGCTACCAAGTGAGTTCCAGGAGAGGCGCAAAGCTACACAGAGAAACCCTGTCTCGAAAAAAACCAATAAATAAATAAATAAATAAATAAATAAATAAATAAATAAATAAGTTTTATTGACATAAATAAATATAGTATCTAATATTGACAAGTATACAGAATGAAAATACCTACTATGTCTGCATATACAACCAGGGAAGTATCCAGAAGACAAAATAATGTCTAACAATTAGAAATTCAAAGATTAGTGATGCAAACATCCAGCTTCAACAACGAAAATTATATTTGGTACAGTGAGAGAACCCCATTAGAGTTACTTGATATTGGTATCTGCAGATATCTGACTTTTGTACTTTTTATACACATAAATTCAGCATTATTTCCTCCGTATTATTATTTCCCTTTACAAATGGAAAATAACCTCTTAATATCCATTGTGCACTGAGATTCACACTAGGAAAAAGAAAACGATTGATCAATTTCTTCTGGAACCCGAGTTTATACAGTAAAGCAGAGGTGGCTGAAGTCTATAGGAAACCACTTCCCTATCTCACCATGGCTGCCATGCATTGCAGCATCTCATTGAATAGAGCCTGAGATATCTGCAAAGGGGTAGAGAGGAGAACCCCTAAGCACCGTGATAACAAGTTAAAATCACAAAGATCCCATCTCCATTTTACTGGTACAGACCTACAGCTAAAACAATAGCAAATAGTTCCAAAAAGACCTGAACGGGACTGAAGCAGCACCTCATGTACAGGTTTACTGAACCTTTTTTATGCTGAGTAATCATGGTTCATCAGTCTCCCTGTAGATATTTTGCCTCTTCTGGTTTCTCGAATGAAAGAAGAAACTACTACTGAGCTCTACTCATAAAGCTTGCAGTAGACTTTTTTAGCTTCTGCATGCTGGAGGAATAAACCAAGACTCACATATTAAAATAGATTTCTCTGTTATGACAAATCCTAGATAGGCACTCAGTGGTCAGATGGACAGATAGCCTGTCTCTATGTAGGAGAGAGTCCATCATACAGTGTGACTGACATGTTAATGTTGTTCCACACAATAGAAACAGAAGGAACCTTATCAAACTCCTTCTATGAGGCTACAATTACCCTGATTCCTAAACCAAACAAGGATGCAACAAAGAAAGAGAACTACAGACTGATCTCCCTCATGAACATTGATGCAAAAATACTCAATAAAATACTAGCAAATAGACTCCAAGAACACATCAAAACAATTATCCACCATGATCAAGTAAACTTCATCCCAGGGATGCAAGGGTGGTTCAACATACGAAAGTCCATCAATGTAATACACCATATAAACAAACTCAAAGAAAAAAAATCACATAATCATCTCACTAGATGCAGAAAAGGCATTTGACAAAATCCAACACCCCTTCATGATAAAGGTCTTGGAGCAATCAGGAATACAGGGAACATACCTAAACATAATAAAAGCAATTCACAGCAAACCACCAGCAAACATCAAATTAAATGGAGAGAAACTCAAAGCAATTCCACTAAAATCAGGAACAAGGAAAGGCTGTCCACTCTCCTGATACTTACTCAATATAGTACTTGAAGTTCCAGTCAAAGCAATAAGACAACATATGCAGATTAAGAGGATACAAATAGGAAAGGAAGAAGTCAAGCTTTCCCTATTTGCAGATGACATGATAGTATACTTGAGTGACCTCAAATATTCAACCAAGGAACTGATACAGCTTATAAACACCTCCATCAACATAGCTGGATACAAGACCAACTCAAAAAAAAATCAGTAGCCCTCCTTTATACAATTGACAAACAGGCTGAGAAGGAAATCAGAGATACATCACCTTTACAATAGCTACAAATGATATAAAATACCTTGGGGTAACTCAACTAAGCAAGTGAAATATCTATATGACAAGAACTTTATGTCCCTGAAAAAAAGAAATTAAAGAAGATGTCAGAAAATGGAAAGATCTCCCATGCTCATGGATAGGCAGGATTAACATAGTAAAAATGACAATCTTACCAAAAGCAATCTACAGATTCAATGCAATCTCCATCAAAATACCAACACAATTCTTCACAGAACTGGAAAGAATAATACTCAACTTCATATGGAAAAACAAAAAACCCAGGACAGCCAAAAGAATCCTGTACAATAAAACAACCTCTGGAGGCATCATAATCCCTGACCTCAAGCTTTACTGTAGAGCTACAGTAATAAAAACAGCTTGGTACTGGCATTGAAACTGACATGTGGACCAATGGAATCGAATTGAAGACCATGACATTAATCTACACACCTATGAACATATAATTTTTGACAAAGAAGCCAAGAGTGTACAATGGAAAAAAGAAAACATCTTCAACAAATGATGCTGGCATAACTGGTTGTCAACGTGTAGAAAGCCCCAAATAGATCCTTATCTGTCACCGTGCACAAAACTTAAGTTCAAGTGGATCAAGGAACTCAACATAAATCCAGTTTCTCTGAACCTCATAGAAGAGAAAGTAGGAAGTAGTCTTGAATGAATTGGCATAGGAGATCACTTCCTAAATATAACACCAGTAGCACAGACACTGAGAGAAACAATCAATCAATGGTACCTCTTGAAATTGAGAAGCTTTTGTAGAGCAAAGGACATGGTCAACAAGACAAAGAGACAGCCAACAGAATGGGAAAAGGTCTTCACCAACCCCACAGCTGACAGAGGGCTGATATCCATAATATATAAAGAACTCAAGAAATTAGACATCAAAATGCCAAACAGTCCAATTAAGAAATGGGCTATAGAACTAAACAGAGAATTATCAACAGAGGTTGTTCAAATAACTGAAAGACATTTAAGGAATTGCTCAACATCGCTAATCATCAGGGAAATGCAAATCAAAATGACTCTGAGTACCACCTTACACCTGTCAGAATGGCTAAGATCAAAAACACAGAAGACAGCTTATGCTGGAGAGGATGTGGAGCAAGGGGAACTCTCCTCCACTGCTGGTGGGAATGCAAGCTTGTACAGCCACTTTGGAAATCAATATGGTGCTTTCTTAGAAAACTGGGAATCAATCTCCCCCAAGATCCAGCTATACCACTCTGGGCGTATACTCAAGGAATGTTCAATCATACCACAAGGGCACTTATTCAGCTATATTCATATCAGCATTGTTTGTAATAGCCAGAACCTGGAAACAACCTAGATGCCCTTCAACTGAAGAATGAATAAATAAAATGTGGTACATATACACAATGGAGTACTACTCAGCAGAAAAAAAAACAACATCATGAGGTTGGCAGGCAAATGGATAGATCTAAAAAAAATCATCCTGAGTGAGGTAACCCAGACTCAGAAAGACAAACATGGTATATACTCACTCATAGGAGGATACTAGATGTAAAACAAAGATGACTAGACTGCTACTCACAATTCCAGGGAGGCTACCTAGAAAATAGGACCCTAAGAAAGACACAGGGATTGCCCAAACAAAGAAATGAAAGAGATTTACATGAACAACCTGGACGTGAGTGGGGGTAATGAAGTGCAAGTTTCGAGGGAAAGAGAGCTTAGGGGAGAGGGAGATCCCAGCTGGATCAAGAACAGAGAGAGAGAACAAAAAAAAAGAGACCATGATAAGTGAAGACCACATGAGAATAAGAAGAAGCAAAGTTCTAGAGAGGTCCCCAGAAATCCACAGATACCTCCACAATAGACTACGGGCAATGGTCAAGAGAAAGGCTGAACTGACCTGCTACGGTGATACGATGGCCAAACACCCTAACTGTCATGCTAGAAATCTCATCCAATAACTGAGGGAAGCGGATGCAAAGATCCATGGCCAGGCCCCAGGTGGAGCTCCAGGAGTCCAATTGGCAAGAAAGAGGAGGGAATATGAGCGAGAATTGTTTAGACCACGGTTGGAAAAAGCACAGGGACAAATAGCAAAATGAATGGAAACACATGAACTATGAACCAATAGCTGATGAGCCCCCAACTGGATCAGGCCCTCTGGATAAGTGAGACAGTTGATTAGCCTGAACTGTTTGGGAGACACCCAGGGAGTGGGACCGGGACCTGTCCTTAGTGAATGAGCTGGCTGTTTGGAACCTGGGGCTTATGCAGGGACAATTAGCTCAGCCTGGGAGGAGGGAACTGGATCTGCCTGGACTGAATCTACCAGGTTGAGCTGAATCATCAGGGGAGTCTTTGCCCTGGAGGACATGGGAATGGGAGGTGGGCTGGGGGGAAGGTGGGGGGGAGGAGGGAGGACGGGGAAATCCATGGCTGAGCCCGAACTGACCTACTCTGGTGATGGGATGACCACCACCCTAATTGTTGCGCTAGAAACCCCATCCAATGACTGAGGGATCTGGATGCAGAGATCCATGGCTAGGCCCCGGGTGGAGCTCTGGGAGTCCAATTAGCGAGAAAGGGGAGGGTTTATATGAGCGAGAATTGTTGAGACCAAGCTTGGATAAAGCACAGGGACAAATAGCCAAACGAATGGAAACACATGAACTATGAACCAATGGCTGAGGGGTCCCTAACTGGATCAGGCCCTCTGAGTGGGTGAGACAGTTGATTGGCTTGATCTGTTTGGGAGGCATTCAGGCAGTGGGACCGGGTCCTGTGCTCATTGCATGAGTTGGCTGTTTGAAACCTGGGGCCTATGCAGGATCGCTTGGCCAGCCTGGGAGGAGGGGACTGGACCTGCCTGGACTGAGTCTACCAGGTTGATCTCAGTCCTCGGGGGAGGCTTTGCCCTGAAGGAGGTGGGAATAGGGGGTGGGCTGGGGGGAAGGTGAGGGGGGAGAACAAGGGAATCTGTGGCTGATATGTAGAACTGAACTGTATTGCAAAATAAAAAAAACAAAAAACAAAAAAACAAAAAACCAGGAGAAGACAAAAAAGATTATATTTGACTGAGCTTGTTTCCCTCATACTCTTCAACTACCCTTTTCTTGCTTCTTCTTTAATTCAGCATTATTCACCTGGATGATTTTGCTTGTGTTTTTACATATATGTATGTGTGATATATATACATATATATATGTATATATTGTATATCTACACACACACACACACACACACACACATATATATAATGTAGATGCAACCATAAGTTTATATATCCATATAACATCTATGGACAACAAACAAAATGTGTGAGTGTTTTTTTTTTCTTTTAATTTCTTTCTTTTTCTTTATCTTTTCTTTCTTTCATTGTCTTATTTTATTGGGCCTAGGTCTCTCTACATTTCTCTTGCTGTTCTGCAACTCAATACATAGGCCAAGAAGGTCTTGAACTCACAGATCTGCCAGCCTTGTATCCTGAATGTGTGGGTTGAATGTATTGGCCACCATACCAATCTGTAATTGTCTTGTCCATGAAAACCTTTATTAAGTTAATGTAATTCTCTCTTTTCATCCATTTTCATACAAGTAACATAGCTTTGTGCTAGTTAATTGTTGAATGAAGTAAGTGCACAAAGTAATGAACCGTTTCCTATGCTCCTATGTTCATAAAAAGGGACCAGTATAACTGTCCTATCCAGTAGTCACATGTGAAAGTGCCCTGTTTAGTCTTGACAAAACTTGTTTCCTTGGAATCATCTGCCACCTCTAGTTCTTGTACTCTTTCCGCCTCCTCTTCCAAGATGATACCTGAGTATTTAAAGAAAAAGGTATCATATGGATGTCTCACTTAAAGATGACCGTCTAAAGTCACTACTTTTTGTTGTTGTTTTGAGACAGGGTTTCTCTGTGTAGCTTCGGAGCTTGTCTTGGAATTGCTCTGTAGACCAAGCTTTCCTTGAATTCAGAAATTTGCCTGCCTCTGCAGTATCCCTGTCAACCTTCATCAGTGAAGCTTCTTTTGGCACCATATAGTGATTAACACACAGGCCCATAATTGCTTGTATATGCTGAGAAATAGAGACTCTGGAGGGGCTGGGTAGCGGTTTCACACACCTTTAATAACAGCACTTGAGAGGCAGAGGCAGAGGCAGGCAGATCTCTGAATTCCAGGCCAGCTTGGTGTACAGAGGGAGTTCCAGGACAGGCTCCAAAGCTACACAGAGAAAACCTGTCTCAAAACAACAGCAGCAAAAAAGTGACTCTGGATGGGTCATCTTTATTTTATTTTATTTATTTATTTATTTATTTATTTTTTTGGTTTTTCGAGACAGGGTTTCTCTGTGTAGCTTTGCGCCTTTCCTGGAACTCACTTGGTAGCCCAGGCTGGCCTCGAACTCACAGAGATCCGCCTGGCTCTGCCTCCCGAGTGAAGCGATTAAAGGCGTGCGCCACCACTGCCCGGCATTTTTTTTTAAATTATTATTATTAATTTTATTTTATGTGTATGGGTGTTTGGTGTGCATGTATGTCTTTGTACCTTTTGTATGCCTGGTGCCTGGAAAGAGCAGAAGAGGTCAGATCCCCTGGAACTGGAGTAAGAGATGATTGTGAACTATCATGGGGGTCCTGGGAATCAAACCCAGGTCCTCTGGAAGAGCCACCAGTGTTCTTAACCGCTGAGCCATCTCTCCAGCTCGGGTCATCTTTGAATAGGACATCCATTCTATACTTTTTCCTTTAAATACTCAGGTATCATCTTGGAAGAAGGGACAGAAAGAGTTTAAGTACCAGAGGTGGCAGATGATTTCAAGGTAACAAGTTTGTCCAGATTAAGCAGGTCACTTGTACATTTGAATTTCCTGTTTAGGACAGGATGCACAAGATCTGCACAAAATCAAGTTAGTCCTAATTCCAGGACAGTGAATGAGGTGAGTTGGTCACAGTCCTAGCTGAAGAGCTATTGTCCATAGATGGCTTCTGGGAGAGGAAGTGTCAGATTTCTTAGAGAATTCAACATTTAAGAGACTAAAAACACTTTTATAAGTGTCCCTGAATTTGGCACACACTAGCATTGCTAAGTAGACTAAGTATTTTTTTTTTTTATTTTTGGGGGACATACAAAATTTAGAGAGAATAGTGGTGGGAGGATATAAAAGAGAAATTGGAAAGGAGATAATGTGAGTACTCTTGACTATAACTCACATGCATCTATAAACTCTCAATGATAATTTTAAGTAATAAATGTTATAAATATTTTTTAAAAGAACTAAGCTGATTTATGTTGAAGATGTCAGTGAAACCTGAAATTCAATGAGGCAGAGAAACTTCTCTAACTTCCTTATCAAAATGACCTGAAAGTTTCTATCATCTTCCACAGGATGCCAGGTCAGGCTTTAGGGATCATAAAAACTCCATGCCTCCCAAAATTGTCTCTGTGGAGATAGTCACAGGCAAGTCTTAAAACTCTTTGTTAATTGGCATCTAAAAAAGTTTTATAAATGATTTTGTCTCCCAAAGCAAGCACTGTCAATGCTACTGCAGGTGAAATGAAAATTACCATTCTGATGGGAGATGAGGTCATAGACCTCTACCTCAGGCTTGATGTTACTCTCTTATAGCATTGCTATTTAAGAGTAAGGATCTGCCCAGCAAACCCATCATCCTGCAGATGTGTGAAGCCAGGTGAGTTCTTTGTATTTCAGTTGGATCAGAGAGCCAGCAAGGGAGAGAGATCTGTGTAAGTGCTCATGTCTGGTAATGAGAATTTGGGGTAGAAAGTGATCCATGGAACAAAGAGAAGGCACAAAAGTAATTCCATAACTAAAAGGTGATTGAGAAAGGTAGAACTGTTCATAACCTTGTGTCAGTCCCTATTAGTTCTTACTATAAATGCCACACTGAGGGTAACTGTGGATGCACCAGGATAATGCAGGCATGTGTGAATGTGTTTAAGGACTACTGTAATCAGTCAATGTGATAATTGACCTTATCCTCGTGATGTGTTGACTATATTTGAGTATTATTATAGGTGAACTTATCATGGTTTAAGGCACAGAGTAGACATTAAATTGGAAATATAAGAAGCATACATCCATGAGAAAATGCAGGATATAAACGTGTTTATGTAGTAAAAAAATTATTCTTATGTGACACTACATTTATCACCTGGTTACAGAGGCAGTAACTGAGGCTCTATTGAATAGCTTTTGACTAGATGACTTGTTTGAAATCTCTCTGTCTCTCTGTCTCTGTCTCTGTCTCTCTCTCTGTTAATATCTCTCTATCCTTCTCTCTGTCTCTCAGAAAGATAACACAAGATGGAAGATACAGAATAAATATTGGGCAGTGACAACCAAGACCATATGTATTCTGAGTTTTCTCTCCTGGATTAGTCTTATTCTACTCTTACTCAGAACCTGATACCATTCTTCCCTCAGTGTTTATTGTTCTTGTTAATGTAACATAGAGCTTGTACTTGCAGGCCAGGGCTCAACCACTCACCTACATTTATATCCACACTAGTGATATATCTCATTGTGCAGTATTTAAGGTTTCACATTATTATAATTATTCTTTACTATTTGTCATGCATCACCTCTATTTGACTGCATCACGAATTTAATTATAAGAGGTAAATCAATGTAAGAATTCTCAAATAAGCCAATTGTGGTGTTGCATACCTTTAATCTTAGAACTCGAGAAGCAGCAGTAGGCACATCTCTGAGTTTTAGGCCAACATGGTCTACATAGTGAGTTTCAGGACAGCCAATGTTACATAATCACACCATGACCTGAAAAAAGGAACAATAAAAAAATCTACAAATATACACAGAACTTTAAGTGTATTGTTTTAGTAACTTAATTTTCTTCTCATGCTACTATTTGTTAATCATATGTTAGTATTTCTTGTTGCATATTGTACAGAGTAAATATTAGTAATTCCTCTATAATTAACATTTTCTCTCTGAAGAAGCAACCATGCATATTTCTGGTGTCAACATGAATACCAAGCCTATCTCATACTTGTGAAAAAAATTTGGAGACGGGATATCTTTCTATCATGTCCAACAAACAAAGAACTCTGTATTTCATTATAATCTCTACAGTCTTGCTTTTCTAAATCTTGATTTTCACAAGTGAAACATTACCTGGAATACAGTAGATATAGCTAAAACCAATAGTGTAAGATTTCCAAGACTCTACATGTCTGTAGAATTCTATCATGTGTATATTGATTAATTGATCAAGGGCAGTTACTGAGCACTTGTGGTTCATATGTAGCTTGATGCTTCGAAGACTGCTACTGGATTATAACCTTCAAATTTCTTCAGTGACAAAAAGAAATTTATTTATGTTGTTATGGCTTAAATAGGTATGGCCCTCTTCAAACTCAAGTGTTTCAATGCTTGGACTATAGGAAGTGGCACTACTAGGATGTGTGGCATTTTTTGATGAAGTGGGTCACTGTGGGGGTGGGCTTTGAGGTATCATTTACCCAAGCTACACTGCTGACAGCTGCTGGTAGCAATGGCTTTATCATAGGTGCAGTAGATGACAATTAAAGTTCAGATGTTAATCCACCAGATGAACAATTATCTGATGGAGGAACTCCATTTTAAGCAAGGCTCATGGAAACAGAAACTCTGAAAACTGATTACTTCTTCCTGTAATTTCACATATTCCAAAACAGCCATCAAGTCTCCCCATTACTGTGCATTTTTATGTACTGTGTATGTGTAATCTCATGATTACATCTCAATCTTGTGAGCATTTATTCTGTGGACTGTCTAAAGATGACTTATCATTAAACTGTATAATTTTGATTAATAGAAAATATATTAGATTATGCTTCATAACTAGATCTCTTGTACCATGAGGACAGTAAGATACTTAGGCCCCGTCTTTTATCATTGTCTCAGGCTAACATTGGAGAAAGGCAATGTCTCCCCAGTTCTAGACAGGTACATACAATTAGCTGATTTAAAACCTCAGAGCAAAATCAAAGTAGACTAGAAGCCCCTGAAAATGAATTTGTAAGATAAACCTTCACAAGGACAAATTCTCATTCACCTAAATGTAGAACCAAGGTCAGGCACAAAGCAAATTTGATATCAGTTCCTCGCTTGCTAAAGTCTGACTAATAAAGACTCAAGTCCCTGCACAAATTCCTCAGCAGCTTTACTCAATGGTTTCTCACTCTTCAAATGTAACTTTTTATATTGTCTTCCATTAGATGTATATATGGTTATGTAGAACAAGGAAGGGAGGAGAATCTTGAGAGAAATAAACAGAATGATCATTACTACATGTGTGCGTATTATTTCCCCAGATAAATCAGAATTATTCCTAAGCTCTGCTACTCTGAAAGCATTCTTTTTATCACCCTCTAGCAGCCCTGGGAGCTGGTCTCACAGGCTGCAATACCTCACTCCATGTGGGTGGGACTCATTTCACTTCATGTAGCCTGTGGATCAAGAAGTAGAACTCTCAAGTACCTCTCCAGCCCCATGTCTGGCTGCACTGTTCCATGATTCCCACCAAGAAGATAATGGACTAAACCTCTGAAACTATAAGCCATCCCCAATTAAATGTTTTTTTCTTTATTAGGGTCATCATTGTCATTGTATCTTATAGCAAAAGAAACCCACAAAGACCAAAACTGGTACCAGGGATTGGAGGATTGCTGTATTAGCTGGACCATGATTTCATTTGGAGGAATTTGGACTTTATGACTATGAATTAGAAAGGCAATTGTATGTTTAATTGGCCATCGTTATAAGGACATGGAAGAGGGTGATTTGAATTGTGATAAGTTTTGGATTAATTACCTCTTGCCTATTATTGATTCTAATATGTGGTTATTAGTGTTTGCTCTTATTCAGATTTATAATGAAGAGGAGCAAGATGAGCAAGGAAAAATAAAAATAAATATACAATTTGAGGATAAAGGGAGCAACAGAAAGTGGAATGGAGCTCAGTCTTGTGTTCAAGGAGATAAAAGTATTGTGGAATAGAATAAAAGGAGTGGTGAACCTAGGGCAAAATCCCACCATATTAAATTTCTAACTTGTGAAAAGAATTTAAAAGAAAGCTTAGAGCTATGTATGGTGTTGCATGCCTTTAATCCCAACACTGCAGAAGTGAAGGAAGAAGCATGTTGATCTCTGAGTCTGAGGCCAGACTGGTCTAAGACTAAATTCCAGAAAAACCTGCCTTATGCAGTTATAGAAACCATCAATAACAGATCTGATGAAGATATAATCTAAAGATCTTTGAGTTCAATGACAGCACCATCGACAAAGAAAATTTCAGGACAGTCAAGCTTCTGTAGAGAAAGAAACTATGAAAAACAGTAGGCTGGTGAAGATGTAGTTGAACAGGGGGTGTGTTTCAGCCCAGAAAACAGTAGAACTTGGCAGCTTTGGCCATGTAGTACTGGTATTAAGGTCAATGATTAAACAAATAGATAATGTAGTCTCCCACTAAGATCAAGGGAAGCCACTGAGGGCAGGAAACTTTCAGGGAGGCTCCTGCATTGAGACCTAGTTAGGCCACTGTTTGAAACGTGAAGTTGCAGCCTACTTTGTCTTGGAGATTCCAAGATGTTGGAGATGCCAGAATAATGGGATACCCACAGAGGAGAGCTGCTAACAGAGACTAGAACCAGCCCAAGGGAGAGAACTGTTTTGCAATCAATAAAGTTGAAAAGACTTGGAGATCTGAAGAACACTTTAACATCAGACATGGAGATGAAGAGTTTGGACTTTGAACAGCTGGTTTTTGGTGTTTCATTGATCCAGTATTTCCTCACTATTCTACCTTTCCTCCACTTTTGAAGAGTAATTATATCCTGTTCCATTTTATGTTGGAAGTATGTGGTCTTTTTTTGAAATTTTGATTGTATTATAAACTAAGTTACAGTTAATGGATTGCATGAATCTCAGAAGAGATTTTGAAAACTAGATGTTTAAACATTGTTGAGACTGTGATAGAGTATGAAATCAGACAGAAAGCATTTTGAATTGTCATGGCAACAAGGCTTTGGGGGCCAGGGAATGGAATGTGATTATTCGAATAAGTATGGTGCTAAGGACTTATGTGACTGAATGCTTGGATTATAGTAAGTGGCATTACTAGCAGGTGTGGCCTTCTTGGAGTGGGTTGGCCTGGTTGGAAGAAGTGTGTCACTGTTGGGGTTGTCCTTGAGGTCTCATGTGCTCCAGCTATGCTGGCTAAGTTCACTTCCTATTGCCTGGGAATCAAGGCATAGAACTCTGAGTTACCTCTCCAACACCATATCTCCCTACATGCTGCCATGTTTCTCACAATGAAGAAAATAGACTAAATTCCTGAAACTGTAAGCCAGCCAAAATTAATTCTTTTCTTTTATAAGAGTTGCTCTGGTCATGATGTCTCTTTATAGCAATAGAAACATTAACTAAGACATGTTATTATTATGGCAGGGTTATTGTCATGCAGCTTTGTATTTGCTTGAACTAAACAGACCTAACTAGTTTTCCACAATGTTATAGTGACATTCACAGATAATGCTAGGCTATGGATTTCTTGGTTTATCTATAATCATGTCCAAGTTTGTTTTATGAATCCTTTTTCTTTCACTTTTTGTTAATTTTTATTTTTGTTTTGTATTTAGTTATCTTAAAAGTTGCTGATTTATTTATGACTTTTTAATATTTACTGTTTTGTTTGACCCAAACGTTCTTCTCCCCATCTCCTGCTCTTATTCCAGCATAGCAGTTTTACAATCATTATTTTTCCATCTTTACTCATATCATATATGTTTTCTTACCTTTACCAGCCTCTTATAGAGGCTCCTTTTAACCATATTGTGGACTCTTTTCTAGTTTTCTGGGCTCAACACATTCATCCCACATAAACACATGTTTCTAAACAACTACAAGAATGAAACCATGCTGAGACAGAGGATATGCTTGTGATTCCTGGGCCTGTATTGCCTCACTTAATAGAATACTTTCCATTATTTTGCTGTAGCCATTTCCTAGCGTGTTCTACAGTGCCAGTGCATGGAGAAGGGGAAACTTCTAGTATCTGGTAGTTCCAATGGTCTCAGCTCATCTACTCAATTTGTTTTAACTTTTTAAGATTCCAAGATTCACTGCCAATTCTACATGTTCTTGATTGTTCAGCTGATCATCTCACATGGCTGATGAGTATGTGGAGTAACAGTGTCCTTCCTAGGGTAGCTTGGTTCAGCTTGGTACTGATTCAAAGCTGCTTCTGACTACTTCTTCAAGGGGAACTCACCCCACTTAAAATGATTTCACATGTATACTCCTGCAGAAATAAAATATAGTGTCCTGAGAGTTTCCTCCCTCTGAACTCCACTGACGGACATTCTAATACACTGTTTTCTTTCCTACCATTTCAACACTAGACTAATGAGTTGTACATGATTATGTCAGACAAATTTTCAATAGACATGAAAGATTTTTCCCTAGTTAGTATTCATCAGATCTTGTCCTTCTCCTTGCAATTTTTGCTGGCATATTGGGCCTATTTTCATTCTTTTGTGTATTCTGTAAGATTTCATCATACCAGATATTCCCTTATCTGTTATAGCCCTGTCATGAGTACATATTTGTGTGTGTGTGTGTGTGTGTGTGTGTGTGTGTGTGTGTGTGTATGTGGTATGGTGTTTCCTAAAGCTATTTCTTAACTTAATATGATGTAAATTGTCTCAAGAACCATCAATCTAATGCATCATATGATTTTAATAATTTTTTAGGTATGACTGATACAGACTAAAGACCTAAAGACCACTCAGCATGACCACAGTCAAAATTGAGAGTCAGTACTACGTGGGCTTGGTGACTACATGGAGAGAAGTACTTTTCCCAGAGCAGCCTTAAATGCATTTACAAGGTGCTGTTATGGGAAAAAAATGCCAGAAATCTATATCTTGTTTGACAGTTGGAAGGAGGAAGTAACACAAGCAAGAAGATTAATAGAGGCTAGAAGTAGGGCATTAATTTGCACATTTTGACCCCACAGTTTCTAGAACAGGTCTGGGTAATTTATAATGGATATTTTATAGAGGGGGTAGAAAAAGGGGTGTTAGTTTCAGCCTAACACAAAGATAGCTCCACCCATGATGAGATGGAGGAAACTTTACCTGCTCACAAGACCATATATCTATTCTTAGTGGTATTATAAAGTTCTCATTACTTTTCTTTCGATTCTAGATGAGATATACATTAAGAATTGAAATATTTAATGCTTGTGATCATTATTGAAATTGTATTCTATTATAACATGACTAGCAAATCTCAGTATCTTCCAGAAGGCTTGCATTATGTTTGTTTGTATGGGCTGTTACATTTTACTGTTCCTCACAGGTGAACACCATGTTGTCTTGCATGACCATTTTCTCTGAAACTTGATGGATCTCCTCTCATCATCTTGTACATTGTGAGGTATTATGAAACCTCACAGTAACATACATGGGAAGTAACTACTCCTGTCAAAAATTTGGGATGAGGTCTCTTTAAGTGGTCAGGGATAGCCTTGATCTCCTGAGATTAAAGGAACCTTTGCTTCAGTCTCTGAGTTGGTGCATGGAATAAAGGCTACTTCCTCCATCCCAGGCTATAAATATTTGTCATTAATTATGCTGAGAATTATCAGGGCCATATTCTAAAAGAAATTTTGCTGAATCACAAAATGGATTTCTGGAATCTGGCAATCAGAATCACTTTCTTATCACAAACTACAACTGGAATTCTGGGAAATTTCTCTCTTATTTTGTTCTATCTAGTCCTTTACTATAGAGAATGCACATTAAAGCCCACAGATTTGATTATCATGCACCTAATGGCATCAAATGCCATAATCATTCTATCTTCAGGAGTGCCCCACACAATGAGAGCTTTTGGATTGAAGGAGTTCTTGAATGATTTTGGATGCAGGTTCCTAATATACATTCAGGCATTTGGACGGAGTGTGTCAATTGGTACCACTTGTCTCTTGAGTGTCCTCCAAGCCATGACCATCAGTCCCAGGGAATCCTGTTGGAGGGATCGTAAAGTCAAAGCTGCAAAGTACATTGGCTGCTCCATTGCCATCCTATCGGTCTTGTATTTGTTGATAAATTTCATCTTCTTTATATACCCTTTTATCCAAATGAATAGCAAGAATGTGACAGGAAAACGAGACTTTGGATACTGCTCAGTTGTAGGGAGAGATGAAATCAGTGGCTCACTCTATGCAGCATTACTTGTGTGTCCTGAAATCTTCTTTTCCGTGATTATCACCTGGTCCAGCAGCTCCATGATTGTCATCTTGTACAGACACAAGCAGAGTGTTCAACACATCCGCAGCACTCATGGTTCCAGCAGAACCTCTCCTGAGTCCAGAGCCACCCAGAACATCCTGGCCTTGCTGGCTACCTTTCTGTTTTTTTATACCCTCTCCTCCATTTTACGAGGCTGCATTGCTGTTCTGCATAATCAAAATTGGTGGCTTGTAAATATCAACAGATTCACTTCTCTGTGTTTTCCATCTTTTGGACCCTTTGTTCTTATGAGTCATTATTCTATTCTGACCCGATTCAGGTTTGTATGGATGAGGAATAAGACCTCTTAATCTTGTTGTAAGTATTTACACGATATGTCTTGCTTTGTAACTGGTTGTTTAGTTGTCCATCACTCTCAAAACTTTGATACAGAGAGTTAAGTGGGTAACACCTAATCTTTCTAACATTAACTAAGATGAGTATGGGGATTTTGTAATCTGGTTGAAACAGCAATTTGGATGAGATAATCATAGTTTCTGAGGTCGATTATGCTCTTCAACTTGCAGCTGGGAGAGTCTTCCCATTGCCTATTGATGTTTAAAGGAGCCAGTAAAAAAAAATCCTGTCAGTAAAGCACCACTTCTTACTTTCTTCCTGTCAGGGTATCTTGGCTGCTTGATGATTTCACAGACATCACTATGTACTACGTTGTAACAGCAAAAAAACTGAAGCTATAGCTGACCATGGATTTGTTCTTCATGGGGTACTGGTCCCATCACAACACTTTAGCTTTCACCAATTCCAAAAAAATTATGTTATTGTCTTTCACCTCATATATAAATCAATTCAAATTGAATGATGGTTTTGACATGATCATGAATTTTGTTTGCCAGTATTTTATTGAGAATTTTTGTATCATCGGTGATATTGACCTACAAAATTTCTTCATTGTTATTCTGTCTTTATATGATTTGGCATCATAGTAATGCTTTGAGCTTCATCAAAAACTTTTGGGAGACATTAATAAAACCATTATGAACATCAGTTTTGTGGTTTCTAAAAAATCAAAATCAAACAACTATTGACTCTGGTATTTCAGTTATGGGCATATACCCAGAGAACTCCATATCATACCATAGAGATATCCATTTTCACTGCTTCTGTATTAACTAGAAATAGAAATATTTACTATTTATTAGATAAGAAATTTGTAGGGATCTACATATCCATAAACAGATAAAATGGTTCATAAGAGTTTTTCTCATTTGACTTAGAGGACCATGTTCTCCTATGTCATCCATTCTCTCCTGCTCTTTATCCTCTTTCCATCTCCAATTCATCAGGATTCCCTCCAATCTGAACACAGGGAGAAGATGGAGACAGCCCATTTGCCAGCCCTGACATCAGAAGTTCTTTTAACAAAAATCCAACAGCCTTTCATCATAAATAATATGGACTTAATAAAACCCACTTAATAAATGTTTTTTAATTAAAAACCATCTAAAATTTGAACAGCATGTGTGTGATTGGGTTGGGAAGTTATCTAATATATCCCTTGCTGATTTTCCATTAACTATGTAGTGAAGGCTCTCCTTGAAGTACAGGTTGTGATGTTTATCACTGCTGGATCAGGAGCAGGCATGGCTTTTCTTGCTTCAGACAAAACAAGCAATCACAATTATGATGGTTTACTTTTTCAATTATTAAAAATGAAAACTTGTGAGTTTATGTTAGACATGAGAATGGAAGACATGTTAAAACAAGAAAATTTATTGAGCTACAGAGGACAGAAAAAAAAACTTAACATGATTTGGTTAAAAGAATCTGAAAATAACTGATAAGGACTGTACAGTCATGGGTAAGAGGTCAATAGTGTAAAATAAGGTCATGGAGGAGATGATAATCCCTAAAACTTGAGCATCACATCATAGCATTTGCATCTTGGACACAGAGGATGTAGTATATGTGGGAAGCTGTATGTGTTTGGTGGAACAGAAGAAGGGAATGGAAAACATGAATGTTGGATAATGAACTGAAGTTTAGAAAGATCACTCCTCAGTGCTTGGGCTAAATAAAGATGTTCCCAAAATGCTGACAAAATGAAGTTGTGGCACAATAGATATGAGAAGGTGTGGGAACTAGAAAGGATGATGAATGTATAGTGAATTTCTCTATGTCATAGGGACAGAAAGATGGTGGATATAGATCATGTTTTGATAATGACTGCATGAGGATTCTGAATTAGTTTGTGACCGCAGATATTGGACTATAATGCAAAGAACTCCTCAGGCTTTATAGAGTACATTTGATAAATTCCAGCTGTTCTGAGTCCAAGTACCTCCTATGCTTAGTTATAGACACGATGATAGCTGCCACTATGCAATGGGTCTTCTCAGACACGGGGGTGTTAGATTTTGAACTGTCTGATACATATGAGCCTGTACTTGGAAATAGCCATTTGTAGAGACCCATAATACTGTATAATTAATATCCTATAATATAAGACTTAATAGAAAACAATTGCCATGTTATGTTCTAATATACCCTGGGTAACAGTGTAGGAATGTCCAGATGGGGAGAAACTGTAGACCTAAAAGTGTCATCCCAGCCTCAAATCACAACATCTACTGCTGGACATTTTCAGGCTGACAAAGCAGGTACTCAAATACTGTTTTAGTGTGAAATTCAGCAAATCCATCTGTACAGATTCCTTAAAGATGCCTACTCTGATCACTATTCTCTTCCTGAATATTCCAAAGCACAGATTCTCTCAAGCTCTTGAACACTGACCAGGAAGCATCTCTGCTGGAGAGCATTCATATAGCTAGAAGATACTATGTAGATTTTCAGGGGAAATAACATCATTGCTCTTATCTCTTACTGGATCCTTCATACTTTAATCCTGACATGCCAAGCAAGAAGTGCCCATTCATACACATATAGAAAGGGTAAATACTTCCTGAACAGATTCGAGACCTATTTTACAAGAGTGAATTTCATGCCTGACACTGTCATCTTGGATAAAAGACCATGGCTTGGTAAATCATAACCTTACTGTAGAACCTGCTATTGTTATTTTGTTTTGTTATCATGTTGTCAAATTGTCTTCTTGATATTATGTTTATAACCATACACTTGGGCAGCTCTAAACCTTTATCCAGGAATATTTGTTTTGCAAATGGGCATCAGTCAATTGAGAGATGCATAACCACTCAGAGTGCTGAGAGTAAGAGGCTGTGAGTGCTAACCACTGAAAGGGATGTACAGTCCATACTCCCTTCTCCCATGCTCCTATGCACAGATTTAAAATAATGTTTACTTTTACACTATTCATCAATAATTGAAGTTTATTAATGGATATTTAATGTATAGCATAAGACTGCTTTTGTTATGTGTAACACATCTAATGTTCACAAACACTCCTAAATATGTCTAACACATCTAATACTCCCTGCTTTATACCTTTCAGTAATGTTGGTATATTAAGTATGTATAAGTTACTTTTCTAAAGCTGAGGACAGACTTCCTGAAAGAACAACATGCTGGGTGTTTTATTTTGCTCTAATTTGAAGCCTGCTGAGGAACTGGCTTGTGTTCTGAGCCCTTTGTCAGGTCTCATGCAGCTTGTGTCCTAGAACCCTGGCTAAGTGAATAAAGGAATGAAGAAAGGACAGACTCACAGACACACATACAGAGAATTTTAGATGGGGTGGTGTTCTCTTATACAGCTACCACTGCAACCTGGAATGTCATCATACTCACTAAATACAACCCATGGCAAAATGTGACTTTTGTCCATAGCAGGTGTTTGTATGTGAACAGTTACAGGCTGTTAATATTTGAGCTGAGGAAGACTACTTGTTTATCTTCTCACACACAGGTCATTTATTTATGAACTTTCAGAAACCAAAGGGAAGCTTTGCCAATCCTCTATATGAGTAATGGCTTTACCAATTTATAACGTGCTAATTGGTTATAGAATACTTAAGAGACCATGTCTGTGCCAAAACACATTTAGTCTGGCCTTGGTTTCAGATTTATAATGGCTGCAAAAAAGAATTTGGAAATATTACTGTTTTTTAAAGGAAATTCATTTCTGGTTCTTGACATGGAGCCAACTAATCATAAAGAGTGAGGTTATGAGTCTTAGAGGAGAATCTGGTACTATCATGTTATTAAACAGCACAATTCCTAAACACATGGCAAATTTATATCCTTATAACCACAGATAAGCATAGGCCTCACACATCATCAGAGAAATGTGCTTTACAACAGATGGAGTCCAATAGGGAGAACTATAACAAACCAAATTGCTGAGAACAAGAGGCCATGTGTTGCCTGGCCTCATCTAATAAATCTACAATATAATAACTGCACCTCAGCCTCAAGAATCATAGTGCAATAAAGGTTGGCAAGATTATAAGAGCCATAGGAATGGGAAGATTTCTGTGACAGCATATCTCCTAGAAATGTCAGAGAAGCTTCACCCATGAAGTCTCATCAATGTGGCTTCCAAATTAAGACTTAAACAAGGGTGACATTGATAGACATGCAAACATGGGAGGGGTGAATCTCATGAGGTCCCAGAATAGACAGACAGCTACACACAACCAATGAATACTGAGAACAGAAGAAATAGTCTTCTCCAGGGATTAACCTACCAATTGGCCATCCCATACCATTGGTCAGCTTTGAAAAAGAATACATACAAGTAACATTTTTTTTTTAATTTTTATTTTGCAATACAATTCAGTTCTACATATCAGCCACAGATTCCCTTGTTCTTCCCCCTCCCGCCCCCCTCACATTCCCCCCAGTCCGCCCCCCATTCCAATCTCCTCCAGGGCAAAGCCTTCCCCACAGACTGAGATCAACCTGGTGGACTCAGTCCAGGTAGGTCCAGTCCCCTCCTCCCAGGCCGAGCCAAGGGACCCTACATAGGCCCCAGGTTTCAAACAGCTGACTCATGCAATGAGCACAGGAACCTGTGCCACTGCCTGGATGCCTCCCAAACAGATCAGGCCAATCAACTGTCTCACCCACTCAGAGGGCCTGATCCAGTTGGTGACCCCTCAGCCATTGGTTCATATTTCATGTGTTTCGGTTCGTTTGGCTATTTGTCTCTGTGTTTATCCAACCTTGGTCTCAACAATTCTCGCTCATATAAACCCTCCTCATTCTCGCTAATTGGACTCCCAGAGATCCACCTGGGGCCTAGTCATGGATCTCTGCATCCAGATCCCTCAGTAGTTGGATGAGGTTTCTAGCACCACAATTAGGGTGTTTGGTCATCCCATCACCAGAGTAGGTCAGTTCGGACTGTCTCTCGACCATTGCCAGGAGTCTGTTGTGGGGGTATCTTTGTGGATTTCTGTGGGCCTCTCTAGCACTTTGTTTCTTCCTATTCTCATGTGGTCTTCATTTACCATGGTCTCCTATTCCTTGTTCTCCCTCTCTGTTGTTGATCCAGCTGGGATCTCCCGCTCACCCAAGCTCTCTTTCCCTCGACCCTTGCTCTTCACTACCCCCACTCATGTCCAGGCTGTTCATGTAGAACTCATTCCATTTCTCTGTCATTGGGCGATCCCTGTGTCTTTCTTGCGGTCCTGTTTTCCAGGTAACCTCCCTGGTGATGTGAGTAGCAGTCCAGTCATCCTTGTTCCACATCTAGTATCCTCCTATGAGTGAGTACATACCATGTTTGTCTTTCTGAGTCTGGGATACCTCACTCAGGATGATTTTTTCTAGATCCATCCATTTGTCTGCAAACCTCATGATGTCATTGTTTTTCTCTGCTGAGTAGTATTCCATTGTGTATATGTACCACATTTTGTTTATCCATTCTTCAGTTGAAGGGCATCTAGGTTGTTTCCATGTTCTGGCTATTACAAACAATGCTGATATGAACATAGCTGAACAAGTGCTCTTGTGGTGTGGTTGAGCATTCCTTAGGTATATGCCCAAGAGTGGTATAGCTGGATCTTGGGGGAGATGGATTCCCAATTTTCTAAGAAAGTGCCATATTGATTTCCAAAGTACAAGCTTGCATTCCCACCAGCAGTGGAGGAGAGTTCCCCTAGCTCCACATCCTCTCCAGCATAAGGTGTCTTCAGTGTTTTTGATCTTAGCCATTCTGACAGGCGTAAGGTGGTATCTCAGAGTTGTTTTGATTTGCATTTCCCTGATAATTAGGGATGTTGAGCAATTCCTTAAATGTCTTTCAGCCATTTGAGTTTCCTTTGTTGAGAATTCTCTGTTTAGTTCTATAGCCCATTTCTTAATTGGACTGTTGGGCATTTTGATGTCTAATTTCTTGAGTTCCTTATATATTCTGAATATCAGTCCTCTGTCAGATGTGGGGTTGGTGAAGATCTTTTCCCATTCTGTAGGCTGTCGCTTTGCTTTGTTGACCGTATCCTTTGCTCTACAAAAGCTTTTCAGTTTCAAGAGGTCCCATTGATTGATTGTTTCTCTCAGTGTCTGTGCTACTGGTGTTCTATTTAGGAAGTGGTCTCCTATGCCAATGTGTTCAAGACTACTTCCTACTTTCTCTTCTAGCAGGTTCAGAGTAGCTGGATTTATCTTGAGGTCCTTGATCCACTTGGACTTAAGTTTTGTGCACGGTGATAGATATGGATCTATTTGCAGCCTTCTACATGTTGATATACAGTTTTGCCAGCACTGTTTGTTGAAGATGCTTTCTTTTTTCCATTGTGCACTTTTGGCTTCTTTGTCAAAAATTATTTGTTCATAGGTGTGCGGATTAATGTCAGGGTCTTCAATTCGATTCCATTGGTCCACATGTCAGTTTTTATGCCAGTACCAAGCTGTTTTTATTACTGTAGCTCTATAGTAGAGCTTGAAGTCAGGGATCGTGATGCCTCCAGAGGTTGTGTTATTGTACAGGATTCTTTTGGCTATCCTGGGTTTTTTGTTTTTCCATATGAAGTTGAGTATTATTCTTTCCAGGTCTGTGAAGAATTTTGTTGGTATTTTGATGGGGATTGCATTGAATCTGTAGATTGCTTTTGGTAAGATTGCCATTTTTACTATGTTAGTTCTGCCTATCCATGAGCATGGGAGATCTTTCCATTTTCTGACATCTTCTTCAATTTCTTTTTTCAGGGACTTAAAGTTCTTGTCATATAGGTCCTTCACTTGCTTGGTTAGTGTTACCCCAAGGTATTTTATGTCATTTGTGGTTATAGTAAAGGGTGATGTAGCTCTGATTTCCTTCTCTGCTTCTTTGTCCATTGTATATAGGAAGGCTACTGATTTTTTGAGTTGATCTTGTATCCTGCTATGTTGCTGAAGGTGTTTATAAGCTGTATCAGTTCCTTGGTGGAATCTTTGGGGTTGCTCAAGTATACTATCATGTCATCTGCAAATAGGGAAAGCTTGACTTCTTCCTTTCCAGTTTGTATCCCCTTAATCTCCTTATGTTGTTGTCTTATTGCTCTGGCTAGAACTTCAAGTACTATATTGAATAAGTATGGGGAGAGCGGACAGCCTTGCCTCGTTCCTGATTTTAGTGGAATTGCTTTGAGTTTCTCTCCATTTAATTTGATGTTGGCTGTTGGCTTGCTGTAAATTGCCTTTATTATGTTTAGGTATGTTCCCTGTATTCCTGATCACTCCAAGACCTTTATCATGAAGGGGTGTTGGATTTTGTCAAATGACTTTTCAGCATCTAGTGAGATGAGTATGTGGTTTTTTTTTTGAGTTTGTTTATATGGTGTATCACATTGACAGACTTTCGTATGTTGAACCATCCTTTCATCCCTGGAATGAATCCTACTTGATCATGGTGGATAATTGTTTTGATATGTTATTGGAGTCTGTTTGCCAGTATTTTATTGAGTATTTTTGCATCAATGTTCATGAGGGAGATCGGTCTGTAGTTCTCTTTCTTTGTTGTATCCTTGTTTGGTTTAGGAATCAGGGTAATTGTAGCCTCATAGAAGGAGTTTGGTAATGTTCCTTCTGTTTCTATTGTGTGGAACAATTTAGAGAGTATTAGTATTAACTCTTCTTTGAAGATCTGGTAGAATTCTGCACTGAAACCATCTGGTCCTGGGCTTTTTTTGGTTGGGAGACTTTTAATGACTGTTTCTATTTCGTTAGGGGTTATCGGACTATTTAAATAGTTTATCTGGTCTTGATTTAATTTAGGTATGTGGTACCGTTCCAGAAAATTATCCATTTCTTTTAGGTTTTCCAGTTTTGTGGAATAGAGGTTTTTGAAGTATGACCTGATGATTCTCTGGATTTCCTCAATGTCTGTTGTTATGTCCCCCTTTTCATTTCTGATTTTGTTGATTTGGATGCTCTCTCTCTGTCTTTTGGTTAGTTTGGATAAGGGCTTGTCTATCTTGTTGATTTTCTCAAAGAACCAACTCTTTGTTTCATTAATTTTTTGTATTGTTCTCTTTGTTTCTATTTTATTGATTTCAGCTCTCACTTTGATAATTTCCTGGCATCTATTTTTCCTGAGAGACTTTGCTTCTTCCTGTTCTAGAACTTTCAGGTGTGCTGTTAAGTCACTAGTGTGAGATTTCTCCAGCTTATTTATGTGGGCGTTTAGTGCTATGAATTTCCCTCTTAGAACTGCTTCCATAGTGTCCCATAGGTTTGGATATGTGATGTCTTCATTTTCGTTGATCTCTAGGAAGTCTTTAATTTCTTTCTTTATTTCTTCCTTAACCCATTGGTGATTCAGGTGGGTATTGTTCAGTTTCCATGAGATTGTAGGTTTTCTGTAGTTTTTGTTGTTGTTGAAATCCAACTTTAGACCATGGTGGTCTGACAGAACACAGGAGGTTATTCCAATTGTTTTGTATCTGTTTAGATTTGTTTTGTGACCAAGTATGTGGTCGATTTTAGAGAAGGTTCCATGGGGTGCTGAGAAGAAGGTATATTCTTTTTTGTTAGGATGGAATGTTCTGTAGATGTTGATTAAGTCCATTTGAGTCATGACATCAGTTAAGTCCTTTATTTCTCTGTTAAGTTTCGATTTGGGGGATCTGTCCAGTGGTGAAAGTGGGGTGTTGAGGTCTCCCACTATTAATGTGTGGGGTTTTATATGTGATTTAAGCTTTAATAATGTTTATTTTACATATGTGGGTGCCCTTGTGTTTGGGGCATAAATGTTCAGAATTGAGACTTCATCTTGGTGGATATTTCCTGTTATGAGTATGTAATGCCCTTCTTGATCTCTTTTGATTGATTTTAGTTTGAAGTCTATTTTGCTGGATATCAGGATGGCTACACCCACTTGTTTCTTAAGACCGTTTGATTGGAAAGTCTTTTCCCAGCCTTTTATTTTTAGGTAGTGTCTATCTTTGAATTTGAGATGTGTTTCTTGTATGCAGTAGAAAGATGGGTCCTGCTTTCGTATCCATTCTGTAAGCCTATGTCTTTTTATGGTGAATTAAGTCCATTGATATTGAGGGATATTAATGTCCAGTGATTGTTCATTCCTGTTATTTTTTGGTGGTGATGTGTGTGTACTTTTCTTCGTTGGGGTTTACTGCTGTGGCTTTATCTATTGCCTGCATTTTCGAGGGTGTATCTGACTTCCTTAGGTTGGAATTTTCCTTCTAGTGCTTTCTGTAGGGCTGGGTTTGTGGATAAATATTGTTTAAATCTGGCTTTGTCATGGAATGTCTTGTTCACTCCATCTATGATGATTGAAAATTTTGCTGGGTATATTAGTCTAGGCTGACATCCATGGTTTCTTAGTGTCTGCATTACATCTGTCCAGGACCTTCTGGCTTTCAAAGTCTCCATTGAGAAATCGGGTGTTATTCTGATAGGTTTGCCTTTATATGTCACTTGGCCTTTTTCCTTTGCTGCTCTTAATATTCTTTCTTTATTCTGTACGTTTAATTGTTTAATTATTATGTGGCGAGGGGACTTTTTTGGGGGGTCTAGTCTATTTGGTGTTCTATAGGCTTCCTGTATCTTCATAGGCATTTCCTTCTTTAAGTTGGGAGTTTTCTTCTATGATCTTGTTGAATATATTTTCTGTGCCCTTGAGTTGGTATTCTTCTCCTTCTTCTACCCCTATTATTCGTAGGTTTGGTCTTTTCATGGTGTCCCAAATTTCTTGGACATTTTGGTTCATGACTTTGTTGACTTTAGTGTTTTCTTTGACTGATGAATCTATTTCTTCTATTGTATCTTCAACGCTAGAGATTCTCTCTTCCATCTCTTGCATTCTGTTGATTATACTTGCATCTGAAGTTCCCAATCGTTTTCTCAGATTTTCTATTTCCAGCATTCCCTCTGTTTGTGTCTTCTTCATTTTTTCTATTTCCCTTTTCAGGTCTTGGACTGTTTCCTTCATTTGTTTCATTGATTTTTCTTGATTTTCTTTCAGTATTTTATTGTTCTCTTCCAGGACTTTTTTGATTTCTTCTAATTTGTTTGCCCTTTCCTCTAGTTGTTTACAGCGTTCTTCACATTTTTTTGTCTTTTCCTCTACACGAGCCTCTAGCTTCTTCATGATGACATTCATAAGGCTATTTTCTTCTGCTTCTTCCAATTTCTGATGTTCAGGTCTAGGTGTTGGAGGAGGGCTAGGGCCTGGTGATGGTGTATTGCTATTCATTTTGTTGTATGTGTTTCTGCCTTGACGTCTGTCCATCTCCTTGTGGTTCGTTCTTGGCCTTATCTGCACACTTGGTTCAGACAGAGCTGACAGATTCAGGAAGTCTCTCTCTCTTGTCCAGATGGGAGCTCTCTTGTCCAAATTGGAAGTCCAGGGCAGGATGGGAGCTCTGTGCTGTGCTTCAGAAGGGAAGTCAGGGGCAAGATGAGAGCTGGGAGCTGGGGGCCTGCCTCTAAGTCTCAGGAGGAGGCTTTGGGCTCAGGCGGATGGGGTTGGGGGCAGGGCGTGGAGACTGCAGGGTCTGCCAGGGGCTGTGCTTCAGAAGGGAAGTCCGGGGCAAGATGGGAGCTGGGGGCCGGCCTCTAAGTCTCAGGAAGAGGCTTGGGGCTCAGGCAGATGGGCGTGGGGGCAGGGCATGGAGACTGCAGGGTCTGCCAGGGGTCTTTGAGAAGGGGATCCTTCCTGGTGGGGCTGTGTTGTGCTTCAGAAGGGAAGTCAGGGGCAAGATGGGAGCTGGGGGCCGGCCTCTAAGTCTCAGGAAGAGGCTTGGGGTTCAGGCGGATGGGCATCAAGGCAGGGCGTGGAGACTGCAGGGTCTGCCAGGGGTCTTGGATAAGGGGATCCTTCCCGGTGGGGCTGTGCTTCAGAAGGGAAGTCCGGGGCCACACAAGTAACATTTTATGGACAAATCAAGTTGTATTTATATATTTAGTGTGTGTGTGTGTGTGTGTGTGTGTGTGTGTGTGTGTGTGTGTGGTTTACAGTTAAAGAAAGAGAAGCTCTTAATTTGGGAACAATTGGGGATTATACATAGAAAGGGCTCTTGGGAGGAAAGAGAAAGGGGAAATAATGTAACTATAGTTAAGTTTCAAAGTAAAAATATATTTTAGAGAATTTAAAGATTCTGTTTTACAATAAGGTCCATATTTTTAAAAAATTTTCCCAGATTTTCATCCCATTATTTTAAAATTAATTTTTGTACTTCAATTGACTTTTGCTGCTCAGGTGCAGGCAACACCAGTCAGAAGAAAAGTGTGTGATCTACTTGTCAGCTGAATTCTCTTAATACCTAGGTTTGACTCCCTAAGACCTATTCTAACCCCATCTCCTCTGTGGTGCTATATTGTGTACCCTAATAAAGCTTGCCTGAAGATTAGAGAACAAAACAAGCCACTGGATTAAATATAGAGGCCATAGAGTAGTGGCACACACCTTTAATCCTAGCACTCAGGAGGCAGACATCCTGTCTGGATCTCTGTGAGTTCAAAGCCACCCTGGAATATACAAGATTGACTCATTCTAGGAGAGAAACAGAGCCAGACATTGGTGGCAAACACCTTTAATCTCAGTAATTGGGACCACACACCTTTAATCTCAGCAGTAAGAAAGTTGAGACAGGAAATAATGTGGCTGGGTGGAGAAAGGTATATAAGGTGTGAGGACACAGGAACTAAAGCATTTTGGCTAAAGGCATTTTCAGCTGAGGAAGCTTTTTCAGCTGAAATCCTTTCAGCTGAAGCTCTTTCAGGCTGAGGAGTTGGTGAGGTAGAGCTGGTGGCTATGGCTTACTCTGTTTCTTTGATATTTCAGTTTTCACCCAAATATCTGGCTCTGGGATTTTTTTTTTTATTAAAAAGCCATTTAGCATTTGAACAACACTCCTTCAACCCCATTAGTGGCCCAGCAGCATGGACTTGTCTCCAACTCTGGCATGCCAAACTTCTCAGAATTTCCTCTGTTCAGGCACAGGCCACACAACTCTTAATGAAGGGTGATTGACCCACTCCCCAGATGAAGTGACCCACTCACTAGATTCAACTACCAAAGACTCACTTCAAGTTCTGCCCTCTCTTATCTCACCAACTTCCCAGTGGCCAGGCCCCTACGCCCAAACCTGCAGACTTCCATATCTCAGCTACAGGCCACAACAGTTAAAAGAACAGAGACTCCATGCTGAACCAAAGGCTAAGAAAGCCAGGACAGCCCCCAACTTGGAAGGAAATTTGCTCCTGGATTAGAGGTCACACCAGCCATGAGAAACCAAGGCCACAAAGAAAGAAGACCAAAGAGGAAACAGAAGAAATGAATGAAACATCCATCCAAAAAGACAACCTCAGAAATCAGCACCTAGATCTATAATCAACCCAATCCAGATGTATAAATGCCAGTGTAAGAATGCAATTGATGATCTGTGTGGTGGAGGATCATGCCAAAATATCCCAGCACTCAGGAGGTAGAGCTAGGCAGATCTGTTTGAGTTCGTGACCATCCTGGTCTACAGAGCAAGATACAGGACAGGCACCAAAACTACACAGACAAACCCAATCTTGAAAAACATATATATATATATATATATATATATATATATATATATATATATATATATAATGAAAACATACTATCTATATCTATATCTATATCTATATCTATATCTATATCTATATCTATCTATCTATCTATCTATCTATATCTATATCTATATCTATATCTATATCTATATCTATATATATATATATATATATATATATATGACAACCTTCAGGTTAATATGGTACCACCAGAGTCCAGATATCCCATGGTGGCAAAACATGAATATTCCAATGCATCTGAAGCACAAGAAAACTACCTTAAAAACAACTTTATGAAGATGATAAAGATTCCTAAAGAGAAAATGAAAAGATCCCTTAAAGAAATCCAGAAAAACACAAACAAAGAATTGGAGGAAATAAAAAGTCCCTTAAATAATGCCAAGAAAGCAAGAAAGTAAACAAAAAACACCCAGGCCAAGGAACCTGTTCAAGACATAAAAATCAAAACAGAAGCAATAAAAAAAATAAAAACTTAGGGATTTCTGGAAATGGAAAATCTGGGTAAGTGAACAGGAACTACAAACACAAGCATCATCAACAGAACACAAGAGATGGAGGAGAAAAATCTCAGATGTTGAATACACATTAAATAAAATAGATTCATCAGTCAAAGCAAATATTAAATCTAAGAAAATTCCTAACACAAAATGTCCAAAAAATCTGGAAAAGTTTGAGAAGATCAAACCTAAGTATAGTAAGAATAGAAGAACAAGAAAATACAGAAATTGTATTTATCAAAATCACAGAAGAAAAATTCCTAACCTAAGAAAGTACATGCCTGTAAGGGTACAAGAAGTTTATAGAACACCACATAAATTTGATCAGAAAAGTAATTTCCCATACCACATAATGAGGAAAACACTAAACATGCAGAATAAGGATGCATATTAAAAGCTACAAGGGAAAAAGTCCAAGTAACATATAAAGACAGACCTGATAGAATTACGCCTGACTTTTCATGGGAGACCCTAAAAGCCAGAAGGGATTGGACAGATATCCTGGAGACTCTAAGGGGCCATGGATACAAGCCCACACTACTATACCCACCAATGTATAAAATTGCTATAGATGAAGGAATCAAGATATTTGATAACAAATTCAAATTTAAACAATATATACCCACAAATTCATTCCTGTAGTGGTTATTAGAAGGAAAACAACAAAATAAACTAGACCCACAAAACAAAGGGAATATATAATCTCACACCAGCAAAATGCACAAAATGGAAATGCACACAGACACACACACACACACAATTACACACACACACACACACACACACACAACCACCACCACCACCACCACAACCAACAACAATAAAATAACAACAACTAGCAATTGTTGTTAGTTAATACGTCTCAATATGAATGGACTCAATTCTCCAACAAATAGACATAGACAAACCAAACAGATAAGCAAATAGGATCCATCCTTTTCTTCATAAAAGAAACATACCTCAACATTAAAGATAGGCATTAGCTCAGAGTTAAGTATGGAAAAATATTTTCCAAGCAAATGGACCTAAGAAGCAGGTTGGTATAGCCATTCTAATATCTAACAAAATAGACTTCAAACAAAAATTATTCAAAAGAGATGGTGAAGGGCACTTCATACTCATCAAAGGAGAACTTTCCCAAGATAACAGTTCAATTCTGAATATCATTTTCCCAAATGCAAGGGCATACACATTTGTAAGAGAAACATTACTGAAGCTAAAATCACATGTTGAACCTCACACATAAATAGTGGCAGACTTTAATAACCCACTCTCACCAATGGGCAGATCATCCAGAAAAAACTAAACAGAGAAATACTGGAGCTAATAGATGTTTTGGATCATGTGTTCCTAACAAATATCTACAGAACATTTCATCCAAACACAAATAGCATATGCCTTGTTAGCATGACAAGGAACCTTCTCAAAAATTGAACACATACTTGGTCACAAAACAAGTCTAATCAGATACAAGAAAATTGAAATAATCTATATGCCACCAGACAACCACAGATTAAAGTTGGATATCAACAATAACAGAAACAGCAGAAATCCTACAAAGTCATTGAAAATTAACTATTCCCTATTCAACTAATACTGGGTCAATGCAGAAATAAAGAAATTAAACTTCCCAGAATTTAATGAAAATGAATGCACAACATACCCAAACTTATGGGACACATTGAAAGTGGTGCTTAGAGGAAATTTCACAGCAGTCAGTGCTTTCATAAAGAAATTGCAAAGATCTCGTACTAGCAACTTAACAGCATACCTGAAAACTCTTGAACAAAAAGAATCAAACACAACCAAGAGGTGCAGAAAGCAGGAAATAATCAAACTCGAACAAAAACAATAAATTAAAGACAAAGAAAAATATAAAAAAATCAATGAACCAAAGAGTAGGGTCTTTGAAAAAATAAACTAGGAAGGTAAACCCTTATCCAAAATAAATAAAAAGCAGAGAATGTCCAAAACAAAACCAGAAATAATAGACATGGAAGAAAACCAAAGAATTATTAGGTCATACTTAGAGAAACTGTACTCTAAAAAATTGGAAAATTAAATAGAAATGAACAATTTTCTCAATAGATATGACTTAATATAGCTAAATACAGATAAAATGAACAACTTAAATAGATTTATAGCCCTTAAGGAAATATAAGCATTCATTAAAAGTCTCCCAAACAAATGAACAAACAAAAAGCCCCCAGCCAGATGTTTTAACATAAAATTCTACCAGACTTGCAAAGAAGAACTAATACCCAAATTCCTCAAATTATGTAATTAAAGTAGAAACAGAAAGAACATTACTAAATATCAGTCACCCTGATACCCAAGCCACACAAAGTCTCAACAGTGAAAGAGAATCACAGACCAATTTCCCTCATGAATATTAATTGAAAAGTACTCAATAAAATACTCAAAAACCGAATCCAAGGACATATAAAAAACATCATCTATCATGATCAAGTGGTTTTCATCCTAAAATTGCAGACATCATTCACCATATGAAAATCTGTCCATGTAACTCAACATATAAACAAACTGAAAGAAAAGTAGCCACATGATCATCTCCTTAGATATTGAAAAGTTCTTTGACAAAATTCAAAACCCTTTGGAAAGATCAGGGATACAAGGGATGTAACTAAATATAATAAAGGCAATTTACAGCAAGCCTACTGCTGACATCAAGACAAATGGAAAGAAGATCAAAGCAATTCTACTAAGATCAGCAATATCACACTCTTGTCTACTCTTTCCATATATATCTAGCAACAACTAGCTAGAGCAACAAAATAGCTAAAGGAGATCAAGATACAAATTGGTAAGGAAGAAGTCAAAGTATTGCTATTTGCAAATGATATGATAGTTAAATAAGAAAGCTCAAAATTTTCCCAGGGAACACCTACACCTGATACATACCATCAGTGAATTGTCTGGATACAAGAATTGACTTAAAAAAATCAGTGGCCCTCCTATCATGACAAATGATCTGAGAAAGAAATCAGAGAAACAACACCCTTCACAACAGACACAAATAATATAAAATATATTTGAGTCACTCTACCCAAGCAAGTGAAAGACTGGTATGATAGAAACTTCAAGACTTGGAAGATGAACATTGAAGAATATGTCAGAAGATGGAAAGACCTCCCATGCTTATGGATCAGTAAGATTAACATAGTAAAAATGGCCACCTTACTAAAAGAAATCTATAGATTCAATGCAATCCTCATCAAAATTCTGACACAATTCTTTACAAACATGGAAGACTAATACTCATATTCATATGGAAAAATAAAAAAAACAGGATAGGTAAAAATATCCTACGAAATAAAAGAACTCCTGGAGGTTTCACCAACCCTGAATTCAAGGTCTACTACATAGTTCCAGTAATAAAAGTTTCATCATGTTGGCATAAAAACAGAAATGTTCATCAGTGGCATTGAATCATAGATCCAGACATAAATCCACACACTTATTGACCACTGATTTTTCATTAAAAAATCCAGAAATAATAAAATGGAAACAGAAAGCATCTTCAACAAATTATGTTCATCTAGCTAGAAGTCTGTTTGTAGCAGAATCCATATCAATCACCTTGCACAAACTTGCTAGAGAACACAATGGATAGTCTTAAACTCTGTGGCACAGGTGACAACATCCTCAACAGAACACATAGCTCATGCACTAAGTTAGACAATTAACAAATTTTCATGAAACTGAATATTTGTAAGGCAAAGTACATTGTCAATAGGACAAAAAGTCAGCCCACAGAATGGGAAAAGTTTTTCCCCAATTCCACATCTAACAGAGCACTGATACCCCAAATGCATAAAGAAATCAAGAAATTAAACATCAACAAACTAAATAATTAAAAATGGGGTAGAGAGCTAAACAGAATTCTCAACAGAAGAGTCTGAAATGGCTGAGCAGCCCTTAAAGAAATGTTTAACATCCTTTGCAATCAGTAAAATGAAAATCAAAATGACTCATAAACTCTGTCTTATACATGTCAGAATGGCTAAGATCAATAACACAAGGGACATCTCATGCTGGTCAGGATGTAGAGCAAGGAAACACTCCTCCACTGCTGGTGGGAGTTCAAACTTGTATAGCCACTATTGAAATAAATGTGTTGGTTTCTTAGAAATTGGGAATCTATCTACCTCAAGACCATAACGTAACTCTCCTGGGCTTATACCCAAAGATATTTCATCCTGTCACAAGGACACTTGCTCAACTATGTCATAGCAGATTTATTCATAATAACCAGAAGCTGGAAACAACCTAGATGTCACACAAATAAAGAAGGGATAAAGAAAATGTTGTACATTTATGCAATGAAGTATTACTTTGTTGTTAAAAACAGTGACATCATGGATTTTGCAGGCAATTTAAAAAAAAATGATCTTGAAAAATATCATCCTGATGAGGCAATCAAGATGCAGAAAGAATAGCATGGTATTTACTCACTTATAAATGAATATTAGTTGTTAAGTAAAAAATAATCAGGCTACCATTCACAGATGCAGAGGGGCTAAGTAACACAGTGAAATTAATGAGGATGCAGCGATCTCCCTGGGAAAGGCAAGTAGAATAGATTTCATGCATGTACTGGCAGTGGGTGGTGTTGGGAACAGTATTGATCAAGTTGTGGGGAGGAAGGGAGAAAATACTGGGAGAAACTACTGGAATTGGGGGCACATTCGGAGGTGGTAATCTAGTGCCAGGAAAACACAACAGATTCTACCAGAGTAACCCTAACAAGTATCCTGGCACAATAGGGTCGTGAACATCATGAGAGTAACTAACAACTTCATGAAGGATGAAGATCCATTTCACATGATGGAACCCGTGATTTGAGGTACTATCAGGGACAAGATTATGTGTGTAAGGGGTACATAGATCCAATGTTAAATCCACTAAATAAATACAAAGACCTTTAGTATAATGACATTAACCCAAATTTTGTTGATGATGTTGCTTTTATTGGTTTCGTTTTTCATGACAGGGTTTCTCTGTGTAGCCTTGGCTGTCCTGGGACTCCCTCTGAAGACAAGGCTAGCTTCAAACTAAAGACATTCACCTGCCTCTGCCTTCCAAGTTCTTGGTATAAAGGCAAGCATCACTACTGCCCAGCCATAATTTTGATCCAATTAATCAAGTTTTACTTCTGTGCACACCAAAGCTGGTCCAGCAGCTGTGGTCCCTGATGTGGAGCTTAGAAGAACAGCAACAGATAAATGTCTATAGTCCTTTTATATGGGAAAATCATAATCTTGTGATTGCCTGAGGAATTGGGAAACATAGGAACATTTCAAGCAAAATACAGGAGCAAATAGCAGTTTAAGATTAACTGGCAGAATATCTTCTGGTTTGAGAAAGGATGGAGGTCAAGATAAAGTCAAGGTGTGCAACATGTCAAATTCTAGAAACCAGAGAGTTGAGTTATAAAGTAAACAGAAATGAACTTATTTTGACGTTGTAACAGGACAGCTACCAATCTTAAGATAGAGGCTGTAGCTAGAGTTTTCCTGTCTGGCCCACAGTCAGGACAAATCTCTCTCACCTGCCAGCCCCACAGCCGCTCAAACCCGACCAAGTAAACACAGAGACTTATATTGATTACAAACTGTATGGCCGTGGCAGGCTTCTTGCTAACTGTTCTTACTGCTTAAATTAATCCATTTCCATTAATCTATACCTTGCCACATGGATCGTGGCTTACTGGAATCTTCACATGCTGTTTGTCATCATGGTGGCTGGCAGTGTCTCTCTGACTCAGCCTTCCACTTCCCAGCTTTATTCTCCTCCTTGTCCCGCCTACACTTCCTGCCTAGCCAATGGCCAATCAGTGTTTTATTTATTGACTAATTAGCAACACATTTGCCATACAGAACATCCCACAGCAAGAGGCAGATTGATTCATCACTTGGGAAAAACCTAATAATATCATTCTGTTGAAAGGATATAGTAATAAACTCGCCACTAAGTTCTTATCTTAATTGATTAGTATATCTCTCAACTCTTGGTAGAGAAGCTTCTTTTTTCAATCTGTGGGGATTGACACAGAGGCCCTGATTATGCAAGGTACTGAGAATAAGATATCCTGGAGGGTCCAGCTAAAAATGGGACATCTATATAATAACTCTTCCTCCAAAGAATCAAGGAACATCATGAAAAAAGTGGCAGAAATCATTTTAGAATCTTTTTGGTAATAGATGATTCTAAGGAAAGAGAGCTCTTGCATATGTTAATTTACTTGTTGTGACCCTATGCACAAAACTTGCACAGATTAATCTAGAAAAATCCAAGTAGAGTGGAGGTATTCAGGAAGTCCCACTCTTAGCTGAAGAGCTAATGGACACAGATGATTTCTGAAAGAGGATGTGTCAGATTTCTAACTTTTAGAGACTACTCATGATTCCATAGATGCCACTCCACTAGACACATAGTAGCCTTACTAAGTAGACTTGTTGATTTTTAATTTTTGGGTTTCTTGTGTGTGTGTGTGTGTGTGTGTGTGTGTGTGTGTGTGTGTGTGTGTTAAGTGACACATGAAATTGAAAAGAATTGTAGTGTGAGGATAAAAAAGGAACTGAAAAGAGATAAGCATTTGTGGACTTGACTAAAACACATGCATGTATAAAACATTCACATGTTTTAAGTAGTAAATGAAATAAATATTCTAAAAGTTAATTATGTTGGTTTGTGTTGGAAGAAGTCAGTGAAGTGAGGAATCCAAAGAGATACAGAGGCTTCTTTAATTTTCTCATAAATCTGAATTCAAAGTTTCTAGCACCTTCCCCAGGTGCCCTGGTCTGCCTTCAGGGATCATGAAAACTCAGTGCCTCTTCAATATACCTTATCCCTTTGGATAAAATCACAAGGAACACTAAAAAGTCTTTGCTAATTAACAAGGAGAACTTTTTCATAAATGATCTAGTCTCCCAAAGCGAGCTCTGTCCCTGTCATTGCCACCACAGTTGAAATGAAAATTGCAGTTCTGGAGGGAGGTGAGGTCACAAAGTCACAGAACTCTAGCTTGTTATATCTCTAGCCAAGTGATGCTTATTAATGGAACAAGATCTGCCCAATGAACCCACCATCCTGCAGAGACAAGAAGCTAGGTGAGTGCTTTGCATTTCAGTCTGAGTGGCAGAGTCCTCAAAGAAGGAAGGCCTGTGTAAGTGTTCCTGTCTGGTAAGGGATTGAGGATAGAAACAGATCCATGGAATAGACAGAAAAGGCACAAGAATAATTGCATAAGCAAAAGATGAGTTAGAAATAATTAAGTGTTCCTATCCTTGTCTCTGTTGTTTCTTAATGTAATATAACACCCACACCAAGGGTGAAATTGGGTAACACAGGATAATGCAACCCATATGTGAATGTGCTAAAGGGTTGTGGTAATAACAAAATGTGTTAATTCACCTCAGCTAACAGGATGTGTAGTCTCTCTTTTCAGTATTATTATTTTAGTTGAATTTACCATGGTTTTATGTCCTAGTAAACATTAGAATGGAAACATAAGAAGCACACACCCCTGGGAAGTGCAAGATGTGACTAGGTTTGTAAAGTAAAAAGTTCATATGTGACACTAAATTTATGATCTGGTTATAGAAGCAATAACTGAATTTTTGTTTAAGGGCCATTGTTAAAATGACTGGTTTGAAGCCTCTGCCTCTTGTCCTTGGAAAAGGCAAATGGAAGGGAATGTCTAGCATAAGTATCAGACAAGGACATCCAGTACCAAGTTTATCTTGAGTTATTTCCCCTAGTTTCATCATACTCTATTATTAAGCACAACCTGATGGCATGTCTTTACTCACTGTTTATCTGTATTGCTAAAGTAGACAGAGCCTTGTTCATGATGTTCCAGGGTTCTAGCTCTCAACTAAAGTGAAACTAATATTTAGTATGCTATATCTCACTGGCCAATATTTAATGTTTCACATTATTCAGATTGTACTTTATTATCTCACATGCTGCTCCTCTTTCTGAATGCATCATAAATATCATTATAAAAGATTCATCAATATAAGAATACGCAAATAAGCCAGATGTGTGGTGAAAACCTTTCATCCTAAGACTTCAGAGATAGAGGAAGGCATATATCTGTGAATTTGAACCCAACAGGATCTATGTAGTGAGTTTGTGGTAGGCCACAACTACATGGTGATACACAATCACAAAAAATTACAAAAAAAATCAGCAAGTACATGCTCACTTTTAAAAGAAATATTTTGGAACTAAATGTTCTCATGCTATTATTTGTTAGTTAATATTAGTGTTTCATGTCATATTTTGTACAGATTAACAGTGTTAGTAATGTCTCTGTCTTATCTACTATAGCCTTTGCCCATGTAATGACAAAAATTCATATTTTTTGTGGCATCATAAACATGTGCATCTTGTCCTTTTGAAATCAAACTGGAAGATGGGACAGTTTTCTGTCAGTCACACTGCACTGAGAACACTGCACTTTACTAAAGCCCAGAAGCACTGGAACTTGACATTTCCTATGATATAAACCTTCATGTCAAAGTGAAAATTTATTTCTAAAAAGATTTATATGGTTATCTTTATTTTGTGTGCATGTATGTTTGTGTCTGCATCAACTATGAGCTCTTTGAGAATGCAGTGCCTGCAGAGGCCACTAGAAGGTAAGAGAACCCCATGGAATTGGAGTCACAGGCAGTTGGAAAGCATATGAGGGGGACCAAACACAAATCCCGTACAGTAACAACACATTTTCCTTGCCACTGAGCAACCTCTCCAGTACTCCCTGAAAAAAACACTTTAAAGCTAGAAACATACATCTGAATACCAATAAATTGAACAAAAATCAAATGCGGAACACAAACTGCACAGACGGTTGAATCATGTTTGGTACCACCCTACATGGCTTTGTTAGCATAGACTGAGATGACCATGCTTGTGCCAAATTAGCCATGGTCAAGTCCCTTCAATATTGACTGTGCCTCTAAGCACTTATTGTATTTAAAGAGGCACACATCCTTTATTTATTTTAAGTTCAGTTCTTAACAGTGGAAATAGTGGTACATCTATATTATATAATTTTAAACATCAAAAAAGAGGTCAAATTGAGATTATAACAGTGAATCATAAATTGTCATTGCTGTTTTCCACATATACATAAATTATATTTAACTCACAAAAATTATATTTTCTATTATACACTTAACTCTTTACAATTTTTAAAACAATATTTTCATATAGAATACAGGATATCAATGGATGTGACCATTGTGACGACACTCTACCTACAATATTTGTCCTTTTTACATCTTCCCGGATGTGACAAGGTAGAAGAACTGGCATCTTTTTCCTAGAAATGTTCCTGGACTCTCATTAAGCCCAATGCCAGGTATGTGGAACTTTACAAAGCTTCCAGGGATGTTGAGTTTTCATTTGTTACATGTTAAAAATTGTGTATCTTAAAGTATGTCACAGTTGACCACTGCATTCCAGAGAGGTGTTCAAACCCCACATCACAGGCAAGGTTGAACCAATGCTGAAGGCGTGGGCATAGAGGATTTGACTCTGCCTCATCTGAGGTGGGTGGCCCCAGTGGTCCAGAATGACTGGCTCAGTTACTACCCAGGCCTATAACCAGGCTGACCCTAACATCTACCCCATTTAGGACATACTGCAGCTTTTGAAGAGACTGATCCTATGAAACAATGCTGGGGGATCTCTAAGACTCAGAGCAGCCATGGAATATCCCAGAGGACTTCGAGTAAGTATCCAGTGATGATAGCGTACAGGGGCCTTGAACCAGACCAGTGACACCTTGTAATGAACATTTGCTAGTAATGCTAATAGGAAAAAAGAATATAATATATGACACACTGAGACCCCCAATGCCACCAGGATGAATGAAGAGGTGTTGGTGAGGTGGGACAGAAGGAGAAGCTAAGAGAATTTTTGTTTGTTTGTTTTGTTCTTGTTTTTGTTTTTCTGCTTGCTTGCTTCCTTGATTTTTTTTTTCTTTTATGGGAAGGCACTGCATGGTGAGGGGTGAAAATGGAGGTGTGAGGAGGTGAACAGAATTGGGGTTGAATGATGTGAAACTCACAAATAATCAATAAAGAAGTTAAAAATTTTAAAAAGTCATATTTCCTACGTGTATGATCATCAGCAGATAAGCGAAAACATCAATAAAGAACTTGTTTGTAATACTGTTCTGGTTAACTTTTCAGTGATCTCATCTCTCAGTCAGCATCAGTGTTGACAGAAATTGGAACATGTTTGTTGCAATATCAGTCTCAAACTGTGATTCCATGAGTTTCATGTGTAGACACCAGCTGCCGTTGTTCCAATAACCTTAAAACAAACTCAATTTCTTCTTTGTCTGAGATTTGTACATTTTCAAATAAGGAAACAAAACTCATACCCATACATCTTATGGGAATGTCAAAAGGGAAATATCACTTAGAACCCAGCAGATGAAGCACAAAACAATACTGTAAGATTTCAAGGATCTACTCATATGCAGAATTCTATCCTGTGTCTGTATTGATTAATTGATCAAGAACTGTAACTGGGCAAATGAGGGTGGTCTGCAGGTTGAAGTATCCAAGACTATTAGTGGGTTATAACCACCACTTTTCTTTGATTTCTTTGATGTTAAAAAGAAATTTATTTGGGCTGTCATTCTTAGGATTCACGTTATTGGCATGTAGGGTTTTTTTTGGGATTTGTTCCCCATAAGCAGAAGTGACCAGATTTCTGAGTGTTTGTGGTGACATTCACAGGCATTGCCAGGCCTTGAGGTTTTTGGTTTACCCAGAATTATAACCGTCTTTTGTGTTGTCAACTATATTTTCCTTTATTATTTTTCATTTTAATTATCTTTTGTATTTTTGTTAGTAATTTTTAATTAGATAAAAGTAGCAGGTTTCTTTTAAGCTTTTTTTTCTATTTAGTGTTTTGAATGAACCAATCACAATTTTTTTCCTATCTGTCCATCCATATCCAGCATATGTGATCCAGGCACACTTCTTCTATGCTGTTATCATTGTATATTCTCATTTTCACTGGTCTCTCATAGAGTCTCTTTTTAATCCTCTTAAAGGCTCCATACTAACTTTTGTGGCCTTGATACACAGTCACTCCCAAGTAATCACATATTTTAAAAATGATAAGCTAAGAAACAACATTGAGACACAATGTACACTATTGATCCTTCTTAGCCTATATTACCTCACTTACTAGAATACTTTCTATTTTCTGATGTAGCCGCTTTCTAGGGATTTTCCAGTCCCAGAGCATGGATAAAGAGAAACTGCTACTATCTGGTAGTTCCTAAGGTCTCAGCTCATCTCTGCACTTTCTTTTAACTTCTTCAGATTTCAAGATTCACTGGTAATTTTTCCCCAGTTCTTGATTGTCCTGCTGATTGGCTGGCTAACTGTCTTTGCATAGAAAATCAGTAAGTGGAGCATTTTCTCCCTTCCTGAGGCTTCTTGGTTCAGCCTGGTACTGATTCACAGCTCCTCCTGCCTACTTCTTCAAGGGGATCTCACCCTACTTAAGAGGGCTACACACACATTCTCCTGCAGGAAGAGTATTGCATCCTGAGAGTCTCCTCCCACTACACTGATGGGATGTTTAACTGACTACCATCTTACCAACTGTTTACACTCAAGACTTTTGACTGGTGCTTGATTATTCTAGACATAGTTTCAATAGAGACAGTGATTATTTACCCATTAGCTAACATTCTTCATATAGTGATCATCTCTTTGCCATTTCTGCTGACTTATTTAGCCGATTATTATTGTGTTGAGTATTTTTGGGATTTCATTGCATTGAATGTCCCAATGCTCTTTACAGTCCTAACCTGTTTGTGCATGTGTGTGTTTGTTTGTGTGTGTGTGTGTGTGTGTGTGTGTGTCTATTTGTTGTGACTTTTCATAAGAGCTAGCTCTTAACTTAATGAGATAAAAGTTGTCATTTTACCCATAATTTGAATACATTCTATGCTGTTAACAAATTTTCTATGCATAACTATAGATATATTCTGGATGATATTATAAGTTTTTCATTAATCATCTTTTAATTTTAGATAAGATATACTGTGAGAATTGATGTTTTTGAGTTTGGTTATAGATACTGAAATTGTCTTCTTTTATACTAAGTCTAGAAAATATCAGTATATTTTTATTGCCTTATATTTTGCTTGATATTATTGGCTCTCACTTTCCATTGCTTCTCACAGGCCAAATATCCTTACCCATAATGCTGCTTATTCAATGATTATGAAGGCATATCAATGATACATATATGTGTGCTGAGGCCTTTTGAAACCTTACAGTAGTGTGTTGTAAGTAATAATTTTTTCTGGCATTAACTTTGAGAAATTCTTTTTATGTAGTCTAGGCTGAGATGTTACTCCTGAGATCTAAGGAACATTCTGATTTAGTTTCTCTGTATATCTTTGGATTACTAATACTTTTCATTCATTTTGACCAGAGAAATGGCTTTGGCCATTGTCTAAAGAGAATCATGCCAGGTCATAGAATAGACTTCTGGAAATCGGCCATCAAAATCATTTTTGTGTCACAAACTACAGCTGGAATTCTGGGAAATTTCTCTCTTCTCTACTACTATCTAGTTCACTATGGAGAGAGCAAATTAAAGCCCACAGACTTGATTCGCATGCACCTAAATGCCGCCAATGCTTTGATCATTCTCTCTTCAGGAGTGCCAAATACAGTGGCAGCTTTTGGGTTGAAGCAGTTTTTAAATGATCTTGGGTGCAAATTAATTTTGTACATTCAAAGAGTTGGCAGGACTGTGTCCATTGGCACCACCTGCCTCTTGAGTGTTTTCCAAACCATCACCATCAGTCACAAGGAATGCTGCTGTAAAGATCAAAAAATCAAAGCTTCAAAGTACATTGGCTGCTCCATTGCCCTCCTCTGGGTTTTGTACATGTTGATAAATGTCATTTTCCCTGTGTACCCACTTATTGAAAGGAATACTAAAAATATGACAAGAAAAAGAGATTTTGGATACTGTTCCACTGTAGAGAGTAATGAAATCAATGACTCACTCTATTCAGCACTGGTGGTGTGCCCTGAAATCTTCTTTTCTTTGCTCATGGCCTGGTCTAGTGGTTACATGGTTGTCATTCTGTACAGACACAAACAGAGGATTCAACATATCCGTAGCATTCGAGGTTCCAGTAGAATCTGTTTTGAGTCCAAAGCCACCCAGAGCATCCTGGCCCTGGTGTCTACCTTTCTGGCGTTTTATACTCTCTCCTCCATCTTACAAGGCTGTGTCGCTCTTCTGTATAATCACAATTGGTGGGTGCTCAACTTCAGTATCCTCACTTCTCTAGGTTTTCCTTGTTTTGCGCCATTTGTTCTTATAAATTGTTACTCTGTGGTTCCTAGACTCAGTTTGGCCTGGATAAGAAATAAAATCTTTAATTCTTATTTTAAGTATGCAAATGATATTTTGTTGTGGTATCCAGGTGTTTACCATCTCCATCACAATGTCAGTACAGAAAGATAAGGAGTTAATGTCTTGTCTTTTAACAATTAACCAAAGTGATAAATTTGGAGTTTTGTCAGCTGGTTTAATTTGCAGCCTACATGAGCTTATCCCATTGTAAGAGGACTATCTTACTTTTCATCTTACCCTGCTAGGCTTCCCTTTGTCTTGCTGATGTACAAAGAAGCTAGCAAAATCCTCTCAATAAAGGTGCCTTTCTTCCCACTTTTGTTCTCTAGGGCATCTTGAGAGCTTGGTTATTTCACAGACAGCTTATGGGTCTTACAGTCTAATGGTAAAGAAAATTAAAATCATGGCTGACTATGAAGTTGTGATTCAAGAGTCCCTGGTCCATTCACAAAAGCTCTAGCCTCCACCAGTAGGAGAAAAGTTCTTTAGCCCTAACTTCCCAAATACCCTGCTTTTATCTGCACTAGAACCAATCAGGTTGGTTTGCAAAGCTTATAGCAATAGTCCTCAACAAGTCTCAGAAAAGAGCATCTTCCCTTACCACTTTGTGAAAAAATATGATCAATGGAAATTAATGATGGTTTTGATGTTATCTTGAATTTTATATGTCAACTTGTTTTAGAAGTTTTTCATCTATGTAGACCAGGGAGATTAGTCTGAAAATTGTCTTTATTGGTTTCTGGTTTAGAATCACTAAAATGCTGGATTAATCAATAGTTTGGAAGCCAATTAATAGTGAAATTATAGAAATCAGTTTGGAAGTTCCTAAAAAACTAAAAAAGAACTACCATTTGACACAGTTAATCTACTTCTGGGCCTATACCCTGTGAACTCCATATACTTCCACAGAGATATATGCAAAGCCATTTTTATTGATGCTGTATTTATTATACCAAGGAAATTCAGCCCAGCTATATATCCATAAACAGATAAATCCATAATCAAATGTGTTTTCATATATAAAATAGACTATTATTGAACTACAGTGATAGAAGAAATCACAAAAAGTGTAGGAAGTTTGATGGACTTTTAATGAATAGTATTAAATCAGATAACACCAGCTCAAAAAGAAACTCACATCATCTACTTCATATGCAGATCTTATCCTATATGTTTCAAATGTTTACATGTAAGTAGGTAAGTTTAACTTCATTATGACTCTTAGAAAGGAGACCCAAAAAGGTAATGTCAGGCAACGTGGCAGTAAGGTAGTTATGTGTGAGTATATCAAGTTAGTTATTCTTCTGTCTTCAACTCTACCAATTTCTTATTCTGCAGTGGATAAGGGCATAAAAATATACTTGTGAGTGACAGTGTAAAACCCTAAGCAAAGCTCTATGGCTACAGTATAGCTATTCTAACTGTATAAAACTAAATTGAAATATAAAGAAATTGGGTCTGGGCAAGTTTTCATTTGAGTGACTATTTCATTGTAGCTCTTTAATGATTTTATTCATGAGTTCATTACAATACAATGATTTTAGTTGAAAATAAAATGGTATCACAACTTATCCAAAGATATAGGGATGGCTTAGCTATGGCCACCAGTAAATGTCAAACTAAAAGTCAGAAATCACATGAATGACTTATTAGATGGCACAAAATATTCTTTCTTTTTCTTTTTTATTGAAAATAGTTTATTTTCTTATACAATATATCATGATTACAGCTTCTCCTTACTCTACCATCTCCCCTCCCCATCTGATCCACTTCCTTTCTGTCATTAGAAAAGAATAGTCTTCTGATATATAACAAAAAATGACAAGATAAAATGTAATGAGATAAAATATATCATATTGAGGTTGGACAAAACAAACACACTCATTCATATACTCAGGAGGCCCATAAATATGCTAAACTGAAAGCTATAATTTATATACAGGGGACTAGATGGAGATGTGTGCAGTCCCCATGCTTGTGGCTTCAGTGTCTGTGAGTCCATAGCGTTTTGCTCAGTTGGTTCAGAAGGCCTTGTTCTCCCAATGTCATCCATCCCCTGTGGCCCTTACACTCTTCCTCCCTTTTCTCTCATGGTGTTGTCTGAACTCTGAGGGAATGGATTTGATTGAAACATCCCATTTGCCATCCCTGATGTCAGAAATACTTTAAACAAAACCCAACACTCATTCCCTATAAATGCCATGAAGTGTCAAGAGATACAGCAATAATACTGTAGTGATATGTTGCATATCAAACAAAATTTCCTGAGGATCAGAAGACAGAGGCAGCCACTAGATTAAACATAGAGGCCAGACAGTGGTGGCACACACCTTTAATCCTAGTATTCAGGAGGCAGAGATTCATCTGGATCTTTTTGAGTTCAAAGCCACCATTGACTACATGAGTTTGATTCAGTCTAGGATAGAAACAGAGCCAGGAAATTGTGGCACCTAAGTTTAATCCCAGTACTTGGGAGTCACATGCCTTTAATACCAGTTCTTAAAATCTCATGCATTTGCTAACAGTATTTGGGAAGCACACACACCATTAATCCCAGCACTAGGGAGGAAGTGAAATGGCTGAACAGAGAAAGGCCAATAAGGCATGAGGAGACAGGAACTAGACTCAGAGGCATTCAGTCATAGGCTATGTGGAGATAGTATCTGGCCTTCCATTTGGCCTGAGGATTGGGTAATGGTGAGAAGTTTATCTAGTGGTTGGTTCCATTGTCTCTCTGATCTTTCAGCATTTACTCCAATGTCTGGCTCCAGGTTTTTATCATAAGAACACTTAGGATTTGTGCAATATAATAACTCAGCATAATAAAGGCTACATACTACAAACCTGCAACAAGAGTTAGCATCCAACAATATTATACACAAGAGTTACAGGCTTACTGAACACCTCCAGTTTCATTTAACCTTCAAAAGTGTCCACAATTTTTGTAAATAGTTCCATAGATGGGGTATATCCTGTAAAACCCAAGTCTTTCAAAAGCATTTTCTATTCCAACCATATCAATAAAAGAAACCAGTTGGGGGAATAATAAAGATATGAGGAGGGAATAAAAATGAACACAAATCCTGAAGGGAATCAGGGAATACAGGACAGTTGCATAAATGAGTTTATAAAGTGCTCTCCAAAACTGACTAAGACTCTAGGTGTCAAGAGTATGCATTAGTTTCATAGAGGAGTTGAAAATGCCTAAAAATTGAGGGGTAAAGCATTTGGAGTTGAATACAGAGGACCTAGTGTCTATTCTAAAATATTTTGATTGGGAGGAGACATAGAACAAGAGGATAGAAAACACAGATGATTGACAATAGACTGGAGGCTGTTAAGGTCACTGCAAAGGAACATAAACTAATGCAAACACAGAACCACTCTAAGAGTTTTCAGGGTAGAAAGGGATGACATGATACTAGTGGGGTATGATGAGGTGCAGTGAGTTTCTGAAATTCACAGTGGTAGAAAATGGTGGTTTCGAGAATGCTTTCACAATGACCCTGTAAAGCCTCTGAACCCTTTTCTGATCTTAGATTTTGGTCTCTACTACAAAGCACTCACCATGTCTCACCATGCCTAATCATATTTACTCTGAATCTATGCCTGCCTGGGACTGTAAACTTTGCTCAATAGTCTAATGGCTTGTGAGTGCATCAACCTAGAAGAGAACTTACTATTTCCAACTTCCTAAATCAATATAATTTAAAATTGCATTTTTTGTACTTTTTCTGATACCCAGAGGCAAGAGTAGGTCTTAGCCCTTATCAGCAAAGAAGCTTCCATTGGTAGTAAATAGAGACCATTACAGAAGTCCACAACTGATCAACATGAAGAGAACAACTGACAATAAAATGCTGAGCCCCTAATTTAATTAATCTACAGCACATGTACTACAACTAAGTATCAAAGAATAACTTGCAAGGAGTGGAAATGTAGAATTCAAGGGCTAGAATACATGCTGAGAAATGATATCATCTCTATATAACATGGAAGCAAAATAGATAGGCCCTTTCTACTTACCTTCACATTTCCTTTATTTACTTGCACACTTCAATCCATATATGACAATCATAGGATAGCTTGTACATGAGAGTAAACACATGTTTTTCCAAGCTAAATCCATTTTGCTTTGGATTTGTTCTTTAATATTTTTCTCCACAGCTCAATAAAATTCACACACACACACACACACACACACACACACACACACACACACACAATGTATCATTGATTAAGATGCATGCTCTTAAAGCTCTTCATTGCTATGATGCATACAGTTCTAATGCTGACATTTCTTTATTGGTTATGATTATGTTGAAAAGAAATGGTAATTGTTTACAATTGTTTACATCCATCTTTAGGTATTATAGGAATGATAAGATGACACAACAAAATAATAGAAAGGGCAAGCAATATAAATGTTGGATGTCTCTGAATTGTAATGTATTGTTTGATATTAGCAAGTGCAGCAGAGCATAGAAACTGAGGTATAGTGCCTGATGAGCAGAAAGAGACAAAAGCCTGGAAAATATGGAGCTGATTGTGCAATGTCAATGACCAGGTACCTGGTGATTCCATTTCCAAAAGTTATTGTATGAAAGAGCACAAAACTGTTCACCAGGACAAGGATGATTTGGGTGGCTCTGATATCAGGAGAAGACTTAGGACACAGAATTCTATACATGTGTTGGAACCTCTGATTGTGCTTCTGTAAGATAAGCACCATGTAACCACTGGCCCACATCATGATTCCCAAACATGTGACATTAGAGGAGCCCAATAAGGTTACATATAAGGTGTAGATTAAATTTTCAGGTTTGGGCACAGCACAACATAGGAAATCTCTAAACTCAGTGCTTTTCTTTCTATCCCTAATGTCTGCCAACATCAGAGGAATGTATCCATAATGATCAATACCAGGGACCAGCATAGCATGACAGAAAGTCCAATGATCTTGGGGTATCTGGCTTTAAAATGTGTGTACTCAGCATTCTTGTAATGATCATGCTAGACTGGAAGTAACTTAAAAGGGATGTGGAGCATAGGGACACGCCTGTGGCCATTCTATGGAAATAGAACAAGTTAACCTACAATGTTATATAGAATATACATCCAACAAAACACAGCATTGTCTGAGGGATTACTAATTTGGTCAATAGACCTGACCCTGACAACAGGGTATTCATCTATGGTAATACAGCAAAGCAAGGCTAACTGGGTGGTGGTGGCGCATGCCTTTAATCCCAGCACTCGGGAGGCAGAGGCAGGCAGATCTCTGTGAGTTTGAGGCCAGCCTGGTCTATAGAGTGAGATACAGGACAGGCACAAAAACTACACAGAGAAACCCTGTCTCAAAAAAAAAAAAGGAAAAAGAAAAAGAAAAAAAGCAAGGCTGAGTTCAGAGCATTCCCATTGAAGTCTGGGACAGCATGTTCAGGTCTGTGTATGACATTCTGATATACTTCTAGGATGTCACTTAATATGAGATCCAGAGATCTCTAGATAGACATGCAGTACTATCATCTTCATGCCATGCTAAGTACTGTGCTCCTCAGCAACAAATATATTCCATTCTTGATGAATTAGAGAGTGTATCATTTTCATAAGAAGCTTCCTGAGATTGAAAGTGACTTGGAAGTGGTGAAATGTCAGATTTATAGTGTCCTTCACTTTGAGTTCACATATTTAAAGTGCCTCACAATGAATATTTAATTTGAATTGGTTGCAGCCTTTTCCCTGAGGTGAGACTGTTAATACCATCCATTATACTTTAGAAATGAGAAAGATAGATAAAGAGACAGAGACAGGGAGAGAGACGGTGTTAGAGAACAACTCACGTGAGTTATATCCTCTTCAACCATGTAAGCCTTTAGAATTACCAGGCGTGGAGGCAGGCACTTTTACCCACTGAACCATCACTCTAACTCTGAGAACAGCAGATTTCACCAACAGTAAAAGTCAGACTTAGCAGGACTGAGATGACCTCCAGCAAATAAAATTAAATCATCAAAATGCATGCAACACTACCCATTCATTATCTGTTAAAATACTCCTTGTTTGAATATAAAAATGTATTTTGTTCATCTGGCTGTCCTTTTCTTTGTTCCCTTTAAAAACTACATCTGTGTTTGCAAACTCTCCTGCTGTGGAACAATCCTTTTCTGCACTATGAATATGTATTACTCTCATTGGTTAATAAAAACTGACAGTCCATTGGCTGGGCAGCAAGTTAGGCAGTAAAGCCAAACTGAGATGATGGGAAGAAGAAGGGTAGAATCAGGGGAGTTGAGAGAGACACCAGCCAGCTGACATACAAGTAGGTTGTGTAAAAATGAGGTAACAAGCTTTGTGCCATGTGGCAAAGCACAGATAGAAATATGGGTTAATTTCAATGTAAGTGTTAGCTAGTAACAAACCTGAGCTATCTTTCCAGGTAACCAAACACCATGTGCATAAATTTATCTATAGGAACACGTGTTGGATTTATTAATGGAGCTTTCCTCAAGTCCTATCACAACTTAGAAAATATAATGTTATTCTAATTTAGGAATAGACAAATTTCAGTATTCACTATGAAAATGATTAATGCTATATAGCATAGCTTGCTTTTATTATGGGTCAATGGTCACTCAGAAGTTCACTATGAGCATAAATAAATTTGAATAAGAAGAGTTTTTTGTTTAGATACTGACATCTGGACTGGTTAGGCCCAGGTTTGTAGCTGAGAACACTCCCCAGAATTCAGAAGCTAGCCATATCCAGTCAGGGAGAGTAAAGGCAAAACTCCCAATATTATATATTTTATGTATATGTGTAGACAGATGATTATTTTTAAACGTGTCTTGCATATGTCCTAGCCATCTTTCAGGTAAGAGCAATGAAGTTTAATTACAAAAGCAGAAATAACAGTTAGTTTTAGGAACATGTAGTTGTAAGAACAGCGAATTTTACAACAGCAGTCTGTTTAAAATTAGATTTATTTCCATGTCTGGACAAATGAGAATGGTCTCTCAAGATACAGTCTGTACAATTTAGGGACAATTTACTGTCATATGATATATATATATATATATATATATATATATATATATATATATATATTCTATATTCAGCATGGTGAATAAAGCCTTAAAGTCTTAAATGTACTAGAAGAGAACCCACTTTGTAAGTATGTGAGTATATTAACTTTGAATCACAGAGAACAAAAGCTCAGACCCCGACATGTTCATTTTCTTATTATGTACTCAAAGGGAGTGTTTAGCATATGTTGCACTGTTGAACTGATGATTCCATAGGATCACATAACACTGAGAATGAGCATTTATAGAACTGATGGATTAAAGTGTTTGGACCATACTGAATAAGCAGATCCAAAAGAGATGAATAGAAAGACTTAGAATCATGTGGAAGATAATTCTAAAATGAACTTATACAAAAGTAGCTGGTTCAGGAGGTAAGGAGGTATGTGAGTTAAATCATAAATATAGAGCTATAAGGTATTTCTGTAAATCACTAGATTGTGGCTTTTCCTCACTCGGGTTTTTATATAAATCACTGGGACAGCATAGAGGGCTTCGAGTATCCAATGCTCCTCATGTCCATGGAAACAATAAATCAATGCACAGAGCTACAGAAGAATAATGTTAAGTTTCTTGTCCAAAGCGAACTTTAATATAACATTTTCATTCTTACAAGAATCTAGAACATATTGAAAGTAACCAGAGAACAGTGTTAAACAATAGCTGTACTCTGACATAGTCTGGTTACATGAAAAGCAATTGTTTTTCCTACATGAGGAGCTTAATATCACAGGTTTGACATTGATTCTTGCTCTCCTCTCTTTCATCTACTTCTATCTCCCATGTTTTCTCTCCTCTCCCCTCTCATCATCTCTCCTCTCTACTCCTGTTCTCTGCTCCCCCTGCCTTATCGTCTCTTCTTTTTTCTAATTCTCCCTGAAATCCTCTTCCTACCCAGGACCATGTTCTGGGATCCAGAAATTTCTCTTAAGGGAAGGAACACTGAAATTCACACTTGAACTACAGATTCTAGAAACTGATGGGCTCCTGCTTTAACTCCTTCTGCCAGTAACCAAGTTCACAGAACTTCTGCAAACAAATGTTGCTTCTGTTTCTAAGCCATCAAACTTTTTAGAGATTCGACAAGAGTGAATGTTATGTAAGTTGCCAGGATACAATGATGGTTGCAAGCTTATTGGAGTACACAAGATTAATATTCAGCCATATTTCTATGGTCTTCACTGACTTCTAGGGAACACAGAGATACTACAGTGGACTAAATGCTTCAAAGTCTGGGGGACTGACTACCTTGGTTTCTCAGGCCTTGAAAGGCACACAGTGCCTCAGGATCCATGGACTCTACCCTGAAATAACTATGATGCATTCCTGTCAAGGCAACTATACCAGGTAAAGTCAATGATATCTCACAGAAGACAAAAGTTGTCACATCAGCAAATTAGAAAAGGACGGTAAAACCCAGATTACTGAAGTTTGTTAGGATAAGGGAACAAATAACATTCTATTTTACTTTAGTTTAGTATTTGTAAATGTTCGTTGTACAAGAAACCACATCACAGTAGAGCTTGTCATACAAGAATATATTCACTGAGCACATTTCCCTCAGACTAATCAACTGTTCTATTCTTGCTCCTTCTCTAGGTCTGCAATGTTCTCCTGGACTATTCTGATTACATGCACACACACACACACACACACACACACACACACACACACACAAACACACACACACACACATATATAATTTTGTGTATCTCTGTAACATCTATGAAACAGGAAAACAATATGTGTGAGTGGTTTTTCTTTTCATTTATTTCTTTTCCTTTCTCTTTCCTTGTTTCCATTCTTTTTATGTGAGCCCAGGTTTCTCTACATTTCTTTTGCTGGTCTGGAAATCAGTCCATAGACCAGGCTGGCATTGGACACACATATCTACCAGACTTGCCTCCTGAATGATTGAGTTAATTGTATGTGCCATCATGCCAATCATATCATTGGTTTATCCATGACTGGCTTTATTCACTGAATGTAATTCTGTTTACATCCATTTTTTCTACAATCAACATAAATTTGTTCTACTCAATGATTGAAAAGAAATCTAAGAAGTATATACAACTCATTTTTGTTTAATGTTTTTCTGGTTTGGGTTTCAGGCTAATAATGGCTGTGTAAAAGAAATTTGGAAAGGTTTCTGCTTTGTGGAGAGAAATCATGTGTGATGCTAGAACCCAGAATATGTGAGTTCATGGTCAAAGAGTAGAATCTGCTATTGTCATTTTACTAAACTAGAATAATTACTCATCAGATTCTAAATGTCTATTCTTATACACACAGAATAGTGGTGTAGGTTTCACCCTTTATCAAAGAATTGTGGCTTGCAACACATGCAAACCATTACAGTGAAATTAAAATAACAAATCTCCATAAACAATTCACTGTGTATTGGCGAGCACTATCTCATAGAAGGATACACTATAACTGTACCTAATCTGTGTAAATCATAGCAGAATAGAGGTTTAAAGGATTGCAAGTGAGAAACAGAAAGTTTGCTGTGAGACTGTATCTCCTAGAAAAGTGACTTCCTAAACAAAACCTGAACAAAGATTATTTTAATACACTTGCTAACATGGAAGGAGTGAATCTCATGAATCACGATCCATAGAAAAAGTGCTTTAGACAATCAATATATGCTAAGATTGGGGGGAAATAGTCTTCCACAAGAAAGAATTTCCCAATTGGTCATCAAATACCAATTGGTCAGCCCTGAAATCTTATACATAAAAATAACACTGTATGGAAAAAGAAGTTCGTCTTTATTTACTTAAGAACATGTGTGTCTTTGTGAGTGCATGTGTACTCCTGAGTGTGTGTGTGGTCATGTGAGTGTGTATGAGTGTGTGTGTATGTGTGTATGTGTGTGTGTGTATGTGTGTGTGTTACAGCATATCAATGTGTAGATGTAACCAACAGTCTTATTAAATAAGAAACACAGAGCCGATTCAGAGAAAAAAGCCAAGAGGTCAGAGCTAAGAGCCTTACCCTTCCTGCTTCAGCCAAGAGAGCTCTCCGAAAAAGGGGGCCTACTTCCTGTGTGTATGTCTTTAAATAGTCTTTCTGTTCTGCCTTCTCATTGGTTGTAAACCCAAACACGTGACTGCCTCATCACTGCCTGTATGTACAGCCCTCCAGGTCCTCTATGGTATTGAGATTAAAGGCGTGTGTCTCCAATGTTGGCTGTATCCTTGAACACACAGAGATCTACCTAGCTCTGTCTACCAAGTGCTGGGATTAAAGGCGTGCGGCACCGCCACCACACACTTGCCATGGCTCTAATAGCTCCAACCCCCAGGCAACTTTATTTATTAACATACAATTAAAATCACATTTTAGTACAAGTAAAATACCACCACATCAATGTTCATAGGATATGCAGTGGAAAAAAATCATGTGGTGTACATGTTATAAGTTAGAGGCAGTAAAAAGAGAATGGGAACTAATTAGAGTATACTTCAATTTCGAAAATAAAAGATATATTTTAAATTTAAATTGTCTGCTTCATGACAAAATCCACATTTTTCACTTTTCTCAGAATATTTTCGTGCCATCATTATAGAATTAATTTATACTACATGATACTAAGTGTTCTAATACTGCGCTTTCTAAATGTGATATTATGCTTTTCCTTTTACTCCTACTTCAATAGATGTTTTCAGACTTGAGTGACTATATTCTTCCACTGAGTTCTAGAAGATTACAAAGATTACATATTTGACAGTTAAGAGATCAATTGAATGAACCCTAGAACTATTTTAATAATCCTATAATGTTTAGTGGTCTATGGTCCCTAGATGTTAAGTTATTCCTGAATGTACCATGTACTTGAGTCATAGATCCCGAAGAGTCAAGCTGATAGTCAACTGGAAGCTCATCCCTAGTAGATTGTTTTCATTGTCTAGAAAGTAATCACGAACCTTATTCAAGAGCAAACCCTGAAAGCTTTAACAGCAACAAGGCTGGTGCAATTGTTGCATGAACGTCATGAGAGTAAACAAGCATTTTATGATTGAAGTAAAAACCCACCTCACATGATGGAACCTATGCCTGTCATCACTATCAGAGACAAGAGCTGTGGATCAAGAGTAATTAGACCCTGGCAAAGATCATAATACTATTATTCTGCTGAGTGGATATTATAATAAACTGCTTCCTATGCACTTCTCTTCATGCTAAAGATTTGTATGTCTCTCAATGCTCATCAGAGAAGCTTCTTTTTGTACTTCATGATGATTAACACATAGGCCCACATTGTTATTGTGGATGAGATTAAGAATCTCTGGAAATTTTACCTTAAAATGGGACATCTATAATACACCTATTATTTCAAAGACTCAGGGATCATTATGGAAGAAGAGACAGAAAGAGTGTTAGAACCAACTGTGGCAGATGATTCCAAGAAAACCGGTTTTGTACACAGTAACATGTCACTCACTCATTTGAAGTTACTTAAGACAGAATGCACAAAGCCTGCACATAATCAACCTAGACAAAATCCTAGCACAGAGGAAGGGTTAGGATGTCCCACTCCTGATAGAAGAGCTATTGGTCACAGAGGGTTTCTAAGAGACAAATTGTCAGATTGCTTAAAGAGTTAACCCTTATTTTATCCTGTCGTGCAGTAGGTGAGATTTTATTATACCAGATATTCTCTTCTCTCTCTAATGAGTGTGCAGATATGTGTGTGTGTGTGTCTACATGGTTTATTTTCATAAAGCCATGTCCTAACATGGTGTAAGCTGTAAGTTAAAGCATCATTCTAATGTGTTTTGTGCTTTTAATAACTTTTGGTATCTGAGAGTCTTGTAGGATAAAGACACAGAAGTCCATTCAGCGTGACAGAAGTACAAATTGAGAGTGTGTAATAAATTGATTTTTTGACATGGAGAGAAACACTTCTCACAGTGAAGCTTCATATTCATTTTATAGGTAGTTTGTAAAGGCATTCACACCAGAACATATATATCCTGGTTGGCAGTTGGCAGGGGTGGGCAGGTAGTAAAGCAAAAAAAAAAAAAAAGTTTAAAAGAAGGTAAAAGCATGCAGATATTTGGAGCATTTTAATCCTCAGTTTGTAGAACAGGGCTGGGTGCTTTTCCAGGGAACATTTCATGGAGGGAATGAAAAAGGGAGAATTATTTTCTTGTTAAACCAATGATGGCTCCACCTGAGTCAAGATGAAGGATGCTTTGCCATGTCACAAGACATTGGTACTATCTGAATGGTATTATAAATTTCTCAATCCATATCTTTTATGTTTAGATATGATTTACATTAAGCATTGTGATATTTAATTTTTGTCATCATTATTGTTGTGGTTTTATATTACAACTAGTACATGAAAATATTAATAAATTCTGGAAATATTGTATCATATTTTTTGTATAGGCTGTCACTTTTCATTGTTTCTCATGGTCCAAATTCACATCATTCTGGATGACGAATTTTCTATGAAACTTGATGGCTCTTCTTCCATTATCTGTGTGGTCAGAAGTATTGCACATTCTCACCGTGACATACATGGAAATTAACTACTCCTGTCAACCCCTAGATAGTGAAGTCTTTTGAAGTTCTGGCAGAGCTGGCCTGGAACAACTGAACTTAAAACACTCTTAGTCCTAGACTATCAGTAGCCCAGTAGAATAATGGCTTCTTCTTCCTCTGCAGGGAGTAAATACTTGTCAGTATTCATTTGAAAAGAAGATAGTGGCAATATATTCTAAAGGGAATTGTTCCAAACCACAAATGGACTTCTTGAATCTATCAATCAATAATTTTCTTATTACAATGTACAACTTGATTTCTGGGAAATTTCTCACTAATTTTCTACTTATTAGCCATTTACTGCACAGAATGTACACAAAAGCCCACAGATTTGATTCACAATAAGGTAATGGTAGGTGATTCCTTACTCATTCTCTGTGTCCCGAACAGTGACAGCTTTGGGATTTAAGTGTTTCTTGAATGGTTATGGATGTAAGCTCCTATTGTACATTCAAGGATTTGGTAGGAGTGTGGCTGCTTGCCCCACCTGCATCTTGAGTATCTTCCAGGCCCTGACAATTAGTCCCAGGAAGTCATGTTGGAAGAATCATAAAGTCAATGTTGAGAAGAAAATTGATGCCACATTTCACTCTTCTGGATCTTTTACATGTTGATTAATGATATAAATTAATAATGAATTTCATTCATTTCGCATACACATTTGTCAACAGGAATAGCAAAAATGTGACAAAAAAATCAAAATTTGCATATTGTTCCATTCTAGGGTGAAAAGAAATTGGCATATCCCTCTATGTAGCATTGGATTTTGCTCCAAAGTCTTCTTTTCTATGCTCATGGCCTGGTCCAGTGGCTCAATGATTGCCATTCTGCACAGACACAAGCAGAGGGCTCAATACACCCACAGCACTCATGTTTCCAGCAGAAACTCCCCTGGATCCAGAGCTTCTTAGAACATTCTGATCCTAGGGTCTACCTTTCTGGCTTTTCATACTCTATCCTCCATCTTAAGAGGCTATATTATTCTTTTCTGTAATAACAGTTGGTTTCTGATGAACATCAATAATCCCACATCTCTGTGTTTTCCATCTTTTTACCTGTCTTATCTCACTGAATAGAATAATTTCTATATTCTTCTGTAGTTATTCCTTAGGGTGCTCTACAGTATCAATATATGATGAAGGGGAGACTGTGTGTATCTGGTAGTTCCTAAGTCTCAGCTCTTGTTCCCACTTTGTTTTAGCTTATTCAGATCACAAGATTCCTAGCTGATTTTGTTCCCAGTTAGTGAGTGGTATTACAAATTTATCATTCCATATCTTTTATGTTATACAGCATATACATAAAGCATTGACATATCTAATTTTTGACATTATTGAAGTAGTTTTCTTTTATAACATGACTGACAAATATCAATATATTCTAGAAGTCTTGTATCTTATTTTTGTTTGTATGGCCTGTCATTTTTAACTGTTTCTCATGAACCAATGTCACTTCCATCTGAATGATACATTTTCTATGAAACTTGATGGCAGTCCTTCCACCATTATGCACATCCTGAGATATTGCGTGTTCACATAGTAACATGCATCAAAAGTAACTATTCCTGTGACATATTTGAAAATGATTATTTTCCAAGTGGGCAGAGCTGGTCTTGATCAACTGAGCATAAAAGACTTTCTGTTTCAGTCTCTCATTAGCCCCATTGATTAAAGGCTTCTTCCAGAACTACAGGCTGTAAATGTTTGTCAGTACTAATTTGAACAGAATAATAGTAGGGTCCACATTCTAAACGAAATTGTGTCAAATCACACAATGGACTTTTGGAATTTGGCAGTTATTTTTATTTTCCTATCACAAACTACAACTGGAATTCTGGGAAATTTCTTTCTAATTTTCTAGTATCTAGTCCTATACCACAGAGAATGCACATTAAAGTCTACAGATTTGATTCTCACGCACATAGCTGCAGCCAATGTCTTGATAATTCTTTCTTATGGAGTGCCCCCAAACAATGGCAGTTTGGGGATTGAAGCATTTCTTAAATGAGTTTGGATGCAAGATCCTATTGTACATTCAGTGATTTGGTAGGAGTTGTCCATTGGTACTACCTGCTTCTTGAGTGTCTTCCAGGCCTTGACCATTAGTCCCAGGAAATTCTTTTGGAAGAATCATAAAGTCAAAGTTGAGAAGTATATTGGCTACCACATTGTCCTCCTCTGGGTCTTGTATATGTTGATAAATTTCATTCATTTTGCATACACTCTTGTCCACAGGAATAGCAAAAATGTGACAAGAAAACAAGATTTGAATACTGCTGCTTTGAAGGCAAGGGTGTAATTGGTGATTCACTCTATGCAGCATTGGTAGTGTGCCCTGAAGTCTTCTTGTCTGTGCTCATGGCCTGGTCCAGTGGCTCCTTGATTGTCATTCTGTACAGACACAAGCAGAGGGTTCAACACATCCACAGCACTCATGGTTCCATCAGAAACTCCCCTGAATCCAGAATCACCCAGAACATTCTGATCCTAGTGTCTACTCTTTTGACTTTTTACACTCTCTCCTCCATCTTAAGAGGCTATATTGCTTTTTTGTATAATCACAATTGGTAGCTATGGACCATTAGTCACTTCACTTCTATATGTTTTCCATCTTTTGGTCCCTTGGTCCCTCATGATTCATTAATCTACTGCATCCAGGCTTAGTTTGGTTTTTGAAAAGGAATAAAACAATTTAAACTCATTTTAAGTATGGAAATTGTATGTTTTCCTGGATATCCAATTTTTTACTCATCTGGTACCCTCAAAAGGTCAATGCAAAAAGTTATGTAGAAAGCTGAAATGAATATGGGAGTTCTGTCAGCTGATGGAATCAGCAGCCACCATAATCCAAATCTATTGGGTGAAGCTCATTGCACTCTTCAACTCAAATCTGTGAGAGTCTTCCCTTTGCCCACCTGGTATTCAAAGGAGCCAGCAAAAACTTTCAATAAATATGCCCTTCTTGTGGCTTTCCTTCTTTCAGTGAATCTTGGTTGCTTGGTGATTTCACATACAATTCTTTGTAGTACATTCTAACTGCATAAAATCCTGAAATAGTGCCTTGCCATGAATTGTGCATCAGGAGACCCTGGTCCCATCTAGCCTGCACCAATACTAGAAAAAAATCTAGGATTAATATGTGTCACCTCATTCAAAAATCAATTCAAAAAGACTGAAGGTTTTGGTGATATTCTGAATTTTGCTTACTAGTATTTTATTGGGTATTTTAGCATCACCAGGGATATTGACTTGTAATTTCCTTTGCTGTTGTTCTGTCTTCATCTGATTTCACATCAGTGTAGTGCTGGCATCACCAAAAGAATTTGAAAGAATTTAATACAGCAATGATAGAAATTAGCTTTGTGGTTTCTCAGAAAACTGAGAAATGGAACTACTATTTGACGCACGCATTCCATTTCTCGTCATATACCCAGAGACCTCTACATAATACCCTAGAGATATTTGCTTACACATTTTCATTTACACAAGGAAATGGGAGCCACTTCCATATGCATAAACAGATAAATTAATAATTAAATTTGTGTTTAGCCGGGCCGTGGTGGCGCACGCCTTTAATCCCAGCACTCGGGAGGCAGAGCCAGGCGGATCTCTGTGAGTTCGAGGCCAGCCTGGGCTACCAAGTGAGTTCCAGGAAAGGCGCAAAGCTACACAGAGAAACCCTGTCTCGAAAAACCAAAAAAAAAAAAAAAAAAAAAAAAATTAAATTTGTGTTCATATGCAAAATGGAATATTACTTGACTATAGTTAATGATGAAATCACAAAATGTGTAGGAAAATTATTAGATTTTTAAGTGATATTATTGTCAGCTCACACAAACTCAGAATGAAAATAAAAAAAAATCACTTGTTTTCTGTCATATGCAGACTCTATCCACTAATGTCTACTGGTACATATGCAAATTAATGTAAGTATAACTTCAGTACAACATTTGGAACAGATACCCAGAAAGGTAGGATTAAGTGATGATTAGGTAAAAGGATCCATGTGTTATGAATGAGGGTATAAATATGTTTATTTTTCTATTTTCTACTCTATCATTTTTTTTTCATGATTTCTGGTTCAAGGGCCATAAAATGTAATTGCTGGTAACAATGTATAACCTGAAACAATGCTGCAATTCATCAGCATGACTATTCTATCTCAACAGTGAAATGTACAGAATTTGAGCAAGGGCAAGTGCTGGTATGTTGACTATTTCACTGATGCTCTTTAATGCTTTTATTTGTGAGTTCATGACAGTAAACTGATATTAGTTGAAAATGAAACAGCATCACAATCTTTCCATAGATGCATGGATGGTTCCTCATATAGCCATCAATAAATGTAATACATCACCCAAAGAAAAAAATTACTTGATTGTCATATTAGTTGCAAGAAAAATCTTTCTTTCTTCCCTTTTATTGAAAATAGATTCTATTCTTATACAATAAATCCTGATTTCAGTTTCACTTCCCTCTACTCATTGCAGTTCCTCACCATACCCTTCTCATGGTGATCCACGCTCTTTTGTGTCATGAGGACTGAACAAGCTTTTAAGACATAAGAACAAAAGAGAACAAAATAAAATATAATTAGATAAACAAAACTATCACATGGAACTTGGACAAGGCAAACCACAAAAAGGAAAATACCCCAACAGAAGGCGTATGAATCTCAGGCCGTCTCATTCACATATCATGAATTCTATAAGAATATTTAACTGAAAGTGATAATATTTATGCAGAGGACTTTTTGCAGACCTGTCCAGGTTCTGGGATTTTTCTTTCAGTCTCTGTGTTCATATGAACTTTGCACAGCTGACACGGTGGGATCATTTTTCTGGTGTATTCCAACTCCTTTGTCTCTTATGTTCCTTCTGTCTCCTCTTCTGTGGGATTCCCTGATCTCTGAGCTGAGTGGTTAGATGTAGACAACCCATTTGCCAGTCCATATGTCAGAAAGTGCTTAACAAAATCCAACATCCCTTTATCATAAATGCCATGTATGTCTAGAAATGAATGAATTGTATCTCTACATATGAAAGGCTACATACTAACAACCTACGGCCATGAGTTAATAAAGGGATTGTATCTCTACATATGAAAGTCTACATACTAATAACCTATGGTCATGAGTTAGGACTCCAGAATCTTACATGTAGGAGTGACAACCTCCAGTTATTTTTAGTTTTCAAAAAGAAAAGTGTCTACACTTTTTAAAAATAGTGCCATAATTGGAGAATGACCTGCCAACCACAAGATTTTATAAAGCATATTTCTATTTGAGCAAAGTCAATAAAATGACTAGTTTCTGAGAAGGATATAAGAAGATAAGCATAATAAAATGAAGGAAACTGAAGAGGACACGACAATGTTTGACATGAGTTGACAAAATGTGTCCCAAAGAAAATGGCAAAGCCTATAGGAGTCAAGAGTATGTACTAGTGTCATACAGGAGTTGAAAATGCTTAAAACATGAGCATCAAAGCATTTGAAATGGAATACATAGGGCATAGGGGATTGTCTAAATATTTGGGTTGAGAGGAGGCAGAAAACAAGAGGTTGGAAGACACAGATGATTAACAATGAGCTGAAGTTTAGAAAGGTCACTGTTAAGGAGCCTGAACTAACAAAACTACAGAATCACTCAAATAGCTTTCAAGATGGAAAAGGGACATAAGAAAGGCTAGTGAATCATGATGTTGTGTTGTGTATTTCTGAAAGTCATAGTGGTAGAATGATTGTTGATGTAGACAATGCTTTCACAAAGACCCTATGAAGCCTCTGAGTCCTTTTCTGACACTTGATCTGGTCTATTAGTCTATACCAAGCACTCACCATACATCAGGGAGCAGGTATTACACAAATAATAATTGCCCTGAATCCAGATACCATCCATGCTCAGGTTTAAACAACAACCTTAAACATCTGGAAGACACTTAGACATGTTCAAAACCTTGTGTTATAATGTTTGTGCCTATGCTTGGAAAGGAAATTCAAATTGAGACTCATTTTTTTTGGTATTAATATACTATAATAAGATCTAAGATCAGAGATGTACCTTGACGTGCTGAAATCTCCCCATCTTGGAAATGATGAATGACTGCCCAGACATAGAAAAGCTATAAACCCTTCACTTGGAACTGTTCATTTTACCAAAGATCACTTACAGATTCAATGCAATACCAGTTAAAATCACAATTCTTCACAGATAAACAACAATAAATTCATGTGGAACCACCACACACCTAGGTACCAAAAACAGTCCTAAGGAAAAAAGAAACAAGACTGGAGGAATTACCATTCAAAGTTTAAGAAATATAACAGAGAAATAAAAAACAATATTATATTGGCATAACTACACACAGTTAGACGAATGGGGCAAAATTGAAGATGCAAAAATTACTTGTAACTTCAGGCATTTAATATGCTTTTCTTTTTTATTTAAGTAGTTTTTTATTCATTTTCAATCCCAACCACAGATCTCCCTCTCATCCTTCCCCCTGCTCCCTCTCAGCCTTCCCACACAACCCACCCCACACGCCCTCCTACAAACAGGTATAAAATCACATGGGGAGTCAGCAAAGCCTGGTACATTCAGTTGAGGAATGACCAAGCCCTTTTCTACTGCAACAAGATTGAGCAAGGCGTCTGGCCACAGGTAATGTGCTTAAGAAAGCCAGCTCATGCACCAAGAATATATTCAGAGTCCACTCCATTGTCATTCTCCCCTCAAACAGACCAAGTTATACAACTGTCTCCTATATGCACAGGGCCTACTCTGGTCCCATGCAAGTTCCACATCTGGCAGTGTAAAGTTCATGAGTTCCTACAAACTTGGTTCAGTCGTCTCTGTAGATTTCCTCATCATGCTCTTGGCGCCCTTTGCTCAGATATTTCCTCCTCCTTCTCTCCGACTGGATTCCCAGAGCACAGCCTGGTGCTTGGCTGTGGATCTCTGCATCTGCTTCCATTAGTTACTAGATGAAAGCTCTATGTTGACACTTAAGGTATTCACCAATATGATTACTGGGGTAGACCAATTCAGGCACCCTCTCTACTATTGCTAGTAGTCTAATATGGGTTCATTCTTGTGGATTCCTGGGAATTTCCCTAGCAACAGGTTTCTCCTTAGCTCATAATTTCTCCCTGTGTTAAGATATCTCTTTCATTGCTCTCCCACTCCATCCCTCCCCCAGCTTCACCACCCCATTCCTCATGTTTTCATCCCCTATCTCCTCACCTCTACTGCCTCTTCTCATCCCCAGTTTAATTCCAGAGAGCTCATCTTTTCCCCCTTCCCAAAATGATCTGTATGTCCCTATTAGGGTCCTCCTTGTGTTCATCTCTGGTGCTTTGGGTTGTAGTCTGATTACCCTTTGCTTTATATCTAGCATCCACATGTGAGTTATTATATACAATGCTTCTATTTCTGAGTCTGGGTTACCTCCCTCGGGATGAAATTTTCTTGTTCCATTCAGTTGCCTGCAAATTTCATGTTGTCATTGTTTTCTACAGCTAAGTAATACTTCATTGTGTATATGTATCACATTTTCCTTATCCATTCTTCAGTTGAGGGGTATCTAGGTTGTTTCCAGGTTCTGGCTATTATAAGTAATGCTGCTATGAACACAGTTGAGCAAGTGTCTTTGTGGTGTGATTGAGCATTCCTTGGGTATATGCCCAAGAGTGGTATCACTGGGTCTTGTGGTACCTTGATTACCAATTTTCTGAGAAGTTGTTATACTGATTTCCAGAGTGGCTGTACAAGTTCGAACTCCCACCAACAGTGTAGGAGTATTCTCCCTGCTTCACATCCTGTCCAGCATAAGCTGTCATCCATGTTTTTGATCTTAGCAATTCTGACAGGTGTAAGATGTTATCTCAGTCATTTTTATTTGTATTTCCCTAATGACTAAAATATTGAGCAGTTCCTTAAATGTCTTTTGGCCATTTCAGATCCTTCTGTTGATAATGCTCTGTTTAGATCTGTAACCCATATTTTAATGGATTGTTTGGTATTTTGTTAGCTAGTTTATTGTGTTCTCTACATATTTTAGAAATCAGAACTCTGTCAGATGAACAATAAGAAGCAAACTCACACAGGAGGAATTGACTCCTAGAATTAATCAGATTGAGGCCTGAAATCAATAAAATAGGTGTTTAGTTAGCACCTTGTCTTTTTAAGATTTGCTGAAATGAATATGGGCCTTTTGTCAACTGATTGAATCAGCAGCCTACATGGTTCAATCTTATTGTGTGAGGTCCATTTTGCTCTTCAACCTGATGCTGTGGGCGTCTGCCCTTTGCCCAATTGCTGTTCAAAGAAACCTGCAAAAAACTTTCAGTAACACTGCCCTTTTCTATCAGGGAATCTTGGCTCCTTGGTGATTTCACACACAGCTTTGTGTAGTACATTCTAACTGCATGAATACTGAAATAGTGCCTGGCCATGAACTTGTGACCAGGGCCCAGGGCCCATCACAACTGTTCTAGCCTGAACCAATACAAGAAAAATAGGTTTAATATCTTTCACTTTGCACACAAATCAGTTCAAAATGACTGATGGTTTTTGTGTAATTCTGAATTGTGTTTCCAATTATTTTTTTGAGAATTTTAGCATCATTAGCAACATTGACTTGTAAATTTGTGTTGTTTTTCTGTCTTTATCTGGTTTGGCATCAATGTAGTGCTGGCTTCACCAAAAGAGTTTAAAAGAATTTAATACAGCCGTTATAGAAATCAGTTTTGTGGTTTCTCAAACAAACAAACGAACAAACAAAAAACCAAAAATGTAACAACTATTTGTCCCAGGCATTCCATTCCTGGTCATATAACCCATATAACCAGAGAATTCCTATCATACCCTAGATATATTTGTACATCCATTTTAATTGCTGCTCTATTTATTATAGAAAGGAAATGTGGGCCACTTACATATCCATAAGCAGATAAATTGACAATTATATATGTGTCCATAGGCAAAGTGAAATATGTTTTGACTACAGTGAAAGATGTAATCACAAAATGTGTAGGAAAATTGATGAACTTACAAGGGATCATATTAAGCCATGTCACACATCTTAAAATAAAAATTTAAAAATATCACATGTTTTCCATCCTATGCACTTCATATTCAATAAAATATACAGGTTTATATGAAAATGGGTATAAACATGACTTCAGTATTACATTTGGAACAGAGATCTAGAAAGGCAGTAATGATTGATGACTAGGTAAAGGACCCATGAGTTATGAAACAGAATATAAAGGTAATTATTTTTCTATTTTCTACTTTGTCATTTTTTTCATTATCTCTGGTACAAGGGCCATAAAACTTAATTCCTCAGGCTGTATCTTGACCATTGCCAGCAGTCTGTTGTGAGGGTATCTTTGTGGATTTCTGTGGGCCTCTCTAGCACTTTGCTTCTTCCTATTCTCATGTGGTCTTCATTTACCATGGTCTCCTATTCCTTGTTCTCCCTCTCTATTCTTGATCCAGCTGGGATCTCACACTCCCCCAAGCTCTCTTTCCCTCAAACCTCACCCTTCATACCCTTCATACCCCCACTCATGTCCAGGCTGTTTATGTAGATCTCTTCCATTTCTCCGTCATTGGGTGACCCCCGTGTCTTTCTTGGGGTCCTGTTTTCCAGGAGGGTTTATATGAGCAAGAATTGTTGAGACCAAGGTTGGATAAAGCACAGGGACAAATAGCCAAACGAATGGAAACACATGAACTATGAACCAATGGCTGAGGGGTCACCAACTGGATCAGGCCCTCTGAATGGGTGAAACAGTTGATTGGCTTGATCTGTTTGAGAGGCATCCAGGCAGTGGGACCGGGTCCTTTGCGCATTGCATGAGTTGGCTGCTTGAAACCTGGGGCCTATGCAGGATAGCTTGGCTCGGCCTGGGAGGAGGGGACTGGACCTACCTGGACTGAGTCTACCAGGTTGATCTCAGTCCGCAGGGGAGGCTTTGTCCTGGAGGAGGTGGGAATGGGGGGTGCGTTGGGGGGAAGGTGAGGGGGGCTGGAGGGGAGAGAACAAGGGAATCTGTGGCTGATATGTAGAACTAAATTGTATTGCAAAATAAAAATTAAAGAAAAAGACAGAAAAAAACCTTAATTGCTAATAACAATGTAAAAAATAAAAGAAAGTAAAACTCTAAGAAATTCTGAATGTCTTCAGCATGGCTATTTAAGTGAATCAAAGTTCAATGAAATGTATAGAATTTTGGTGTGAACAAGTGTGGCATGATTGGCTATTTCATTGTAGCTCTTTAATGCTTTTAGTTGTGATTTCATTACAATAAACTGATTTTACTAGAAAATGAAACAGCATCACCGTCTTTCCACAGATGCATGGATGGTTCCACACACAGCCATCAGTAAATGTAATGCATCACACAGGTTGACTCAATGACAGAAACCACATAATTATCAAATTAGATACCAGAGAACTTTTGGTTTTCTCTTTTTCATAATGTTTTCATGTTATTGAAAAATAGATTCTACTCTCATACAACATATCCTGATTAGAGTTTCATCTCTGCCAACACTTCCCATCTCCGCTATACCTCCCTTTCTATGCAGATCCACTTTGTTTCTGTCATTAGGAAAGAACAGGCTTCTAACACACAACAGCAAAACATATCAAAATAAAATATAATAACATAAACCCATCTCATCGTAGTTGGACAAATCAAACCAACAAAGGAAACAACCCAAGAGAAGGACACAAGGGTCTGAGTCCCACTCATTCACATATCATGGATCCCATAATAATATTTAACTGAAAGGTATATCATTTTGTTTCAGTTTTTGTGAATTCATATGATATTTGCTCATTTGATTTAGAGGGCCTTGTTTTGCTGGTGTCATCCTACCCCTGTGGATGCTTTTATGCTTTTTCTATCTCCTTTTCCATTGAATTCCCTGAGCTCTGAACAGAGGGATCAAATGAAGCAATTCATTTACCAACGTAGATTTCAGAAACTGCCTTAAAAATATCCTCCATTATGAATGCCTTTGAGTATCTAGGGGTGAATAGATCATAGCTCAACGTAATAAAGGCTACATACTAGAAACATACAGTCATATGTTAGGACCCAAGAATCTTAAATGTAGGAGGCATACCATTAATGACCACCTCAAGTTATGTTTAATCTAGAAAAGTGTCCATCATTTTTCTGTAAAGTACCATAATTGAAGAATGACCTGCAAAACAAATTTCTTTTGAAGGCAACTTTGATTTGACCCATGTTTGTAAGAGGAACAGTTTGTGGAAAGACAAAGACATGAGGAGGGATGAAACTAGCACAATAAGATGAAGGGAACTGGGGAGGACAGTACAACTGTGTACATGATTGATGAAAAGTTATCCAAAGAAAATAACAAAGATGCTGTGGATATCGCTATATGTAAATAAACTCTGATTGGCCAATAGCCAGACAGGAAGTATAGGCGGGACTAACAGAGAAGAGAATTGAGGGAACAGGAAGGGAAAGGAGAGACTGCCTGGAGCTGCAGCCAGGACAAGGAAGATGTAAAGTACCGGTAAGCCATGAGCCACGTGGCAAAGTAAAGATTAATAGAAATGGGCTAAATATAAGAGTAAGAGCTAGACAATGACAGGCCTGAGCTAATGGCCAAGCAGTTTAAATAATGTAAGAGTCTGTGTGTTTATTTTATAAGTGGGCTCTGGGACTGGCGGGACTTGGTGGCGGGAGCTGGAGAGAAATTCTCCAGCTACACAAAGATTCAATGTGTCAAGAGTATGTATTAGTGTCATAAAGGAGGTGTAAATGCCCAAAACTTGAGAAGCAAATATTTTGAATGGAGTACAGAAGACATAGTGGATCTAAGATATCTGAGTTGGAAGGAGGTACAGAACAAGAGGCTGGAATACACAGATGATTAGCAATGGTCTGAAGGCTATGAAAGTCACTACTAAGGAGCTTAAAGAAATGAAAAAAAAAACTCAAACAAAGAGTTTACAGAGTAGAAAAGGCTTCCAATAGACACTAATGAGGTATGCTTATGTGTAGTGGATTTCTAAAATTCACAGTGATAGAAAGATCGTGGATAGAATCAGTGCTTTATGTCCGTATTAGAAACCACTCACCATTCCTTAGGAGTATATGACACAAATACCATTTTCTTTGTATCTAGGTCCCATGCATTCCCGGTTTTAGACACAGTAATAGTAGTCAACATGCCTAGGAGTCTTCTAGATGTTGAGATGTTGGCTTTAGAGCTGTGTGATGTAATGTCAGAGTCTGTCCTTGCAAGGGGCTGTACATGATAAGACTCACTATTTTTTGCAATTACTATGCTATAAGAAAGAAGATCTAATATCAGAGAGGTTCTTGCTATGCTGAAATATCCCTATCTGAGAAACAGTGACCGACTGTCCAGGTGGACAGAAGCTGTAACCTGTCAATATGATCTGTCTACTTTATCAAAAGCTATTTACAGCTTCAATGTAACCCCAATGAAAACCTCCATCACATTCTTTATAAAAATAAAAAACAATCAACCATAAAATTCATTTGGAACCACAACAGACTTAGATAGAACAAAAAAACAATCCTTTACAGAAGGAACAATGCTAGAGGAATTACAATTCCAGATCTTAAGAAATATTATAGAGCCAATAAAACAATATGTTGTTGACATAAATACACACACATTGAAAAATGGGACAAAATTGAAGACTCAAACATGAGGACATGTAATTTAGCCATTTAATATTAAACAGTATGCCAAAAGCATATGGTGGAAAAAGAAAAAAAACTTCAGAAAATGGTGCTGAGAAATTAAATTTCCCCATGTGAAGAATGAAATGAGACCAGTACCTATCACTTTGCACAAAACTAACTCCAAATGGATCAAAGACTTCAATGTGAAATCTGAAATACAGAAACTGCCAGGAGATCATACAGGCAGGACTTTATGTATCATAGGTGTGAAAAAAGAAGTTTCTTGATCAAGAATTAAGGAAAACAATATTTTTCTTTTTATTGATTGAAATTTTTTTGATAAATTTATATGTATACATATGTATGTATACATATACATAGAAACACACATATATACACACATATATATGTATATGTATGTGATTTTGTTTATTCTGTTTACTCTCTTACCTGATGCTGACCTGATACCTTCATAAACCAAAAAGTTCTTCACCAATCAATGGTTCTTCAGTTTAATGTCATCTAGAGCCAAGTACCTCACCAAAAACCTTCTGGATATTAATGCCATTCTGGGACTGCTGAGGTATCCATCCTCAGAGAATGACTAGTTACTGGTTCCTTATTCTGTCCAGTTTTACAAAAATGTTGTTAGATTGGCACAGCCCATGTTGTGTAGAATAATCTAATAGATCACAACTATAACTGGGACATATTTTATATAATATGACTGCATTTGCTAAAGAATTAAGGAAGAGAGTAATTACTGACACAAATGTATTGCCAAGAAGCCAAACTCCACCTATAGAAATTTCCTAACAGGGACAAGACATAGATTAATTAAAGAACTTTTCCAGATTTTCTGTCAAAACTTAAATAATATTGTTATTCTAATTTAGGAACGTAGGAATTGATTGTGCAGTATGAAAATGAAAGCCACATAGATATTTCTTTTGTTGTATGTCTGGTGTTGCTCAGAGATTCACCATGACCATGAATAAATTTTAATAAGAAGTGTTTTATATAAGTCCTGACACCTGGATTGATATGGTCGAGGTCTGCAGCCAAGAACACTCCCAAGATGCATGAGCTAGCCATTTTCTCCCAGGGATTATGAAGGCCAAACCCACAGGATTGAATGTATTTTGCCTACATGTTCACAAAAACTTATTTTAACATACATGTCTTGCAGTTGTCCTAGTCTTCTTTGAGAGCAGAATAAGGAAGTGTGATTATAAAAACAGAAATAGCTGTTAGTCTTATGATCTTCTATCTTGCAAGAAAAGCAAATATTGCAAGATCAGTCAATTTAAGAATAGATTTTCATGTCTGGAAAAATGGGAGTGGGTTGGTAGGTTACAGTCTTTACAATATAGGGGCATTTTTTATATATACATCTTAACCATAGTAATTAAAACCTTAAATGTAATGGAAATGAACCAACATCTGTAAGTATATTAACTGTGACTCATAGAGACTAAGTTTCCCTTTTGTCATCCTGAGGTTTTACAATTCTCTCTTGTGTTGTCTGGGAGGGTCTGTACACAGGGAAGACAGCAGCAACTTCCTGTCAATAGCCAAGTTCTGAAGAAGCAGCCTCTGCTAGATCTCATTGACCTTGTATATTATCCTTATGCTTCCTAATACATTCTCTCATTCTCTCTCTCTCTCTCTTTCTCTCTCTCTCTCTCTCTCTCTCTCTCTCTCTCTCTCTCTCTCTCTCTCTCTCTCTCTCTCTGTGTGTGTGTGTGTGTGTGTAGGTGTGTATTTGTGTGTGCGTGTGTTTGTGTGTGTGTGCATTTTCAAACCGAGTTTGGTTGTATAGCAGATGCTGGCCTTAGATTCATTTTTTATCACAGGTTAATACTAGACGTGATTGAGAAACCTTCACATTCTTGTTAATTGTGAAAAGATGAGATTTTTAACAACTTATATTACTCACTGCTTTCTTCCTCATTTAGATTCTAGAATCCTTAGAAAGTAACCATTCCTTTGCTCCTATGAACTTTGGAGACCCATGGCATGAAGGCTTCAGAATGATCTTACTGCAGCATTGGCTTTCTTTGTCTGAACTCATCCTCCATCCATGCAGAGTTACACTGAATTCTAAATGGGAAAAAGGCTGATGCAATCTTCTTTACATATCTCCAGGGGTTTTTTGTTTGTTTGTTTGTTTGTTTGATTGTTTGAATTCTCTGACTTTTTGTTTTGTTTTTCGAGACAGGGTTTCTCTGTGCAGCTTTGCGCCTTTCCTGGAACTCACTTGGTAGCCCAGGCTGGCCTCAAACTCACAGAGATCCGCCTGGCTCTGCCTCCCGAGTGCTGGGATTAAAGGCGTGCGCCACCACCGCCTGGCTGAATTCTCTGACTTTTTAATAATGACTAGGAAATTAAGCTTTGACTCCATATCACTGTGATCATTTCAGTGCGTCAGTATGACCTGGAACCAATATTCCATTATCAGAGCATATGTAATTATCCTAAAACACTGATTGTGAAACAGTCCCTCCTACTAAACGGGAAGAAGACACAATGTGGAAATGAAGAATCCTCAGTGTACAAAGATAAGAAAATGGTTACTGATCTTGGAAAGCGACACTCAACTTCAGTTACCAAGATCCTATTCGTAAATTTTGAGTTGCTATTTACTGTGCATTGAAACCTGTTTTTCTGTGTGGAGAAGAGATACCCATAAGGTTTAGGAAGCTCACAAAACTGGAAAGACTCAGGAAATAAGGAAAGTACAAGCCACACATGGAACCTTCCTAAGCTTCTAGAAGAAGCAAGCGGTTTCTGGAAGATAGGTGACAATTTTAGTGGAACTTCTGCAAACTTAATAACAGTATAGATCAGATTTTAAGAGTCAGTGCCTATTCTCGAAAGGGTTTTTATATATTTCAGTTGTCTTCAAGAATCCATATTCCAGAAGTAACCTCTCATTCACAACTCTGAAAATCGACTGGATTGAGACTAGTTTTGGGTGAAAGTATTACTTTCCCCTGACATTGATGTCTGCTCCCTTGGATGAATCTACATTTGTTTATGTCAGCATATAAAATGTCACAATATCACCTCTCACTTGTTGTTTGATATTTTGTTTGTGTTCTGACAAATAAAGCTTGCCTGTGGATCACATGGCAGAGCTAGCAACTAGTTAACCAAAGAAGCTGGGCAGGGGTGGCTCACGCCTTTAATCCAATATTTGAGAGGCTCACACTTTTAATCCCAGCACTTGGGAGGTGTAGACAGGAATATAAGCCAAGTGGAGACAGTATCTCAGCCTCTTTTGGTCTGGGGTTTCAGAGAGTTGAGAAGTCACTAGGGGCTGCTTTTTTGCTTCTCTGATCTTTCAGGTTACTATCCTGATATTTGATTATTGTTTCTTACTTATAAAACTAATTAGGATCATGCTACATCTGGTGCCCAAACATTTGGCAATAATTTCCACATAAAGCCTGAAAAAGCTTTAAAAAGGATTCTAAACACACAAAAACAGAGTCAAACTTGGCTTCTTCATAACCTGTTTTTGTTGGCTAGCAGCAAACAGAGGCGTGGCTCCTTTAAGAGACAGCTTCCTGACTCAGTGCTAGTGGCAAAACCACTGGGCTCTTTTAAGCAGGTGGCATGCTGCTCAGTGAAAGCATTGAGTCAGAAACTTCCCAGAGTGGGGATTATAAATGTGGTTTCAGCTGGTACCTCTGCCATTAAGCTAGGCAGTCAGGGAACAAATGAATGAGGCAGAGCCAGTTGCCAAAGCCATGACTCTAGGCAGTTTAAAAGCTCATGTGGTCAGAAAAAGAACTTTGATCCCAGCACTTGGGAGGTTAACACTTTTAATCTTAGCATGGCAAGTGGAGACAGGAAGATAAGGTAGGTGGTGAGAGGATCTTGGATCTTGTCCTTTTCAGTTATCCGATTTCTCATTTTTATAGATAAGACTAACTAGGATCAAATATCACTCAGCCATAATCTTATAAATAATCCTAGTTAAAATCATTAGATCACCAAACTAAACATAGAGGCGTTTCCTTGATTTGTAATCATTGCCTGATCTGGGGTGAAGAGGTGTTTGCTCTTGTCTTCTCAGAAAAAGTCACACAATTTTCAAAAATTATCATCACAAATTTCACACTCATATATAATTTGTAATACTGACTCAAAAGATAATATTTAAGGTATTAAATAATAACTAAATAATAAGATAAATTAAAGAAAATATGTAATCATTATTAAAATGAAGTATACTAGTTAAATTGACAAGCCAACCTTTCAGCATAACACAAATTGCTGCATATGAGTAAACTTCATTAAGTCAACTGATTAAATTATGAAATAACTAATGCATGTGATAAATTTTAAGCTAAATTGTATTTTGTTTTTCTCTTCAGAATACACACTAAGCATTGAAAACATGGCAACAATCATGAACCAGCATATACTATCTAAATATCAGTGCTTATTATAATCATACAAATACCTTCAGGAAAATTGCACAGATTGCCGATACGGATTCTTGAATAAAAATGCAAGATTATTCAAATGCATTTAATTTGTTTGAAAAGAAAAGGGCATCATGAAATGGTGAGAAGCTGGGCACCCCAAAAGTGGTGATATGTGATTAATAGGAGTGGTCACAAAACACGTTCTTTCTTTACTCTGTACTCAAAGGGAATATTTACTACATGCTACACTGTGGAATTGATGGATCCACAGGATCACAAAACTTTGAGATCTTGTGGGATGAAGATTCTTCTGGGTTTACACCACCAGAAGAAATGAAGGAAAAGAATGGGAATCTTTGGAAAAGAAGCTTGAAATGGATTTACACACAAGCAGGTGGATCAGGAGGAAAAGGAGGTCTATGAGGTAAACCATAATGACAGTTCCATAAGGTATGTCTGGAAACTGTTAGGGTGTGGATTCTCCTCATTCAGGTTTATGATTTATTCCATCAGTGGCAGTGGGCATTAAGTGCTGACAGCTTCTTTCGTTCCTGAGGTCCACGGAGAAAATAAATCAAGTATATTGAGCTTCAGAATGAGAATGTCAAACTACCTATCCAAAAAGACTTGTAATTGAACATTTTTATTTCCTAAAAGAATCCAGAAGATATTGAAAGTGACAGGAGAACAATGTAATAAAATAACAATAACACTGACAAAATCTGGTAACATGTAAAAGCCATCATTATTTCTACAGGAGGAGGAGCTTAATTTCACTGGTTTTCTATTGATTTACTTCTTTCCTCCTTTAATCTATTTCCATTTTTTCTCTCTTCCATTCTCTACCCTCTCACCTTCTGTCTTCTCTCCTCTCCTCTTCTCTCTCTTTTCTCTAATTGTCCATGAATTGCTCTTCCTATCCACAGACAAGTTCTAAGATTAAAACATTCCCCTTCAGGGAAAGAAGGTTGAAGTTCTCTAATGAACTCCAGAAATTTCATCAACTGATGTTTTCCTGCCCTAACTCCTGCCAGCAACCAAATTCACAGAACTATTACAAACAAATGTTGCTCCTTCAACCTTGACTGTCCCATTTTATCTTCAACGAAAGTATCTTCAGCCTCATTATATTCATGTATACACCACAAGCAGGAGATCCTCACCATATTCTTTTCCTTTTCTTAAATGCCCATATTTCATGTCCCTGTTAGAGGAGCCACCTCTAAGCTCCAGTGCTTACTGAACAAGTGTCTCCTGATATGGTCAGCAGGAATAAAAACCAGGCCAGGTTGGCATGGGATCAGAAAGCCTGAGGCTACAAAAAGTTTATTCCAAAGCCACCAGAATATTCATATGCTCATCAAAACAGAATATGATGGTGTTCGCAAGAATACAATGTTGATTTCAAACTAGATGGAGTTTACAAGTTTGATGTCTAAGACTAATTTCTCAGCTAAGCTTCTATACACTTCACGGACTTCTAGGGTACACAGAGATATACAGGTGGCCTGAATGTTTTAATATCTGAAGGAATACTTCCATTTCTAAGGAAATGAAAGGCACACAGGGCTGCAGAACTCATGGACTCTACCTTGAAAAAGTCTATGATGCATACCTCTCAAGGTAGCTAGACAAGGCCAACTCTGTGATTCCCTGGAGAAGTGAAACATTGTCAGAGCAGCAAAATGGGGCAAGGCAAGGATAACCATTGGTACCTGGAGTATGCTAGGAAGAAGGAACAATATCCTTTCATTTAATTTTATTTTCATTATTACCTTTGTGAATGTTCATTGTACATGAAACAGTATCACAATAGGGCTTTTCATACAATGATATATTTCACTGAGCCTATTTCCCTCTCATCCTTCATCTGCCCTTTTCTTGCCCCTTCTGTTGGTCTATATTGTTCCACTGAACAGTTCTGGTTGTGTTTTTATGCTATAGATATACACCCAAGAAGTTATGTATCTGTATAATATCTATGAACTGTTAACAGCAAAAGCATATGTATGACTTATTTTTCCTGTCACTTCTTTCTTCCTTTTCTCCTTCACTCATTTTTCTTTCCTTATTTTTTTGAGAAAGGGTCTCTCTATATAGCCCTGGCTATCATGGAACCAAATACATAGACCAGGCTGGCTTTGAACACAAAGATATGCTTACCTTGACTTCTGAATTTCTGGAAAAGTGGCTTATGCCACCACATCAGGCCTTTAACTCGTTTATACATGACTGACTTTATTCACATAATCATATTTATTCACATAATCATATTTATTCACATAATCATATTACAGTCTGTTTTTCTGCAAGCAACATTGTAATAGTTAGTGGTTGAAAAGAAATGCATAGAGTATATATAAATCATTTTTTGTTGGATGTGTGTCTGGGTTTGGTTTCAGGCTAATAATGGCTGTGTAAAAAGAATTTTGAAGTGCTTCTGCTTTCTGGAGGGATATCGAGCTTGGTGCTGGAACCCAAAACTAGTGAGGTCATGGACTTAAGAGGAGAATCAGCTATTGTCACTTTACTAACACAGCATAATTCCTAAACACATTCTAAATGTTTGTGCTCATACCTACAGCTTAGTATATTTCTCACCTCTCATCTAAGAAATGTGGCTTACAATAGATGGTGACCATTGCAGAGAATTACAATAGAACAAAATGCAATAGACATTAACTGTGTTGCACCAGCACAATTCAATACATGTCTACACAACAACTGCAACTAAGGCTTGGGGATCATAGTATAAGAGAGAATGAAATGATTGCAACAGCCAGGGAAACAGAAAGTTTGATGTGAGATTGTATGTCCTGGAAATTTTAGAGAGGCTATAACCATGAAGTTGGTGTCATCAATGTGGTTTCCTAAACAAGACCCGAAAAAGAATGATACTGATAGTCATGCTAAAATGGAAGGGATGAATCTTATGCATCCTCAACCACTAACAAAGAACTATAGTCAACCAAGGAATACTAATATTGGGAGATACAATATTCTCAAAGGAAGAACTCCACAACAGGTGATCCAATAAAAATGGTCATCATTGAACTCTTATACATACAAATAACACTGTATGCACTAAACATGTTGTATTTATATACTTACAACTCTCTGTGTGTGCATGCATCTGTGTGTGTGTGTGTGTGTGTGTGTGTGTGTGTGAAAACAATTAAAAACATAGGTCATGAAAATGAGAAAAATTTTGAGGTATATGGGAAAAGTGTTGGAGGGAGTAAAGAGAATGGGGAAATGATGTAAGTATAGTTAAATTTCAAAAATTTTAAAAATAAAATTGAAACTTTTCTTTCATCACAAGGTGCACATTTCTTCATATTTCTCAGAACATTATAAAATTATTGTATTACATTATACTATGTACTCTAATAGTCTCCTTTGTAATTGTGATATCTTGCTTTTTCTTTGACTCCTACTTCATTAGAAATTCTTTTCAGATCTGACTGACTCTGTTTTTCTGATGACTACACTAAAATGGGGCAGATAACATTGTAGCTGGAGTTTTCTCCAGTCCTGCCTGGGCCCGCAGCCACTTAGACCCAAATAAACACTCAGACCCTTATATTAGTTAAAACTGTTTGGCCTAATGACTCAGGCTTCTTGCTATCTAGCTCTTACACTTAAATTAACCCATAATTCTTATTTATGCTTAGCCATGTGGCTTGGTATCTTTTCCCAATCCTGCCTTCAGGTCTTGCTTCCTCTGTGTCTGGCTGGCAACTTCTGACCCAGCCATCCTGTTCCAAGAATTCTCCTCTCTGCTTATCCCACCTATACTACACTTACTGCCTGGCTACTGGCCAAACAGTACTTTATTTATTAACCAATCAGAGCAACACATTCACAGCATACAGAGCGATATCCACAGCATTACATATTTGAATATTAAGAAATAAATTGAATACAACCAAGAATAATGTCAAAACCTTGCAATATTTATTACTGTATGGACCCTAGAGGGTAAGAACTTATTGGTGAAGATACCATATACTTGAGTCATAGACCACAGAGAAAAAAAAATGAATGGTTACTTGGATGCTTCATCCCTACTGGATAGTTTTCATAGTGCTGGATGTGATCATAAATCTTACTCAGATGTGAACCTGAGAAATATAATAACAATAATGATTGTGAAATAGTGTTATGAACATCATGGGAGTAATGAACTACTTCATGAATGAGTTGAAAGTCCACTTCCCAAGATGTAACGCATCCCTGGAGCGAATACCAGGTACAAGAATATGTGACTAGAGAGAACCCAGATCATCTTGAAGAACTTAATACTATTATTCTGCTAAATGAACATAGTAACAAACTGTCCTATAAGCTCTTAACTTTATACCAGTTGATTAGTACATCTCTCAACCCTCATCAGAGAAGCTTTATTTTTAGCTATATGGAGCTTTCTACAGAGGTTCACAATCATTCAAAGGGCTGAGAATAAGAAAATCCGGAAAGACCAGGTAAAATTAGGATGTCTCTATCACACCTCTTTCTCCCAAGAACTAGGCATCATCATGGAAGAAGAGGCAGAAAGTATGTTAGAACCATTCTGCTAGTAGATGATTCTAAACAAACAGGTTTTGAACAGACAGAACAGGGTACTTGCACTTGTGAATTCACTTGTTATGGCAGTATGTACAAAACATGAAAATGATCAAGTTAGACAAAATTCCAGAATATTGGAGGTTTTCAGGATGTCCCACTCCTAGCTGAAGAGCTGTTGACAACAGATGACTTCTATGAGAGGATGTGTCAGATTATTTTAAGGGTTTAAACTTTGAGATGCTACCCATGTTTCCATAGATGCCCCTGTGTTAGGCACATACTAGCATCAATAAGTACACTAAGTGACTGTTTTTGCTTTGTTTTATATTGTTTTGTTTTTAGAACACATGAAATTTGAAGGAAATAGTGGTGGGGGAAAAGAAAAGACTTGGTAATTAGATAATGGGGTGGAGTTCACTAAGAGGCATATGAATGTATGAAATACTCAAAGAGACATTAAGTACTAAATGTTCTAAATACTTTAAAAAGAACTAAGTTTATTTGTATGGGAAGAAGTCAGAAAAGACTAGATACAATGATGTACAGAGACATCTGTAAATTTGTCCTGAATTTCACCTTGAAGTTTCTACCACCTTCCACCCGGGACTTGGTCATGCTTTAGGAATCATGGAAACATAACTCCTCTTCAAAACACCCTGTGTCTTTGGAGATATTCATGAGAAACTTTCAGTGTCTTTTTAATTAGCAACTGGAAAAAGTTTCATAAATGATTTTGTCTCCCAAAGCCACACTGTCATTTCCAGGGAAGATGACATGAAAATTGTCATTCTGAAGGGAAGTGAGGTCACAGAGTCTCAAACCTTTATCTCAGGCTACAGTTCCCATCTTCTCTCACAGTGCTGGTTGTTATGAAGTCAGGATCTGTACACTGAAACCACAACACTGCAGAGGTAAGAATCCAGGTGAGAATTTTACATTTCAGAATATGCTGCAGAGCCATCAATGAAGAGGCCTGTGTAAGTGCTCATGTATGATAATGAGAATCTTGGGTAGAAACAGATCAATGAAAGAGACAGAGAAGCCCTATTAATTACTGTATAGTTAAGAGGTGAGTGGAAAAGATAGATGTGTGCCAGTCCCTTTTGGTTCTTACTATAAAATAAGTTTCCCACTGAGAGTGACTGTGGGTAACACCAGAGTAATACCACCAATCTGTGCAGGTGCTGAAGGATTGTGGTAATAAGTCAATGTGATAATTCATCTTACCTTAAATGATATGTACACTAACTTTGCAGATATTACAAGTGAACTTATCTGGTTTAAACCACACTAAACACTAGAATTGAAATAGAAGAAGCACAGAACCATGGGGAAGGTTCAGGATGTGAATCTGATTCTGGAGTAAAATGTATTCTTATGGGACAGTATATTTGTGAGCTATAAGGCCAGTAACTGTGACTTCATTGAGTGACCCCTAGAACAATGGCAGGTTGAAACTTCCCTTTTTTACTTGGGAAAGGTAACACTGAAGGGAAGTTCCCGTATGAGCATCAGGCAATGACAGCCAGGTCCAAATATGTCTTAAGTTGTCTCCCCTGCTATTCATTCTCAAATGTTTAGCAAACTTGATGTTATGCTGTCTTCTGTCACAGTTTATCATTGTTGCTAATGGAACATATGGTCTTGTGCACGGCAGAAAAGTGCTCTACCCCTCATCTTCTTCCATCCACACTGAGTCCTTTGCTTCAGTTTGGACATTGTTTAAGTTTTCATGTTTTACAGATTCATTTTTATATATCTCACATGCATCTTCTCTATTTCAGTGCATTATACATTTTCTTTTAATAGCTTCATCAATATAAGAAGCAGTGAGTATGTACAGAATTTTAAATGAAATATTTTGGTAACTTAATTTTGTTCTTATCGTCTTTCAGAACATGTTAGTAATTCATCTGTAGTTACCACTATAGCTTTTATCCCTCAGTGATAATGATACATATTTCTGGATGCATCATAAGCATCTGGTCTATCTGATTGTGAAGTGAAACTGGGAGATGGGTACTGTGGATATCATTCTGTATGGCAAATATGTTAATAAATAAAACACTGATTGGCCAGTGGCCAGGCAGGAAGTATAGGCAGGACAAGGAGAGAGGAGAATTCTGGGAACAGGAAGGCTGAGTGAGGGAGACACTGCCAGCTGCCGCCATGACAAGCAGCATGTAAAGATGCCGGTAAGCCACGAGCCACATGACAAGGTGTAGATTTATAGAAATGGGTTAATTTAAGATATAAGAATAGTTAGCAAGAAGCCTGCCACGGTCATACAGTTTGTAAATAATATAAGCGTCTATGTGTTTATTTTATAAGTGGGCTGTCAGACTACTGGGGCTTTGTGGGACCCGAAGAGAAAACGCCAGCTACAGATGGGACAGATTTTTGTCAGATCAGACTGCACTTGTTTAGTGCATTTTCGTAAAATATTGAACACTGCATTTTAGTAAAATATTGAAAGCCTCATTTGCACTTTTCATTTGGCTGTGTAATAAGTCATTATGCCAAAATGAAAACTTACATTTTAAAATATTTATTATGTATTTTGATTTTATGTGCATGAATATTTTGCCTGCATGCATATATGTACACTATGAGAATTCAGTGCATGCAGAAGACAGAAAGGGATGAGTGAATGCCTTAGAATAGGAGTAACAGGCAGTTGTGAGCCACCATGGGCATGCTGGGAACCACACCCAGGTCATCTGCAGTGTTCTTTACCACTGATCTATGTCTTTATTCCTCTCAAATAAAAACATCCTATAGCCAAAAGCATGCAGCAAAACACCAATGAAGTGAACAATATGTCAAGTGAGGAACATAAACTGTATATAACACTGGTGTATGCTTGAGAACATCTATCATGGCTTTGTGAGCACATATTTAGGTGACTGTGTTTATGCTACAGTAACCATGTTTAAGTTTTTCTAGTATCCACTCTGAAACAAACAGATTTAGTTTAAAATACACAAGTACTCTTTGTGTCTTTGAGGTCAGCTCTTGACAGTGGCAATAAAGCCACTGACCACATAAGACTGTAATAAAAATCAAGCTGTCAAACTGATAGGATATCAGTGATACATAAATTGTTACTGGTTTTGGCCATTAATACATGTAATTAATAAAATATTACAACTGCCATTTCTTATAAGGTTTAGGATGCAAGAACAGTGATACAGACAAAGCAGTAGAAAACAACTCTGAAATTTGATATGTAATACATAGAAAGGGAAAAATCTAAGATTAATATGGAGATGGGGTCTTTATCATTGCCCAGTACAAGACACTGTGAAATTTAGGGAATATTCTGTATTTAAACTGCCTACTTTGGGGAGTCTTCAGAATATGAACAAATGAATCTCTCCTAACCTGGATCATGAGATCACTACAAATGGGTCTGATGTGATCACTGTGAGAACTGTGAAAGGAGAGAAATTGGGGAATGCTACTTCCCACCTATCCTTGATAGGAAATGTGCACATAGGAGTCAATATAAAATAAACAAGTCATTGATTGATTGGCTCTTGTGCATTACTAGGGACATGTTATTTTTGGCAGAAATTTCAGTGAACATAAGGAACTGAAAGATCAAGAAAAGATGCTCTGGTATGATTGAGGGAACTGGACACATGAGAGGCAGCTTTTGTTATCCAGTTCAATGAGTGGAATAGGATTGTGTTCACTACTGATTTGTGAAAGGAATCTAAGCAGTGGGACCTCAGCACTACTATTGGTCTTTAGGTCTGGGTTGATCCACATGATGAGACATGATCAATTAAGGAAGGCTATAGGACTTTCATAATAGAGACTGCTATACATACAATAAAATAAATCTTTTTAAAAATTATATTTACTATTATACATTTAACCTATAACAAAATCAAATAAAGTGAATTTTCACAAGTGAGCATTTAAGATTTCAATGGATGTGACCACACTTCACCTTTGTGTGCAGAATCCTATGTCTATGAAGAAAAACACACATTTCCAGATTAGGAAAAATGACCTTACAGGTCTGAACTCAGCAGTGGTCTCATCTCACAATGTGGTGGACAGTGGTTAGTGTTTCTTTTTATTAACATTGCTCCTTACCTCACTACATTAAATGCATGTGGATACCCAAACACTCACTTCTCAAGCACATGGTAAACACACTTCTTAGGCATTTTCATTCAAGGATTATCTATGGTCCTCAAGTAGCTCTTAGGATGTAGCAGCTTGTCATTAAGTATAAGTAATGTTTTCCTTCCTGAGAAATGAGGTGGGATAGGTGCACTGACATCATCTTCCTGGGAAAGTTCATGGCCTCTCAGTAATCATGATCCCAGCTAGGTAGAATTAAAAAAGCTTCCATGGATGTTGGGGTTCCACTTGTCCCCTGTTGGTCTCTGTGTATTCTAAATGATGTCGTATTTCTGACATTCACAGTCATCATGTGGAGAACTTTAAAAGGTTCCCCCAGGAACCTGTTGTGGTGGGGCATGCCTTTTGTCACAGCACTCTGTAGGCAGAGGAAGGAGGATCTCTGTGAGCTCGGTGTCAGCATGGCCTACATAGCAAGTTGCAGGACTATACTAAAAGACCATGTCTCAAGAAAACAAAACAAAATGAAAATAAAACAAAACAAAAAAACATATAAAAACCAAAGCTTCCAGGTCATTGCATTTTCACCTGTTCTAGCTTTGAAAGTGTGTATTCTAAATAATGTCATATTTCCTATGTATATAATTGTCAGATGAAGGAGGAAAATTTAAATAATGTATATATTTGTGATACTGTTCTGACAATCATTCAGTGAAAACTTACACCTCAGTCAACACAGGTGTTCACAAATATTGGATAGTGATTGTTTGGATCATGGTTTCAACCTGTGATTCCATGGGTTTCATGTGCAGACACCAGTTTCATTCATCCAAGAAAACTTAACCCTCTCTGTCTCTGTCTCTCTATCTGTCTCTATTTCTCTCTCTGTCTCTCCCTCTCTCTCTATTTTTTTCCTTCATTCCTCTTTTCTTCTCTCTCTCCCTTTCTCTCTCTCTTTCCTTCCTTCCTTTCTTTCTTTCTTTCTTTCTTTCTTTCTTTTTTTCTTTCTTTCTTCCTTCCTATTTGTTCAAGGCATGTACTTTTTGTACTAATGAAACAAAAATCATAGCAGTCCTTCTCAGAATTTTTATAGGTAATGCACAACTTGGAACATAGTACATATTAGCAAAAACAATACTGTAAGGTTCTCAAATGTTCCCTTTAACTAGTATAGCAAAAACAGACTTTTCCTGTATTTTTGTATTTTATAACTTTTAAGATGTTAGGCCACATTTTCCTTGTGTGGCTTTTATAAATGGGATCCTACATCAACAACTACTGTACATTAAAGTTTTTCTTCATACATATGACTTTTGGAATGCATTATTGTCTTCCTCATCACTGGTATGTGGAATTCTCCTTCTCAAAATAATCTATATTGTTTATAGTTAGGGAAACACTTGAGAATAACTCCCAGAAAGCCAATTAGTAGGAAAACAACCAAGTGGAGTGCATTTTGTATCATTTAGTCATTTTTAAAGGCAGTTTTTTTAAAAAAAAATCATTAATTGTTATGGAATCCTTTCTGAGAGGACTGATTTTCTGAAATTGCCAGTGGTATTATGCTGATTTGAAAAATGGCTATGATCCAGACCTTCAGGGTCCATTGCTGTAGATGGTGGTACTTGAGATGACCTGCCAATCTTAGCACATTGTGTTCATCACTGTCTTTTCACTTTGACTGTGTTGATGTAGTTGCTTTTGCTTATACACATGGTTGTGTTTTTCTTTGTGCAAAGATGAATTTTCTCACAATTTGGCTTTATTGTAAACATTCTTTTCTTCAGTCATCCATTTCAAAGAGTTTTTTCTTTTCAATTTCTGGTCAATTCCAGCATGATATCATTCCTGAACCCTGTGGGTCAGTCCTGCTGGAGTACGGGCATCATCACTTCTGTCATCCCTTCTCTCATCACATAATCACTTCTTTCACCACTGGTTCCATTCCTTCATCCTCTCCATAGCAACTGACTCCTGAGAACTCTGGGATGTGCTATGTCCTCTTTCTCTTGATGTAACTGCACCCCCACCATTTTTTTTTTTTTGCAAAAAAAGTGTACTAGGTCCTCATTTGTCTGCTCCTAAGTGCCTCATCTTAGACTCAATTGCCTATTTCTCCTGATTTCCTGACAGTTTCTCAGTCTTTTTGTTCAAGATCTTTGTAGTACTTCTGGCTGAAATTTGGGTCTTTAGATCTTCCTCTTGCGGTTACTTAGCCACCTGCAGATGATGCTGTTCCACATAATTATGCTGAATGTTTGATCCCAGTGAAGCTCAACCTCTTGTTCCTTCAGGTTATGGGCCATGGTGTGGTTCCCCAGCACAGCAAACTCTTCACATACTTTCTTAACACCGTGGAACCATCAATGTTCACATTGGTCATGGTGGCTGCATTGTCTCTGCTGCATGATGATGCCGGTGCACTCCTCTCCTTCTGGCCAGCAGCAGACACCCATTTGCCCCATGGCTGTGATGACATGGAATCTCCTGAGGCCAGAATTGGTATGTAGAATTCTATTGTGTGCATAACAGTTCATTGATGATGGGCCACCATTGGGCATGTCTCAGTAGCCCACAAGTTAATGATCCCATGATTGATACTGGATGATGTCAAAAGTAAACTCATATGTATGGTTATTCTTAAAAGTCAAATTACTGGAACCCAGTGGTATTTTCCTCTTCTGCATTAGCATGTCTGTTGTCCGTATTCAGATTTTTTATAGGCAGGCAAGTTGAGACTTCATGGGTGCAGCTTCCCCAACATTTTTAGGAGATGCAGTCTCACAGCACATATATATTCCTCTCACTCCTACAATCTTTCTGACTCCCCCAGCACAATATTCCCTGAGCCCTGAGTGCAGGAGCTTTATTGTGGGTGTACAAGTATGGCTTGGCAAAACACCGCATATTGTGCTCTGTGTTTTGGTTAGGTTCTTTTTTTCTTCTTTTTGCCTTTTTATTAGCTGTGTTTTTTTAATGCTCTACTACTTTTGCAATGAGAAGTTGTTTTTTTTCCTGTTAGTTGTTAAAACCATGAATGATGACAGAATTGCTGTGAGTATGGAAAAATAATATCTAATTGATTATCCAGCACCAAGTGATGAAAACTGAAATCAAATACATAGAAATAAATTTATACAGACTGAGAAGATTTTATATATAAACACACAGAGGCCATGAATTAGAGATGAAATGTTTGTGTGTATACATGGGAGTGGTAGGAGGGAAGAAAGGCATGATAATGCAATTATAATTTTATTTCAAAAGTTAAAGAGATGGAACTACAGATTACAAAAATTACTTTAGATTACACAAATGGAATTGTAATTATACTAATTTTTTCTCAGAATAGTTAAATACTGAATAGAATGTTGGAAAAACAGAAGCAGTGTATGTTAACTGGTGTGTAGGGTTATGTTTCCTTCACTTAAACAGATGCAACCCTTTCAACAATATTTGTTGTGACATTCACAGAAATTTACAGGACATGAGATCATGGTTTTTCTATAAGCACATCCAAATTCGGTATTTTCAAAATTTTCTTCCTTCATTTTATACTGATTTTTATTTTGTTTCGTTTATTTATTTTTTTCATGTTTTATTAGCATACAAATATCAAGCATCCTAAAGGCATTTTCATACTTACTGTTTTGATTGGCCCAACCCCTCCCCTTTCCCCGTTTCTCTTCTCTCCTCCCAGTTCATGGGGTCCTTTGTACATTATTCCTTCTTTCACTTTCAAAACACACACACATGTATTGCTTTACTGTCCCCACCCTACTCTGAGACATTCCTTGGGGCCCCTTTCGAGTCTCCTGGAAACTACCCACACTTACTCCCACACAAACACACATTTCTAAAAATTGAAAGCTATGAAATCATACTTGGAACAGTGCTATCTGTTCTTCTTTGCCTGTATAACATCACTTAATTGAGTAGCTTCTAGTTTGGGCTGCATCTGTTCCCTAGGGTGTTCAGCGCACAGGGAAGTGCAGACTGTGTTTGGTAGTTCCTAAATTTGTTTACCTTCCCACTCTGTTTAAACTACTTCAGACGCCAGGATTAACTGCCAATTCTGCCTCAGTTTTTGATCGTCCAGCTGACTGTCCCTCCATGTCTGATGAATGTGAGAGATAGATAACACTGCCCTCTGTGGGCTGCAGGATTCAGCCTGGTGCTGATTCACAGCTGCTACTCTCCGCTTCTGCAAAGGAATCTCATCCAATTTAAGAGTGGTTTACAGACACTTTCTCTTACAAAAAAAGAGTGTGGTGTCTGGAGAGTTTCATCCAACTTCACTGCAGTGATGGGCTCTCTAACACACTTCTATCCTATCACTTCCACTATAGACTTCTGAGTGGTCCCTGATTGTCCCAGACACAATTTCAATGGATACACTAAACATTTCCCCAGTAGCTATCATTTGCCAGATATTGTCATTACCTTTGATCCTTCTACTGTCATATTTTGCCTATTTTTAATTTATTGTTCATTCTGTGAGATTTCAGCACACCAGATGTTCCCTTGACTCTAACAGTCCTGACATGAATTGGACACATATGTGTGTGAGTGTGTGAGTGTGTGTGTGTGTGTGTGTGTGTGTGTGTGTGTGTCTGTGTTTGAGGTGTGACTTTTTATATGAGCTAGCTCATAACTTAATATGGTGTAGGTTGTGACTAGAACCAACATTTTAATTAATTTTCATATCTTAGACTGTTGTGGAGTAAAGATCACTGACCCTGACTAACATCCATATTCTTTTTTTCCATGTTTTTATTAAGAAATTTTCTACTCACCCTACATACTACCCACAAATCTCACCTCCTCCCTCCTCCCTTCTCCTACCCTGCAGCCCTCTCTCTCAAGCCACTCCCACACCCCTACATCCTCTAAATCAAGGTCTCCCATGGGGAGTCAGCAGAGCCCAGCACACTGTGCTGAGGCAGGTCAAAGCCCCTCCCTGCCACACCAAGGCTGTGCAAGGTGCCACACCGCAGGCAATGGGCTCCCAAAAGCCATGCACCAGGGATGGATCCCAACACCCCGCCCCCTGCCACGCGGGTGTCCCCTAAATAGTTTGAGCTAAACAAGTCTTCTGTATCCAGACGGCCTAGTCCAATTCTAAGGAGGATGCACAGCCACTAGTCCACAGTTCATGGGTCTCCACAAGTGTGGCCAGTCATCTCTGCAAGTCTTCCCTTCATGATCTCCACATCCCCTGCCCGCAGAATCCCTCCTCTCTCCCTTCTACTGGATTCCCAGAATTTAGCCTGGCTCCCGGCTGCAGATCCCTACATCTGCCTCCATCAGTCACTGGACAAAGGCTCTATGGTGACAGTTAGGGTATTCACTAGACCGGTCACCAGAGTAGACCAGTCCAGGCACCCCCTCAATCACTGCCAGCAGTCTAAGGTGGCGTCATCCTTATGGTAAAATCCATAATCTAAGTCTGTATTTAGAAGGCTTGGTGACTCTCTACAGAAAAAAAACACTTCTCACAGAGCAGCTTAGAATATCTTTTACATGGAACCTGTGAAGACAAAGCATTCAGAAAATCAACATTCTGGTTGGCACTTGGAAGGGGGAAGCAAGGCAAGCAAGCAATTTTAGAGATCCCAAATATTTCTGTCAGCTGGGGAACTTCAGCCCCGACTGTTTTAACAGAGTTAGGTACTTTCCCAGCAGACTTTTAATGGCATGGTTAGAGAAGGAAGAATCAATTTCAGGCTAAACCAGATATGGCTGCATCTGAGAAAAGATACAGGAACCTTTGTGCTGCCAGAACATATAGATATTCTCTCAGCCATATACATTTCTCATTACTATCTCTTGATTTAGATGAGATATAAGGGTCACCCTGCCCAACCTTAATACATGGGAGGTGCTTAGTCTTACTACACCTTGATAGGCCACTTTTGTTGATACTCATTGGACATCTGCCCTTTCTTAAACAGAAAGGAAGAAGGAGTGGTTTGAGGATGGAAAAAGAGGGGAGTGGGTGGAAGGTACTAGGAGGAGAGGAGGAAGGGGAAACTGCATCCATATAAATAAATGAATATAAATTAATTAATTGATTGATTAAAAAATAATGGCTTTATTAAAGAAAACTGACAATGCTCCAGTGCGTATATAGGCAACACAACTTGGACTTGTTATTTGTTATCTTTTTTTTTTCTTGTCATTGGTGGAATTCACAAGGAAGTGTGGTGGACACGGGAAACTTCCAAATAATCAATAAAATTACTATGTTGGAAAAAAATAATTGTATTATTTAAGTTTTGTGGTTGTCAATGAAGTTGATTTCTTTTGCAACCTGACTATCAAATATGAGTATATTCTGAAGGTCTTACATTATGTTTGTTTATACTGCCTGCCACTCTTCTTTGTTTCTCACAGGTAAACATCCCATTATGCTCAGTGCTGCATTTTCTAGGAAACTTTAGGCCTCGGCTTCCATAGTGTATTCACTCTGAAGTATTGAGAAATCACAGAGTAACATACATGGAAAGTAACCACCCCTGTCAAAGTTTTGAGATAAAGTCTTTTTATGTGGTCAAGCCTGGTCTGGAATTCCCGAGTTTAAAGGACCTTCTGTTTCAGCCTCTCTGTAGCTCTGTGGATTAATGGTGTCTTCCTTCACCAAGGCTACAATAACTTGCCATTTTTCATTTGACCTGAAAAATAGTGTGGCCATATTCTAAAGGAAATAGTGCTGAAACACAGAATGGACTTCTGGAATCTGACAATCAGAATCATCTTCTTATCACAAATTACCATTGGAATTATGGGAAATTTCTCTCTTATGTTCTACTACCTTGTCCTTTACTACAGAGAATGCACATTAAAGCCCACAGATTTGATCCTTGTGAATCTAATGGCAGCCAATGTCTTGATCATTCTCTGTGTGGGAGTGCCCCAAACAATGGCAGTTTGGGGATGGAAGCAGTTCTTGAATGATTTTGGATGCAAGATTCTATTGTACATTCAAGGATTTAGTCGAAGTGTGTCCATTTGGACAACTTGCCTATTGAGTGTCTTCCAGGCAATGACTATCAGTCCCAGGAAATCGTATTGGAAGGATTGTAACATTAAAGTTGCAAGGTATATTGGCTGCTACATTGCCTTCCTCTGGGTCTTGAATATGTTGATAAATTTTATTTTCTTTAGGTATCCATTTTTCAAAATGAATAGCAAAAACATGACAAGAAAACGAGAATTTGGATTCTGCTCTATTGTAGGACATGATGAAATCAGTGACTCACTCTATGCAACGTTGGCAATGTGCCCTGAATTCTTCTTATCTCTGCTCATTGTCTGCTCCAGTGCCTCCATGATTGTCGTTCTGTACAGACACAAGCAGAGGGTTCAGCACATCTGTAGTTCTCATGGTTCCAGAAGAAACATGGTTGAGTCCAGGGCCACCCAGAATATCCTTGTCTTGGTGTCTACCTTTCTGGCTTTTTATACTCTCTCCACCATCTTGCGAACCTGCATTGCTCTTTTGTATAGTCACAATTTATGGCTGGTGAACATCACTCACCTCACTTCTCTGTCTTTTCCCTCTTTTGGACCCTTTGTTCTTAAAAGTCATTACTCCATTGTGTCCAGGTTCAGTTTGGCCTGGCTAAGAAAAAAAGTCATCTCCTAATTTTATTATAAATATGTAAAATATAACTGTTTCACATTATCAAATTGTGTACTCAATTATCAGCCTAAGAAATCAGTAAAGAACTTTAAGTAAGTAGCAACTTGTTTTCCTAAGGTTAACCAAAGTGAGTATGGGATCTTTGTCAGCTGGTTGAACTAGCAGAATACATGAGTTGTTCATACTGTGTTTGGCCCATTGTAGTCTTCAATTTTCAGACAGAAGAGTTATTCCTTTGCCTAGATGATGTGCAAAGAAGCTAGTAAACTGGCTGCAAATACATCTGTCTTTCTTATGGCTTTCATCCTATCAGGGAATCTTGACTACTTGACTGCTGCACAGACACCTTGTGAATATTGTACTCTAACTGCAAGCCAAACTGAAATCATGAATGGCCATGAACTTGTGCTTCAAGTGGCCCTTCCCATGACAGCTGCTCTAACCTGCACTGGGACCAGAAGTCTTCTTCAGTGATAATTTCCCAGATACTATGCATGTTTTAGAAAAATACTATTTGGCTGTTCTTAACCTTAACTCTTCTTAACAGTCTATAACAAAGTCTGGAAAGATGGGCATCTCCTCTAGCAACAATGGACCAAAATTGTCGTTCATATCTTTCACCTTTTATCCAAATAAATTAAAAATGAATGATGTTTTTGAGGTGTTCTTGAATTTTGTTTGCTAGGATTTTATCACCTTTTATTTAACATACATGGTTTTTCCTCATACTATGTAATCTGAATACAGTTTCCTCTCCCTTTATCCTTTCAGTGCCTCCTCACCTCATCACCCAACCAGATCTACTGACATAATGTCTCTCATTACAAAAGAACAGGCTTCTAATAGATAACTATAAAACAAAACCACCTAAAATATAATAAGTTAAAACTATCATATCAAAGACTAGCCAGCAGAAAAAAGGGGCCCCAAAAGAAGGCACAAGAATCAGACACCCACTCATTTTCATGTTCAGGAGTCCCATAAAGGTACTGAACTTAAAGTTGTCATATATGGTCAAGATCTGGAGCAGACCATGTAGGTCCTGTGATTGCTGCTCTAGTCTCTGTGAGTTCATATGCTTTGCTCAGTTGATAGAGCCTTGTGCTCCTAAGTTCTCTGTCCCTTTAGTCTCTCCCACACATCCTGCCTCCTCTTCTATGGGTTTCACTGAGCTATGAGGGGAGATATTTGATGGAGACATGTCATTCAGACCTGTGTATTCCAAGTTCTTTCTCAGTGTCTAATGTCTGGCTATGGGTCTCTCTATTTGTTCCCATTTTCTGAATGAGGAAGGAAGGAATTCTCTCTAAGATTGACTTCATGAAGCAATGATCTATGAGGAGATCAGAATATCATTAGGAGCCATTTTATTTTACTTTATATTTTAGACTTATAGTATTTAGTATTTCCCTAGGCTATCTAGATTCCTTTATTTTTGCCTTGGCAAGCACTGTCAGGTATGTGTTCAAACTCATGGACTGAGACTTCTGTAATATCAGACATCTGTTGTTTAATCCTGCAAGATTTGTACCTCAATTGCCTTATCATATTTTGCAGATAAATCAAAGGTTTTGTGATTGGTTTTGTATTTACTTTTATCTTTTGGTAGCCTGCAGAATGCCTTTTCATGTGATAGACACTAGAATATAGGGGTAAAATTTCATTGTAGGTATCAGCTGGACCACTCCATGTTCAGTGAGTTTTGGGTGTGTTGTCTTCAACAATGAAGCATTGCTGTCAGTTTGTGTAGAGCAACAGCCCAGGTTGTTTGTGTATTTCCACGGGACCCTTTTGGTTTTCATTTCAAATGAATGAAACCTAGTCCCTGTATGGGAACGTTTGCTTTGGGTCATGAGATGGTCAGTTGGGGTTCCTTCTCCCTTATCATTTGGAGAATTCATTGAGATGTGTATGAGGCATTTGAGTAATGTTTGATCTTCAAAAGTGTCCACTAGTTTTCTGTACAGTACCATAATTGAGAAATGACCTGCCAAACACAAGTCTTTGGAAGTCATTTTGTATTTGGGCCATATGTATAAAAGGAACAGTTTTTGAGGGAAGATAATGCCATAAGGAAGGAAGAAAAATGCACACAATAAAATGAAGTGAACTGGGAATCACAAGACAACAGTGGAAATGAGTTGATGAAATGTTCCCCAAAGCAAATGACAAAGACTCTATGTGTCAAGAGTATGGATTAGTGCCATAGAAGAGTTGTAAATGTCTAACACTTGAGTAATAAAGCATTTGGAGTAGAATATGAAGAACATATAGGATAATCTAAGATATTTGAGTTGTAAGGATACACAGAACAAAAGTATGGTAGACCCAGATGATTGAAAATGGTCTGAGGCCTATGAAGGAGCTTAAACTAATGAAAATATTGAGTCATTCAAAGAGTTTTCAGGGTGGAAAAGGGATGCAACAGAGACTGCTGAGGTACACTGACATGTAATGGATTTCTAAGTCACAATGATAGAAATACGGTGGCTAGAGACAGTGCTTTCACAATGAATCCATGAAGACTCTGAAACCTCCGCTAACCCTAGATATTGGTCTATAGTACAAACCACTAACTGTAATTCAGAGAGTATACAATATGAATAACATTTGCTCGGAATATAGGTCCCATGCATGCCCAGTTTTAGACACAGTAATAGCTGCCAACATGCATAAGTGTCTTCCAGATGTTGAGATCTGAATTTACAGCTGTGATGTAATGTCTGAGCCTGTCCTTGGAAGGGGCCCTACCTGATAAGACTCATTATTTTGTGTAATTCCTGTGCTATAATAAAGAAGATCTAACATTAGAGGGGTCCATGCTATGCTGAAATGTCTGGGAAACAGTGACTGACAGTCAAGATAGACAGAAGCTATAAACCTATCACTAGGATCTGTCCATTATACAAAAAACACTAAGTCTAATTAGTGCTTCCTAAACAAGCATGAGTGCAGGATCATTCACTGAGTGTAGGAAACCTACCAGTGACTACAAACTCCAAATAGAATTATTGCCCTTTCCCCAGAAGCTATCACCTACCAATAGCTCATCAGTGAAGGGTTGAGCAAGAGAAGCTTCTGCACCATATAAGCATAGAATTCTTTTAGAAATATATATTTTTACTTGATGGTTATATTTAAGTGGGCCACTATGTGTACTGTATACATGCAATTACAATGGAAACCAGCAGAGGGCAATAGATTCCCTGAAACTAGAGTTATAGATGGTTGGCACTGAAAATGAAAACGGGGTCCTCTGCAAGCGCAGCAATTGCTCTTAGCAAACATACCTCTCTCCAGCCCTATACACAGTTATTAAATAGTCTATCATTCCTCTATTCACAGATCAGTTCAGGTTATTGAATATAAATTTATATTCAATATTGTTATATAAAGAATATTTATATTCAAGTTTGTTCAATATAAAGAATATTTATATTAAATACAAATATTAAGAAAATTATATATTTATATATTCAATGTATAGGATAAGATCCAATTTTTATAAATATATCTAGCATATATTTTTTCCTGCATTATGGATCTAAGTAATGATTATATATAAATCTGTATTAGTTACATATTTTTAAATTATTCATTCATTTTTATGTGTTTGGTTCTTTTGTTTCATGTAAGTCTGTGTTGCTGGTACTCATATAGGCCAGAAAGGGTATCCGATTCCCTGGAACTGGAGTTACAGATGACTGTGAGTCATGGTGTGGGTGCTAGGAGTCAAACACAGATCATTTTTGGAAGCAGCCGGTGCTCTTAACCACTGAGCCACATCTCTAGAACTTATATTAGTTAATTTTCTATACCTGTGACAAAAATCCCTGAAAGAACAACTTGATAAATTTATTTTGGTTCTTGCTTTCATTGGGTTGGTGTAAATTTCCTTGACACACCATGCTTGTGGGGAACATCAGGACAGTAGGAGTGTGTGGTAGAGGAGTTTCCTCAGCTCTTTATAGACAGGTGATGGTAAGAAGAAGCACTGGGAACATGGTACATTGTCCAGAGTCACATCAACATTTTCCTGTTCAAGCTATGATGCAGATGCATCTCCAATATATTCTAATAGCTTCCTCCATCAGATGAGGACCAAACATTCAAAGAATGCACATGTGGGTAATGTTTAAGTTTCTTCTTTCTTTTTTTAAAATTTTCTGCTACTCCTCATGCTATCCACAGAAACCCCCTCTTCCCTCCTCCCACCCCCTAGCCTTTTTTCCCAATCCACCCCACATCCCCAAATCCCCCAAATCGAGGTCTCCCATGGGGAGTCAGCAGAGCCCAGCTTACTGAGCCTAGGCAGGTCCATGCCCCTTCCCACTGTACCAAGGTTGTGCAAGGTGTCACACCACAGGCAACAGATTCCCAGAAGCCTGCTCATGCACCAGGGACAGATCCCAATCTTCCTGCCTGGGTGCCCCCCAAACAGTTCGAGCCAAACAACCATATTCCATATCCAGAGGGCCTAGTCCAGTCCGATGGGGGCTCCACAGCCACCAGTCCACAGTTCACGGGTTTCCTCTAGTGTGGTCCATTATCTCTGCATGCCCTCCCATCATGATCTTGATGTCCCTCGCCTGCAATATCTCTCCTCATCAATTGGATTCCCAGAACTCAGGCTGGTGCCTGGCCATGGATCTCTGTATCTGCCTCCATCTGTCACTGGACGAAGGCTCTATGATGACAGCTAGGTTATTTTCTAGGCTGGTCACCAGAGTAGACTGGTCCAGGCACCCGATGGACCACTGCCAGCTGACCAATGTGGGGTCAACCTTGTGGACGCCTGAAAGCCTCACCAGCTCGCTGCCTCTTCCTATTCCCATGATGTCCTCATCTATCATGGTATCTCCCTCCCTGCCCTCCCACTCTGTCCCTGTTATAGCTTGACCCTTCCATTTCCCGATGTTCTCATCTCCCACTTCTTACCCTCTGACACCCTCCCACACCCAATCCACTCATATAGATCTCATCCACTTCTCCTTTACAGGGTCATCCACGTGTCCCTCCTAGGGTCTTTTCCTGTTAGCTAGCCTCTCTGGAGTTGTAGGTTGCAGTCTAGCCATCCCTTACCTCCTATTTAGTATCCACTTATGAGTTAGTACATACTATATTTGTCCTTCTGAGTCTGGGTTACCTCACTCAAGATGACATTTTCTAGATCCATACATTTGTCTGCAAATTTCGTGATACCATTGCTTTTTTACCAGGGAGTAGTACTCCATTGTGTATATGTGCCACATTTTCTTTATCCATTCTTCAGTTGAGGGGAATCTAGCCTGTTTCCAGGTTCTGGCTATTATGAATAATGCTGATATGAACATAGTTGAGCATGTGTCCTTGTGGTAAGATTGAGCATTCCTTGGGTATATGCCCAAGAGTGGTATAACTGGGTCTTGAGGAAGAATTATTCCCAACTTTCTGAGAAACCGCCATACTGATTTCCAGAGTGGCTCTACAAGTTTGCATTCCCACCAACAGTGGAGGAGTGTTCCCCTTGCTCCACATCCTCTCCAACAAAAGCTATCTTCAGTGTTTTTGATCTTAGCCATTCTTACAGGTGTAAGATGATACCTCAGAGTTGTTTTGATTTGCACTTCCCTGATGCCTAAGGATGTTGAACAATTCCTTAAATGTCTTTCAGCCATTTGAGATTCTTCTGTTGAGAATTCTCTGTTAAGCTCTGCAGCCCATTTTTTAATTGGATTGTTCAGTATTTTGATGACTAGCTTTTTGGGTTCTTTATATATTTTGAAGATCAGCCTTCTGTCAGATGTGGGGTTGGTGAAGATCTTTTCCCATTCTGTATTCTGTCGTTTAGTCTTATTGATCATGTCCTTTGCTCTACAAAAGCTTTTCAGTTTCAGGAAGTCCCATTTATTAATTGTTGCTCTCAGTGTCTGTGCTACTGGTGTTATATTCAGAAAGTGGTCTCCTGTGCCAATTCGTTCCAGACTAATTCCTACTTTCTCTTCTATCAAGTTCAGTGTGACTGGATTTATGTTGAGGTCTTTGATCCACTTGGACTAAAGTTTTATGCATGGTGACAGATATGGATCTATTTGCAATCTTCTGCATGTTGACATCCAGTTATGCCAGCACCATTTGTTGAAGATGCTTTTTTCCCCCATGGTATAGTTTTGGTTACTTTGTCGAAAATCATATGTTCATAGGTGTCTGGATGAATATTAGGGTCTTCTGTCAGGAGCCAAGTAGCCTAACTGATTCTCATGGGAAAAAGCTGTGTACCCAACCTTCTGTTAACAGTTTCAATAGCAACCATTTTTCAACAAGACCACAGTATGTACCTTTTGATCGACTCCCTGAAACATAATGGTTTGCTGTATGGTCCGTTGATCAGGCCCTGGAACAAAGAGACCTTTTTCCTGAACCCTACCTTACCCTAACTTCCTCCTAGTAACTTTCCATACCCCTATCTACTTCTCCTAGCTTCTAGCATGTATAATCCTAATTCCCCTTGCAATAAACGAGACCTTGAAGCAACTCAGACTGACTTTGTCTTCCTTTATGCGTCTGGTCTCCTTTCTCTCTCACCCCCATTGATCTTTCAGGAGGTGCCTCCTCGGGTCTCATCAAATAACCTGGCCTGCGGGATGGGTCAAGTGGCGCCCAATGTGGGGCTCGAGGCATGGTGACTTGCCAGATGACAGATAACAGAAGGGGCCCCGGAGAGGATCAGGGTAGAAATGCCCAGACCGCATCACTCGTGCAACGCGGGAGAGTCTTGAGGTAAGTGTGTTGTCCCATCGATCATGGGCAAAAATTTATCTAAAGAGGCTGTTTTTCTAAAGGAGATGCAAGGTAATCTTAGGGAGAGAGGAATAAGAGTTAAAAAAAAAGGATTTAATAAAATTCTTCCAATATGTGGAGGAGAAATGTCCCTGGTTAGTGATTAATGGACCAGGAATTCACCCTTTGACTTGAAACAAGGTTGGAAAAGATATTAACAAATTACTCAGAGATGGGAAAAATGTCCCTGATGCCTTTTCTTAGTTTTTATGGTGTGATTAGAGATGTTCTAAAGGAAGCAGAGGGAGATGGGCGTGTTTCACATTTACTAGCCCTTGCAGAGGATCTTCTCTCAGACTCCCCCTTCCTGATACCCGATAATGAGTCTGGAGGTGCGGCGGCCACTCCGTTAAAAAATGAAAGTAGGGCTGGAGAGATGGCTCAGAGGTTAAGAGCACTGACTGCTCTTCCAGAGGTCCTGAGTTCAATTCCCAGCAACCACATGGTGGCTCACAACCATCTGTAATGAGATCTGGTGCCCTCTTCTGGCCTGCAGTCATATATGCTGTATACGTAATAAATAAATCTTAAAAAAAAAAAAAAAGAAAGTAAAACAAAAACGGCTGCTTCTCCCCTAACGGAGGCTCAAAAGAACATCGAGATCACGGGCGACCCTGCAGCCGCCCCGGTCTCGCGTGCCCCCTCTCTTATCGATGAGCCTGTCCCTAATGAGTTAATACCCCCCCTAATAAAGCCACCCACTGCCACTCAATCTTGTAAAAAGATCTACCCTGTCATTTATAAAAATATGTCAGGTGATGAATGGCTTGACCCCTCGTCTGAAGTAAGCTTGGGAGAGGAGGCAGCACGCTATGAAAAAGAAAGATATGACCCCTCTCCTTTTACTCAGTCCCAGATTCTATTTGGTGAGAGGCGCCTTCGTTGGCCCCCCCCTGCCTCCCTATGTCCCTCCTATTCCCAACGCCCTGAAAGCCCCTACTCATAGAGAAACAGTGCTGGGACAAATGGGCTGTGCTATACCAGGAATGCAGGGTCTCTTAGAGACCAAGGAATCTTTTCTAAACCAGATCACCAATTTAAAAGATGTTCTTTCTATGGAAAGAGAGTTGAGGGATCTTGCCCAACAGATACAGGAGTTACAAGCTGACCTTAGAGGAGAGGCCAACACCACCCTTCCCAATGCCTCCGGTAATTCCCATCACTCAGACTCCCAGTCGAAGGCCAAACCAAAAGTAGAAAAAATCAAAAAGACACTGCCCACCGTTTCCCTCTCCTTCCCAGTAATGACCCGCTCTGGTACTCAGTTCCAGGATGCGGGGGGACAAGTTGACGCCACTCAAGATGATAGTGAGGACGCTGAGGGTGCAGAGCAAGGTGCCTCAGCCTCCGAAGGGGAGGAGGAAGACCTAGCAGAGGAACAGGGGGGTGGCACTAATGGCCAGGTCATATATAGAAAGCTAAAAATCAGGCATTTAAAAGATTTGCATTCAGCAGTAAAAAATTATGGTATCAACGCCCCCTTCACAATTTCAGTCCTTGAAGGGCTGGCTCAGGGGGGCAGTTTGTTGCCTCATGAATGGAACAAAGTGGTACAGTCAGTGTTAACTCGAAATCAATTTTTGACCTGGAAGGCTGAATTTATAGATAGAGCTGAAACACAGGCCGTCATAAATAAAAAGGGCTCCCAGACAGCCTCGTGGTCTTCAGATAAAATTACGGGAAGGGGCAAGTATGCCATGGAGGAAAAGCAACAAAAACTCCCAGCAGAGCTTCTGGTACAAACAGCCCAGGCAGCGATGGCTGCCTGGTGGGCTGTGCCCGCGACAGGGGCAGCCACTACTTCCCTGTCTAAGATAGTCCAAGGCAACAGTGAACCTTATGCCCAGTTTGTTGCTAGGCTACTAGAAGTGGCTTAACGAATCCTGGGAGAGGATGGGTTAGAAAATATTATGGTTAAACAATTGGCCATAGAAAATGCCAATGCAGCCTGCAGAGCAGCCTTAAGAGGCAAAACTAAGGCCATGGATCTCAATGGCATGATCAAGCTATGTAATGAGGTAGACTCCTTTGATCACAAGATCTCTAAATCCATTAGTATGGCCATAGGTGCCATGCTTCAGGCGCCCATCAGAGGGCCAAATTATGGAGTCAAGAACTGTTTCAAATGCGGGCGCCCAGGACATTTCGCCAGAGAGTGCCCTAGCACCCAAGGTGAAGGATCCTCTTTTAATAATAATCTAAACAATCCACCCCCAGGGCTCTGCCCTCGATGCAAAAGGGGGCGACATTGGGCCAAGGACTGCCGCTCCAGGACTGATATTAATGGCCAGCCATTGTCTGTGGTATCGGAAACGGAATGCGGGCCCTGTTTCGGGGCTCCACCCATCCATTACAACCCCGTGTAAACCCCAACAACCCCTTCAGCAACAATCAGGAACAAGGAACTCCACTGCCCCAGACAGCCTTGACTCAGCTTCCTCGGGCCTATCCCAAGCCACACCAGGAAGTGCAGGATTGGACCTCTGTTCCCCCACCACCCGAGTTGTAACTCCGGAAGAGGGCACGGTGATTATAGAAACTGGGGTGCTTGGCCCTCCCCTGCCTGGTATGTTCTTCCTAATTATAGGCTGAGCCTCCAGCTCACTACAAGGGCTCTCCATTGTTCCCTCCATAGTAGATGCTGATTATCAAGGAGAGATAAAATGCCTGGCCATGGCTTCTCGGGGTCCTATCACCATCCCCGCAGGCCCTTCCTCTCCCGATGGTTGGACGATTCCCCCATAAGGGCCCAAATCGTGGTCACTCAACACCAGGATCTTCAGATATATTTTGAGTACAACAATTAATGGAGGGCCGGCCTATACTCAACCTCTCCTTGGAGGGGAAGCAATTTTCGGGTATTTTGATACAGGTGCTGATGCCACCATTATTGCAAAAAAATACTGGCCTGATTCATGGCCACTGGAACCCACTGCCACACATTTAAAGGGAATAGGCCAAATCCAAAATACATTACAAAGCTCTACATTTTTTAAATGGAAAGACCCCGAGGGAAATACTGGAACAATAAGGCCCTTTATAGTTGAGGGGTTGCCAACCAACCTGTGGGGAAGAGACATTTTGACACAAATGGGGGTCATTATGATGAGTCCCAATGATAAAGTGACCCAAATGATGCTAAAGACAGGCTTTCTGCCTGGCAAAGGGTTGGGGAAGTTTGAACAAGGACGAACTCAGCCCATCATGCCCATTCCTAAGCTGGATAAAAGAGGATTGGGGACAGACCTTTTTTTCCTAAGGACCACTGTTCCTCCTGCACGCCAAGCCGATAAAATAACTTGGAAGTCAGATGATCCAGTTTGGATAGATCAGTGGTCCATGTCTCAAGAAAAGGTACAGGCTGCCCTTCAGTTGGTGCAGGAACAGTTAAAACAAGGGCATCTTGAACCTTCCACATCTCCATGGAACACTCCTATTTTTGTGATAAAGAAAAAGACTGGAAAATGGAGGCTATTGCAGGATCTCAGGGAAGTAAACAAAACCATGGTCCCCATGGGAGCGTTACAGCCTGGGTTGCCATCTCCTGTGGCCATTCCCAAAAAATATTTTAAGATAGTCATAGATATCAAAGATTGTTTTTTCTTTATCCCCCTGCATCCTCTGGATTGCAAACGCTTTGCCTTTTCTATACCTGTTGTGAATCATGTTGGGCCTAACCCTCAATTTCAATGGAGAGTATTGCCCCAAGAAATGGCCAATTCCCCTACGCTATGTCAAAAGTATGTAGCTCAGTCTATAGATCCAGTGAGGGTCCAGTACCCTTAAGTTTATATTATACATTATATGGATGATTTGTTAATAGCAGGAAAATCTGAAGAAAAAACACAAAATGTAGCTCAAAAGATAATTACCACACTTCAGGACCGAGGATTTCATATAGCTCCAGAGAAGATACAAACCCAATACCCCTTCCTGTTTTTAGGGTTCGAGTTACACCCGGACCTCCTCTATACACAAAAATTCAAATTAGAAAAGATACACTTCGTTGTCTCAATGATTTTCAAAAGCTTTTAGGGGATATCAATTGGCTGCGACCCTATTTAAAAATAACCAAGGGAGAGTTATGCTCTCTTGAGGATATCCTCAAAGGAGACTCCGACCCTCAATCCCCTAGATACCTTATGGTGGAGGCAGAGAGGGTATTACAAAAGGTTGAAACAGCCATCACTCAACAACACACGGGATATTTTGACCCAACTCTCCCATTGTATTTGATCATTTTTTCTACAGATTTTGCCCCTACAGGCCTGCTTTGGCAAGAGCCCGTACCTTTACTGTGGGTACATCTTCCTGTTACTAAAAGAAAAATCCTTTCTACTTATCCTTCCCTGTTTTGCCAATTGATAATGTTAGGAATAAAAGCTTCCACTCGATACTTTGGGCATGACCCTGATATTATTGTTATGCCATATGATAAAGAGCAACTTGAATGGTTATGCACCCGTAGTCCTGACAGGGCCATCCTTGTCTGCACCTATGAAGGGAAACTTGACACACAGATGCCCAGTAACAAACTCGTATAATTCTTCTCCCTTACTTCTTTTGTTTTTCTTAAAAATACCCGAATGGAGCCCATCCCGGACTCCCCTGTGCTTTTCATAGATGGGACAAGTAATGGTAAAGCTGCTTATGTCCTCAATGGCCAAAAGAATGTTATGACAACCCCTTTCAAGTCAGCTCACCTGGTGGAGCTATATGCTGCCCTTGCTGTCTTTAAAAGTTTTGAAGATTGCTCCTTTAATTTGTATTCAGACAGTAGATATGTGGTAGGGGCTTTACAGACTTTAGAAATGGTCCCAATAATCCAACCCATTACTCCCACCTTCCAAATGTTTTCTGAATTACAAAAATTAATCCGACAAAAGTTGCTATCCTTTTATGTTGGCCATATTCGTGCCCACACAGGCCTACCTGGACCCCTAGCTCAGGGAAATGAACTTGCCAATTCTGCTACACGTTCTATCTTGATATCTCACTTGGAACATGATCAGGTAGCAGCTGCTCGTGAGGCGCACCGCCTTCATCACCTCAATGCTCAAACTTTGACACTAAGGTTCTCAATTACTAGAGAACAGGCTAGGGAAATTGTAAAAAACTGTAAAAATTCCCTGATGCTCTTACCCGAACCTCATTATGGAGTAAACCCCAGAGGGCTTATACCTGGACAACTATGGCAGATGGATGTCACCCATGTTCCTTCTTTTGGCAAATTAAAGTTTATACATGTTACTGTAGATACCTTCAGTGGATTTATTTGTGCCTCTGCTCATAGTGGAGAAGACACCAAAGATGTTATCAATCATATGTTACATGTCTTCACAGTGCTAGGTCAGCCGAAATGTATAAAAACTGATAATGGTCCAGGATATACTAGTAGCAAATTTAGACAATTTTGTTTACAATTAGGAATTAAACACATCACTGGAATATCCTATAACCCTCAAGACCAGGGTATCGTGGAGAGAGCTCACCAAACTTTAAAAAATACTCTTAATAAACTTAGCTCACAAGAGACACTATTTCCCCTTAAGGGAAACTACAAAGCTCTGCTTTCTCATGCCCTATTTGTATTAAATTTTCTGACATTGGACGCTTTTGGAAAATCTGCAGCTGAGTGACACTGGCACCCAGAAACCAAACAAGGATATGCGCAGGCCCTTTGGAAAGATCCAATAACTGGAAAATGGGGCGGTCCTGATCCAGTTATAATCTGGGGAAAGGGGTCTGCATGTATTTATGACTCCAAGGAAAATGGGGCTCGTTGGCTACCAGAAAGACTGGTTAAGCCTTACTCTACACAGATTGCCTCCCTAGACTATGGAAAAAATAACTGTTATGTCCAGGACACAACCCTGAGACAAAAATTCTCTCTTTTTCTTTCAGAAATGCCTCCAGCTTGGAAAATAAAGAAAGCCACAGACATCTCAATGGCAAGACCTGTTCGTTACGGGCCTTGGAAAACCAACCCCTGCTTCATCGTTTGCTTACTACTCTTCCCCCTTCCCCTCTCCTGCATCTCCAAGGAAAGCCCCCATGCTATTAAAAAGCTTACCTGGCGAATTTTCACAGTAATGGGGGAGGAGGTCTGGAAGGTTACTGCAAACCATGCTCCCTATTCCTGGTGGCCATCACTCACTCTTGACTTCTGCCAGCTGGCTGCAGGATTGGATTCTTGGGATATACTTACTATTGGCCAACACTAGTTAAATGGTACAGGAGGTCAAACGATTCCAAACTGCAATCAATTTCTTCACAGTCCTAAAACTACTTGTACAAGCCCTTGTGGGACATTCCATGATAATAATCCTGCCGTGATGACTGCCCCAGGCTGTGTTAGTCCTACAGCTTGTTGTAGGTTAGCACAATCTGACTTTTATATCTGCCCTAAGGATGGTAGAAGCCAAGCCACGGCTGCCAGATGTGGGAGATTTGAGACCTTCTTTTGTACTCGAAGGGGTTGGGAAACTACAGGGGCAGCTTACTGGGAACCAACTTCATCTTGGGACCTTATTTCAGTTACAAGGGGATACAGTAAGCCTAGCACGAATAGACATTTTTGCTTTAGCTCCTATACTGGGACAGCCTATAATCCCGGGCTATCATTACCTTTAAACATAACCTTCATCCCTCAGGGTAGGGCGAATCGAGAATGGCCCTCAGGAAAAACATGGGGACTCCACTGGTATCTTGATGGCACAGATAAAGGAATCATTTTCAAGATCTTGCTAACAATAGAAAACCTGTACCCAAAGTCGGTAGGACCCAATGTAGTTCTCTGTGACCAAAAAGTTCCCTCCAATCATGAAAAGGTGCCATCACCTCCTTCCCCCTCAACTCATCCTCGTCCCTTTTCCTACCATACAAGCACTGTGACTACCATTGTAGACTCCAGTAATGGCATTCTCCTTACTCCTTTTGGAGGAACAGGAGATAGATTGTTTAATTTGGTCCAGGGAGCTTATCTGGCCCTAAATGCCACAAATCCAAACAGAACCTTGGGTTTCTGGCTCTGCCTTACCTCCAGTCCTCCTTATTATGAAGGAATTGCCTTTCTGTCTACTGCCAATAACCTCACTTCCCCGAGCAATAGGTGTCAGACTAAGCCACATAAACTAACACTCCCTGAAGTCTCTGGACGAGGTTCTTGTTTGGGCAAGATTCCATCGACCCATAGTCACCTCTGTAAACAAACTCTGACACCCTATAAAGGGAGCTATTATCTCGAAGCACCCAATGAGTCCTACTGGGCCTGTAACACAGGATTGACCCCTTGCATATCTGCTCAGATATTTGATGATTCCCATGAATTTTGTGTGATGGTCCAGTTATGGCCTCGTGTCACTTATCATCAAGAAAGCTCAGTGATGGAATTCTTTGAGCAGAGAGGCAGATACACTCGAGAACCTGTGTCTATGACTATTGCCCTATTGTTAGGTATTGGAGGCATCGCTGCAGGAATTGGTACAGGAACTGATGCCCTCGTGCAGAGCAACCACCTTATGCAGTTACAAATGGCTATGACTACTGACCTAGAGGCCATAGAAAGATCCATTTCTGCCCTGGAGAAGTCTTTAACCTCACTCTCTGAGGTTGTGTTACAAAACAAAAGAGGTCTGGATTTACTATTTTTAAAGGAGGGGGGATTATGTGCAGCCTTGAAGGAAGAATGCTGCTTTTGTGCTGATCACACTGGGGTAGTCAGAGAATCAATGGAGAAACTAAGAGAAAGATTAGCACAAAGAAAAAGTGATTTTGAAAATCAAAACAATTGGTTTGAGGGTTGGCTAAAGGGGTCCCCTTGGCTTTCTACTCTGATCCCCACCCTCCTGGCCCCCTTGATCATTTTCCTTCTCCTCCTCACCTTTGGTCCTTGGGGTTTTCAACGACTAACACAATTCATGAAAAATCAGATCGATTCGGCCCTATCAAAAACTGTTTCAGTACACTACCATCGGATAGAAACTCGAGAGGAAACTATTGAAACAGGTGAAAGGCTCAGGTTCAGTGGCCTATGAACCTAAAAACCCCTACAATTAAAAGCTAGAGGGTACTCAATGACGGGAATAGTATGGTGCCTGTGCTGGGAGCACAACGTACAGAGGTCGCCAGAGACCGGCTCAACATGGCTCGTTGCCAGATACAGGACTGCACCCCATATAGCCTAAGACAGGGGCCCTCTCAATTTATGACCAAAGCCTGCTTTGGCCATTTTATAGAAAGAAGGGGGAATTGTCAGGAGCCAAGTAGCCTAACTGATTCTCATGGGAAAAAGCTGTGTACCCAACCTTCCGTTAACGGTTTCAATAGCAACCATTTTTCAACAAGACCACAGTATGTACCTTTTGATCAACTCCCTGAAACATAATGGTTTGCTGTATGGTCCGTTGATCAAGCCCTGGAACAGAGAGACCTTTTCCTGAACCCTACCTTACCCTAACTTCCTCCTAGTAACTTTCCATACTCCTATCTACTTCTCCTAGCTCCTAGCATATATAAGCCTAATTCCCCTTGCAATAAACGAGACCTTGACGCAACTCAGACTGACTTTGTCTTCCTTTACACACCTGGTCTCCTTTCTCTCTCACCCTCATTGATCTTTCAGGAGGTGCCTCCTCGGGTCTCATCAAATAACCTGGCCCGCGGGACGGGTCAGTCTTCCATTCGATTCCATTGGTCCACATGTTGGTTTTTATGCCAGTACCAAGCTGTTTTTATTACTATAGCTCTATAGTAGAGCTTGAGGTCAGGGATCATGATGCCTCCAGAGGTCTCTTTATTATACAGGATTCTTTTAGCTATCCTAGGTTTTTTTTTCCATATAATGTTAAGTATTGTTCTTTCCAGGTCTGTGAAGAATTGTGTTGGTATTTTGATGGGGATTGCATTGAATCTGTATATTGCTTTTGGTAAGATTGCCATTTTTACTATGTTGATTCTACCTATCCATGAGCATGGGAGATCTTTCTATTTTCTGATATCTTTTTCAATTTCTTTCTTTAGAGACTTATAGTTCTTATCATACAGGTCTTTCACTTGCTTAGTTAGAGTTACACCCAGGTATTTTATATTATTTGTGGCTATTGTAAAGGGTGATGTTTCTCTGACTTTTTTCTCAGGCCCTTTTCATTTGTATATAGGAGGGCTATTAATTTTTTGAGTTAATTTTGAATCCTGCCACTTTACTGAAGGAGTTTATCAGCTGTAGGAGTTCCCTGGTAGAATTTTTGGGGTCAATTATGTATACTATCATATCGTCTGCAAATAATGAAAGTTTGACTTCTTCCTTTCCAATTTTTATCCTCTTGATCTTCTTTTGTTGTCTTATTGCTCTAGCTAGAACTTCAAGTACTATATTGAATAAATATGGGGAGAGTGGACAGCCTTGTCTTGTTCCTGATTTTAGTGAAATTGCTTTGAGTTTCTCACCATTTAATTTGCTGTTGGCTATTGGCTTGCTGAAGATTGCCTTTATTATGTTTATGTATGTTCCTTGTATTCCTGATCTCTCCAAGACCTTTATCATGAAAGGGTGTTGGATTTTGTCAAAGGCTTTTTCAGCATCTAATGAGATGATCATGTGGTTCTTTTCTTTCAGTTTGTTCATATGGTGTATTACATTGACAGACTTTCATATGTTGAACCATCCTTGCATCCCTAGAATGAAGCCTACTTGGTCATGGTAGATAATTGTTTTGATGTATTCCTGGATTCAGTTAGCCAGTATTTTATTGAGTATTTTTGCATCAATGTTCATGAGAGAGATTGGTCTGTAGTTCTCTTTCTTTGTTGCATCTTTGTGTGGTTTGGGTATCAGGGTAACTGTAGCCTCATAAAAACAATTTGGTAATGTTCCTTCTGTTTCTATGGTGTGGAACAATTTGAAGAGTATTGGTATTAGCTCTTCTTTGAAATTCTGGTAGAATTCTGCACTGAAATCATCTGGTCCTTTTTTATGTTGGGAGACTTTTAATGACCATTTCTATTTCCTTAGGGGTTATTGGTCTATTTAAATAGTTTATCTGGTCTTGATTTAACTTTGGTATGGGGTACCTATCCAGAAAATATCCATTTCTTTCAGATTTTCCAATTTTATGGAGTACAGGTTTTTGAAGTATGACCTGATGATTCTCTGGATTTCCTGATTGTCTTTTGTTATGTCCCCCTCTTCATTTCTGATTTTCTTAATTTGGATGTTCTCTCTGTCTCTGTTTCTGTCTCTGTCTTTCTCTCTGTCTCTGTCTCTGTCCCTCTCTCTCTCTCTTTCTCTCTCTCTGTTTTTTGGTTAATTTTGATAAGGGCTTATCTATCTTGTTGATTTTCTCAAAGAACCTACTCTTTCTTTCATTGTTTCTTTGTATTGTTCTCTTTTTTTCTATTTTATCGATTTCAGCCCTCCATTTGATTATTTCCTGGTGTGTGTTTCTCCTGGGTGAGTTTGCTTCTTCTTGTTCTAGAGCTTTCAGTTGTGCTCTTAAGTTACTAGTGTGAGATTTCTCCAACTTCTTTATGTGGGCACTTAGAGGTATGAATTTTCCTCTTAGCACTGCTTTCTTAGAGTCCCATAAGTTTAGGAATGCTGTGCATTCATTTTAATTGAATTCTAGAAAATCTTTAATTTCTTGCTTTATTTCTTCCTTGACCCATTGGTGATTCAATTGGGCATTATTCAGTTTCTATGAGATTGTATGCTTTCTGTAATTTTTGTTGTTGTTGAAGTCTAACTTTAAGCATGGTGGTCTGATAAGACACTGGAGGGTATTTCAATTTTTTTGTATCTGTTGAGATTTGCTTTGTGACCAAGCATGTGGTTGACTTTGGAGAAGGTTCTATGGGGTGCTGAAAAGAAGGTATATTCTTTTGTGTTAGGGTGGAATATTCCGTAAATATCTATTAAGTCTATTTGTGTCATAATTGTAGATGTAACCAACTGTCTTATTAAATAAGAAACACAGAGCCGATTCAGAGAATAAAGCCAAGAGGTCAGAGCTAAGAGCCTTACCCTTCCTGCTTCAGCGATCCTCCTCAGCCAAGAGAGCTCTCTGCAAGAGAGCTACTTCCTGTGTGTTTGTCTTTATATACTCTTTCTGTTCTGCCTTCTCATTGGTTGTAAACTCAAACACATGATTGCCTCGTCACTGCCTGTCTGTAGAGACTTCCAGGTCTTCTATGGTTGGGATTGAGATTAAAGGCATGTGTCTCCAATGCTGGCTGTATCCTTGAACACACAGAGATCTACCTAGCTCTGTCTACCAAGTGCTGGGATTAAAGAGATGTGCTAACACCGCCACGCTCTTGCTATGGCTCTAATAGCTCTGACCCCCAGGCAAATTTATTTATTAACATACAATTAAAATCACATTTCAGTACAAATAAAATACCACCATACATAATGTCTGTTAGTTCTCTTATTTCTCTGTTAAGTTTCTGTCTGGCAGACCTGTCCATTGGTGAGAATGGGGTGTTGAAGCTTCCCACTACTAGTTTATGTGGTTTGATGTGCGATTTAAGCTTCAGTAATTGTTTCTGAGAGAAATATTAAAAGATATTATTCTAATGAGTGCTCACCAGCCATCCATGTCATACAAGAACAGGGAACAACTGATAATTTTCCAAAAACACCAACAGCTCTACCTTTAAAATGGTAAACAGATAAGCCTGTATGGGTTCAGCAATGGCCTTTAACAACAGAGAAACTCCACGCTTTACAAGAGCTGGTGGAAGAACAGTTAAATGCTCATCATATTGAAGAATCAACCAGCCCTTGGAATTCTCCTGTATTTGTTGTTAAAAAGAAATCTGGTAAATGGAGAATGGTAACAGACCTTAGAGCAATTAATAAAGTAATTCAGCCAATGGGCTCTTTACAATCTGGAATTCCTTTGCCTACTCTGTTACCAAAAGGATGACCTCTCATAGTTATTGATTTAAAAGACTGTTTCTTTTCAATACCGTTACAAGAAAAAGACAGAGAAAGATTTGCTTTCACAGTGCCTACTTATAATAATTCTCAACCGGTTAAAAGATTGCAATGGAGGGTTCTCCCACAGGGAATGTTGAATAGCCCAACTTTGTGCCAATATTTTGTAAAACAGCCATTAGAAGTGGTACGTAAAAAATTTCCTAAATCTATAATTTATCATTATATGGATGATACTTTATTAGCTGACTCAAATGCAGATACTTTAGAAAGAATGTTTGAAGAAGTAAAGAAAATTTTGCCTTGCTGGGGTTTACAAATTGCTCCTGAAAAGATCAAAGAGGAGATTCTATTAATTATTTGGGATATAAAATAGAACTTCAAAAAATTAGACCTCAAAAGGTGCAAATTAGGAGAGATAGACTACAGACTCTTAATGACTTTCAAAGATTATTTGGAGACATTTCTCATCTAAGAACTATTGTTGGGGTAAAAAATGATGAACTGAATAATTTGTTTAAAACCTTAGAAGGTGATAAGGACTTGAACAGTCCAAGAGAATTATCACCTGAAGCTGAGAAAGAATTGGCCTTGGTAGAAAAGAAAGTACATGAAGGGCACGTAGATCGTATTGATCCAAAGCTGGATTGCATTTTGGTTATATTACCTTCTAGGCATTCTCCAACAGGAATAGTAATGCAAAGGGAAGATATTATATTAGAATGGATATTTTTACCAAATAAACCAAATAAAAAATTAAAAACTTATGTGGAAAAAAATCTCTGACTTGATTTGGAAAGGAAAATTGAGACTTCGTCAGTTAGCAGGAATAGACCCAGCAGAAATTGTTGTACCTTTAACTAAGGAGGATATTGAAAAATTATGGATAGAAAATGAAAATTGGCAAAAAGCTTGTAGTAATTTTTTGGGAGAAATTAACAGCAAATATCCCAAAAGCAATAGAATTGATCTTATGAAGAGAGCTGATTGGATCTTGCCTCGAATTGTGAGGAAAAAACCCATATCTGGAGTTCGTACATTTTATACAGATGCCAACAAACAAGGAAAGGCAGGTTACAAATCAGAAAATTTAAGTAAAGTGGTTCAAAGTCCTTATAATTCAGTTCAAAAATCAGAATTGTATGCTATTCTGTTGGTATTAATGGATTTTTTAGAACCTCTCAATGTAGTAACTGACTCTCAGTATGCTGAAAGAGTAGTATTACATATTGAGACTGCAGAATTTATCCACGATACTTCAGAATTAACTTCATTATTTATTCAATTACAAGATACAATCAGAAAAAGGAGTCATCCTTTATGTATAACTCACATCCAATCCCATACTGATCTGCCAGGCCCTCTAGCACAAGGCAATGATGAGATTGATAAATTATTGATAGGAAATGTGCTGGAGGCCTCAGAATTTCATAAAAAACATCATGTAAATAGTAAAGGTTTAAAAAAGGATTTTTCCATAACCTGGCAACAAGCCAAAGAAATAGTAAAGAAATGTCCTACTTGTTTCTTCTACAATCAAACGCCATTACCAGCAGGATGTAACCCAAAGGGTACTCAGAGGAATGAAATCTGGCAGATGGACGTGTTTCACTTTGCAGAATTTGGAAAATTGAAATATGTACACCACACTATTGATACTTATTCAAGATTTCAATGGGCAACTGCTTTGAGTTCTGAAAAAATTGATTCTGTAATCACTCATTTGCTAGAAGTTATGGCCATTATGGGTATACCTGCACAAATCAAAACTGATAATGCTCCATCATATGTCTCTGTTAAAATGAAACAGTTTTTTGCTTGTTATAATATAAAACATATTACAGGTATACCACATAATCCTACAGGTCAAGCAGTTATAGAAAGATCAAACAGAACTCTAAAGGATATGCTAAATAAACAGAAAGGAGTAACAAAAACCCCCAGAAATAGACTACATAATGCTCTATTAACTTTGAATTTTCTCAATGCCAATGAGAAAGGAACAACAGCTGCAGAGAGACATTGGATAATAGAAAAAAAACTACAGAATTAAATCAACCTACATACTTTAAGGATGTGCTGACCTCAGAATGGAAACCAGCATATGTATTACATTGGGGACGAGGTTTTGCTTTTATTTCTACAGGAGAAGATAAGCTGTGGGTACCATCAAAATTGATAAAGGTTCGATTTGAACAAGAGAGACCTCTTAATTAGAGGAGGTGATAGTTCATCAACTATCATGAACATCCAATTTAAACTAACTTATACCAGTAACATATGCCTTTTCATTTAATCAGATAATAACTTGCCAAAAAAGGAACATCCCCAAAAAACCTTGGGGAAAGGTTTTTGTTTTTGTCTTTTAGGAGAATGAAGGTTAAGGAATCCGAAGAACACTGCACAAATGAGACAACTGAAGAAAAGGGACAAATCGTCTATCCTAAGAAACAGAGTGAAATGGCGTATGGGTATGTTATCTAAAAAATTTTATGTCTTCCTAAATGTTTGTTTCTGCTTTTCTTTAAAGATTTAACACTATTTAACTTCTAATAGTCCCAGTTCAATTAAAATTTAAAGCTGACTTTGGAGTTGGAGAATGGCTTGCTCCTTCTTTAAACTCAAGCATGTTGTTAAAAGGAAAATACAGACTCCCTGTATCATGCCAGAGGAAAAGAGCCATCTTCTGCTATGGGACAGGAGAAAAGCCAAATTAATTAAGGGACTATTCTATTACTAATCTCAACTCTTTTATTCTATTCTGATTCTTTAAACTTTTCTTAAAGTATGAAATTTATACCAAAATTTACAAGATTAATATATATAGATATATATACATTTTAAACTTTGTTAAGATATAAATGGTCATATACAGTACTAACTAATTCTAAAAAGCTGCATAGATAGTCTTTATGTTCGAGTCTCTTATCAGTTTTTTTCAGGAAATCACGGTCAGGCCTAACATCAACTGAAGTCTCCAGGAAGAAAATGGGGCCCCACAACAACAACAATTCCACGTGGACAATAATAACATCACTAAGCTGACAAACATCATCTACAGATCAGCTTTGAACTACAAAGTGCTCAGAGCAATTTTGAGAGCACTAGCTGAGATGATCCAGTCTCAAAGACTACTTGAATAAGGATTTGAGATAAACCCTGAACTTTGGCATTATACACAGACTGGATAATGAAGGCTATAGTTACCTTTCCTAGAATTTGACAATTAACCTAAAATTTTTCTTTCAGGATAAAGATAACTTCTCCCATACCCAGCAGGAAGCAATTTCAAGAATACGACGCCCACATTCCTAAAGAGGTGGTGTGGGGTGGTTGGTTTTTTTGGTCTTTTAGGTCTTTTAATGGGTTTTGGGTCTGGGATAATTTTCATTGACTAGCGGGGTTGGTTACAAGTTGTTGTAAAGGGTGAGGAAAAGGGCTAAGCAAAGGAGACTAGATTTAAGGTTCTTATTTTTAAAAAAAAGAGAAAGAAAGAAAGAAAAAAATGTAAATACTTTACATTGGATTGGATTGTTTTATATTGTATACAAATTATATATATTGAAATTGATATTGTTAGAAAATGCTATATGTATATTTCTAATTTTACCATTCATTTAACAATGTAATGCAATTTTCTAATCCTTGAATGTTGTTATTACCAACTATTAGGATATAAAGAAATGAAAGGTAGTAGTTAGACATTATAATAGAACTTGTAGTTATATTAGGTATGTTTTCAAGATTGAGTAGATATATTTTAGATAGACAGGTTATCTTCAAACCCTTCAGAGATCTACAGAATATGGCATTTAAAATGTTTTAATAACTTAGAAAATTTTTCTTTTTTGTTATGACTATGAGACATGTCGGCTCCTGACAGTACCAATCTACTTCAGAGAAAATATGGGCATTGAAAAAACTGCAATTGAAGTTAACTTTCATTGTAGCAAAAGTTAGCCACTGGACAACAAAGTATCCTCGAATCAACTGCTGACAAACAGGACAGACAGGACACGAAACAAAGGACTACTGATTCTTGTGAAAACAAGTGTGGTTATGGCTTTATCAAAAGGCATCTTCTGAGGCCAGGACAATATAGCACCATCCCTGAAGTGGCCTTCACAATCTGGAAAAGGTACAGTGCCCTTTTCTTCGAAGGCAGCTGAACAGGCAGTGGGTCGATGGCTTCTGATGTGCAATGGGGAGGTAGCTGAAACAGTTATTCTTGAAGAGTAATTAAGCTCACACCTCTCAACAGAAGAATGGCATTTAATAGAGGGATGTGGAGAAGAACGGGATGCTGAAATGAAGCCACATACACACATAGCCAAGAAGAATGGACAGCTGAATTCAAAAAACATCAACAATTTCCAGAATTTAAAATCCTGAATCATGACATGACACTAGTGGAATTCAGGTATTTCTGGTATATAGACTGCTCTCACCCAATGTGATGTTGAACTGTTGACCTTGTGTACATTCTACTTCACAAATGAGTCTGTCAGATACGCTAAGCCTATAGGCTGAAGATGATGCCCCAACACTGCGGAGAAACCTCAGATGATTGTCCAGGCAGCTGGCTGTTTCTGTCAACTCACAAGTTTTTGGAAGTTGCTTGCATATACTTCCTGTTTTTTTTTTGTTAGCTAATACTATTTCCTTCTTGGGTCTCTGAGGGAGTTGAAGATTAGTTAGTTATAGTTGACGATTAATTAGGATAGAAAGTGAATTAGATACAATAGAATAGATAATGGAATTATTTTCTCTGAATTTGTCAAATACAAATAAACTAGACATTGTTTAGGTATTTATTACTTGTATATATTGTATATAGTTATTGTACTTTTGTATATAGTTTTTCTTATGTTAGTTATAAGCTTTTTCTTTTTTCCTTTTTATTAAAATAGAAAAGGGGAAATATGGTGATATTTTATTTGTATTAAAATGTTATTTGTATGTTAATAAATAAAGTTGCCCGGGGGTCAGAGCTATTAGCAAGCCATAGGAAAGCAGGGCAGTGGTGGCATACACTTGTAATCCCAGCACTTGGTATGCAGAGCTGGGTAAGTCTCTGTGTGTTCAGGGATACAGCCATTATTGGACACACATGCCTTTAATCTCAGTACCAAGCAAGGAAAACCTGGAGGCCTATACAGACAGGCCGTGATGAGGCGGTCATGTGGTTGGGTTTACAACCAATGAGAAGGCAGAACAGGAACACTATATAAAGACATTAACACAGGGGTAGTGAGTTCGGAGAGGTAGGACCACTGCAGGAGGAAGGGTAAGGTTTTAGCTCTTAGCTCTGACCTCTTGGCTTTCTTCTTTGCATTGGTTCTGTGTTTCTTATTTAATAAGAAGGTTGGTTACATCTACAAGTCATGTTTCTTTTAAGCATGTCAGTACTCTTGTATTTGGGGCATAAATATTCAGAATTGAGACATCATCTTGTTGGATTTTCCCTGTGACAAATATGTAGTGTTCTTCCCAATCTCTTTCAATTGATTTTAATTTGAAGTCTATTTTATTAGATACTAGGATAGCTACACCAGCTTGCTTCTTAAATCCATTTGATTGGAATGTCTTTTCCCAGACTTTTTTCTGAGGTAGTGTCTGTCTTTGAAGTTGAGGTGTGTTTCTTATATACAGCAAATGGATGGATCTTGTTTTCGTATCCATTCTGTTAGCCTGTGTCTTTTTATAGGTGAATTGAGACCATTGATATTGATGGATATTAATGACCAGTTATTGTTAATTCCTGTCATTTTTTGGTGATAGTGTTGTATGTTTTCCTTCTTTGGTATTTGTTGGTATGGGACTATCTATTGCCTGTGTTTTCATGGGTGTATCTAAATTCTTTAGGTTGGAGTTTTCCTTCAAGTGCTTTCTGTAGGGCTGGAGAGAGATTGTTTAAATCTGTTTTTATCATGGAATATTTTGTTTACTCTATGTTGATTGAGAGTTTTGCTGGGTATAATAGTCTGGGTTGGCATCCATGGTCTCTTAGTATCTGCATAACATCTGTATAGGACCTTTTGGCTTTTACAATCTCCATTGAGAAGTCAGGAATTATTTTTATGGATTTGCCTTTAATGTTACTTGTCCTTTTTCCTTTGCAGCTCTTAATATTTTTTTCTTTATTCTGTATGTTTAGTGGCTTGATTATTATGTGGTAAGGGGACTTTTTTTGATCCAGTATATTTGGTGTTCTGTAATCTTGTATTTTTATAGGCATTTCCTTCTTTAGGTTGGGAAAGTTTTCTTCTGTGATTTTGTTGAATATATTTTCTGTGCCTTTGAGTTGGTATTCTTCTCCTTCATCTATCCCTATTATTCTTAGTTTTAGTCTTTCCATGTTGTCCCAAAATTCCTGGACATTTTGGGTCATGTTTTTGTTGGTTTTAGTGTTTTCTTTGACTGATAAATCTATTTCTTCTACTGTATTTTCTAACAATAGGATGTGACATGATGATTGTTTTATTTCCATTTATTTTTTTGGTATTTTGCCCGGTCCCACGGGCCAGGTTATTTGATGAGACCCGAGGAGGCACCTCCTGAAAGATCAATGGGGGCGAGAGAGAAAGAAGACCAGGCGCGTAAAGGAAGACAGAGACATTCTGAGTTGCGTCGAGGTCTCATTTATTGACTGGGTGTTGAGGCTTATAAACAGGGCTTCAGGCAGGGAGGGGGAACAGGGGAAGCACGAAGAGAATGGAAAATTCCTAAGGAAGGGTGAGGTCGCTTTGGTCCCAGGCCCCTGCAGCTGGCTGATTAGCAGGTACTCCAGGAAGTTGTACAGCCTGAGGTTAGGCCAGGAACTTCCTGCTTTTGTAAGGTTTGATAAAGTAAGGATACCGCTGTCTGGAATCGGTCCCCAACAGTATTTTATTAAGAAATTTTTTACTCATTTTACATACTAACCACTGGTTCCCCCTATCTTCCCTTCTCTTGCCCCCTCAGCCTTCTTTCCCCAACCCAGCCCCCAACCCCTCCTCTGACAAGGTAAGGGCTCCCATGGGGAGTCAGTAGAATCTCATACATTCAGTTGAGGCAAGTCCAGGTTCATCCTCTTGCATCAAGGCTGTGCAAGTTGTCCTACCTTAGGTAGTGGGCTGCAAAAAGCCGACTTATGCACCAGGGGTTGATCCTGATCCTACTACCATGGAGTCCTGTAAGCAGATCAGTCTGCACAATTGCCTCACTTATGCAGAGGGCCTAGTCCAGTTGCATGGATACTCCACAGCTGTTGGTCGAAAATTCTCAACTTGGTTTGTTGTCTCTGTAGGTTTCCCTATCACAATCTTGATGCCCCTTGCTAATAAATCCCTCTTCTCTCTCTTTGACTGGATTTGTGGAGTTTGGTCTGGTGCTTGGCTGTAGATCTCTGCATCTGCTGCCATCAGTTCCTGGATGAAGGCTCTATGACAACATTTAGGGTATTCACTGATCTGATTAGTGGCGTAAGCCATTTCAGGTGCCTTCTCCACTATGAAGTGTCTAAATATTATCCCTTACAATGTGCCATGTTAATTGTAATGGCTAATTTCCCCTTTCAAGTGTGATCAGCTTTAAGATTACAAGAAGCATGAGAACACTCATAACATATTTGTGTAACAATAATACATAAAAATTCTACAAATTTCAAAGAAAGTGAGGAGGGGTATAAGAAAGGATTTGGAGGAAAGAATTGGAGATGCATATGATGTAATTACATTAAAATCTCAAAAACATTTAGGGAACTCATTATTTTTCGAACAATATTGATTAAATGCACTGAGATACAAGTGATAGAGGCCCTAGCTTCCCATAAAAGTCAAGACTCCCTTAGGAAGAGAATATGTGCTTCAACTTACACTTTCTCCAAGAAATTCTAAAATCCATGATGCCTGACACTAAACAGACAAAACTTCTGAAAACCCACAAGTCCATTTATCTCCATGCTTTGTACACTAACCCTTATTTACTTGATTAAATATATATTTATTTTATTCTAATTATTATTTACATTTCTCTTCAATTCTGTCCATTTTATGGGAATACGTAATCAAAATATAGCAAACCGATGTTAGTATATGCCACATTTCATCCTCCAAAAGATATCTGTTATCCCTAGGACTTGGAAAGCACAGCTTTTAATAGGATCATAAATCCCATGCAGAGACCAACATCTGCAAAATATGAGGATGCCCTAAGTAACTCTGAGGTAGTCTTGGGCACACTCTGCTCTCACTCTCCTTGGCTGATGACCTTGACACTCTGTTGTGCCTTTATGATGGTGTTCTAGTTGGCAGGCCAACAGTGGTTTATCTTTGTCTGCATAAGATCTATTTTTAAAATATTTTTCTTCTTATTTTTAATAATCAGTTTACACTTTGATAAGGTTGCATATAAAACCTTTGTGAATATTTCATTTTAATTGATTCTTTCTGCAGTCTATATCTTTTTCTACATTTATGTGCTACATCCTACTATACTAAATTCCCACTTCCATTCTGTTCTATTGCTTTTTCTAACTTCCCATCTTTGATTCTAATCACACTGACATCACCCTCTATTGAGAATTTCATTTGTGAATATTGTGTTTATATCACTTCTTCCCCTCTCTCTCCCTACTCCAAGTCTCCCTTGTCCTCCTGCTGCCTTTCAAATTCATAGCCTCTTTTAATTATATATGTATACATGCAAATTTATAATCCACTAAGTCCATTTACTTTTGATCATATGTATCTATTTTAGAGCTGACAACATGGTTTTGAGTAACTAATTAAGGGACACATCCCTAGAGAAGACTTATTCTCCCTTTATCTGTACTTTTAGCTGTAGTTTTTATCCAGATGTGGATCTTTGAAAGATTTTCCATTCATGTTGTCATGTAAAGTGGTGCTGCCTCAGTTCAGGTCTTGTTTCCTTTTTAAAGAACTAATTTAACTTATGCTCAAGTAGTCAGTGGAACTTGTATCCAATGAGACCGAGAAACTTTACTAATTTTATTAAGAAACTCACTCCAAAGATTCTAACACCTTCCACAGGAGATCTGATCAGCCTTCAGGGATCATGAAAACTCAAAGCCTCCTAAAAAGTCTTTGTCTCTGTGGAGATATTCACAGGAAACTCTTCAGTATCTTTGTTAATGAGCAATGGGAAAAGTTTCATGAATTATTTTGTCTCTCAAAGTCAACGCTTTCATTACCTTGTCAGGTGAAATGAAAAATTGCAGTTCTAGAGGGAGGTGAGGTCACAGACCTCTACCTCAGGTGTGATCTGACTCCCTTCCAACTGCTTCTTAAGGGTTGGAATTTGCCCAATGACCCCACAGTTCTGCAGATGCTAAAGCCAGGAGAGTACTTAGCATTTCAGTTGAAGTGGAAGATCCAGCAAAGGAGAGAGACAAGGGTAAGTGTTTATTTCTGGTAATGGGAATTTGGGGTAGAACAAGCTCCATGGAACAGAGAGAAAAGGCACAGGAATAATTCCATAACTAGGAAGTTACTGAGAAAGATAGAAGTGTTCCTAACATTGTGCCAGTTCCTATTGGTTCTTACTGTAATATAAGTCCCCCACTGAGGGTTATTGTGGGTACATAAGGATATCAAGAGTGCATCTGTGAAGGTTCTGAAGAACTATGGCAATAAGTCAGTGTGTTAAATTATCTCACACTCCATGATGTGTTGATGTTGTTTGAAGTATTATTAAATATGGAGTTACCATGGTTTCATGCCCATATTTGACATTAAAATGGAAATATAAGAAGCACAGAACTCTATAAAAGTGCAGTATTTAAATATGTTTCTGGAGTAAAAAAGTATTCTTATGTGACACTACATTTATTATCTGGTTATAGAGGCAGTAGTAACTTTGTACTGAATAGTCAGTTGTAGAATGACTGATTTGAAAACTCTCCCTCTTGAACATGAAAAGGAGAAATGGAGTGGATGATAGAACATTGGGCAATTACAATGAGAACTGCATATGTCCTGAGTATCTCTCTTGAACTATTCTTACTCAGTTGATATGAAGAACTTGATACAATGCCTTTCATCACTGTTTATTCTTGTTGATAACAAAATATAGGGCCTGGTGCTTTGCAGGCCTGGGCTGTACCACTCAGATCCTTTTTATCCACACTAGTGCTATATCTCATTGGACAATATTTAAGGATTCTCATTATTCTGATTATTTATTATCTCATGTGCCACCTCTATTTTAATGCATCATGAATTTCATTATAATGGATAAATCAATATAAGAATTATCAAATAATCCAGTTGGTGGTACAATGCTTTAATCTCATCATTTGTGAAGCAGGGATAGGCAGGACTCTGTGATTTTGAGGTCACCATGGTCTACATAGTGAGTTCCAGGATATTCAGAGCCACATAGTGACACCTGACTTAAAAACAACACCAAAAATATTAGCAAATACATGCAGAATTTGAAGTCAATTGTCTTAGTGATATAATTTTCTTCTCATGCTGTTATTTGTTAATCACAGGTTAGTATTTCAAGTATTGCATTGTGTGCAGAGTAATAATGTTTGTAATTCTTTGATAGTTGCCACAATATTCCTTTACCTCTACCATAATAACAATGCATATTTCTGGTGGAATCATAAACAACAGGTGTACCTTGTTCTTGTGATGTTGAACTAGGAGATAACTTTCTCTCATTTCAAACCACACTTAAAACACTATTTTCTTTTTTTTTTTTTTTAATTTTTTTTTTTTAATTTTTATTTTGCAATACAATTCAGTTCTACATATCAGCCACAGATTCCCTTGTTCTCCCCCCTCCCGCCCCCCTCACCTTCCCCCCAGCCCGCCCCCCATTCCAATCTCCTCCAGGGCAAAGCCTTCCCCACAGACTGAGATCAACCTGGTGGACTCAGTCCAGGTAGGTCCAGTCCCCTCCTCCCATGCTGAGCCAAGGGACCCTGCATAGGCCCCAGGTTTCAAACAGCCAACTCATGCAATGAGCACAGGACCCGGTCCCACTGCCTGGATGCCTCCCAAACAGATCAGGCCAATCAACTGTCTCACCCACTCAGAGGGCCTGATCCAGTTGGTGACCCCTCAGCCATTGGTTCATATTTCATGTGTTTCCGTTTGTTTGGCTATTTGTCTCTGTGCTTTATCCGACCTTGGTCTCAACAATTCTCTCTCATATAAACCCTCCTCATTCTCGCTAATTGGACTTCCAGAGATCCACCTGGGGCCTAGTCATGGATCTCTGCCTCCAGATCCATCAGTAGTTGGATGAGGTTTCTAGCACGACAATTAGGGTGTTTGGCCATCCCATCACCAGAGTAGGTCAGTTCGGATTGTCTCTCGACCATTGCCAGCAGTCTGTTGTGGGGGTATCTTTGTGGATTTCTGTGGGCCTCTCTAGCACTTTGTTTCTTCCTATTCTCATGTGGTCTTCATTTACCATGGTCTCCTATTCCTTGTTCTCCCTCTCTGTTTTTGATCCAGCTGGGATCTCCCACTCACCCAAGCTCTCTTTCCCTCGACCCTCGCCCTTCACTAGCCCCACTCCTGTCCAGGCTGTTCATGTAGATCTCATTCCATTTCTCTGTCGTTGGGCGATCCCTGTGTCTTTCTTGGGGTCCTGTTTTCCAGGTAGCCTGCCTGGTGATGTGAGTAGCAGTCCAGTCATCCTTGTTCCACATCTAGTATCCTGTTATGAGTGAGTACATACCATGTTTGTCTTTCTGAGTCTGGGATACCTCACTCAGGATGATTTTTTCTAGATCCATCCATTTGTCTGCAAACCTCATGATGTCATTGTTTTTCTCTGCTGAGTAGTATTCCATTGTGTATATGTACCACATTTTGTTTATCCATTCTTCAGTTGAAGGGCATCTAGGTTGTTTCCATGTTCTGGCTATTACAAACAACGCTGATATGAACATAGCTGAACAAGTGCTCTTGTGGTGTGGTTGAGCATTCCTTGGGTATATGCCCAAGAGTGGTATAGCTGGATCTTGGGGGAGATGGATTCCCAATTTTCTAAGAAATCGCCATATTGATTTCCAAAGTGGTTGTACAAGCTTGCATTCCCACCAGCAGTGGAGGAGAGTTCCCCTAGCTCCACATCCTCTCCAGCATAAGGTGTCTTCAGTGTTTTTGATCTTAGCCATTCTGACAGGCGTAAGGTGGTATCTCAGAGTTGTTTTGATTTGCATTTCCCTGATGATTAGGGATGTTGAGCAATTCCTTAAATGTCTTTCAGCCATTTGAGTTTCCTCTGTTGAGAATTCTCTGTTTAGTTCTATAGCCCATTTCTTAATTGGACTGTTGGGCATTTTGATGTCTAATTTCTTGAGTTCCTTATATATTCTGGATATCAGTCCTCTGTCAGATGTGGGATTGGTGAAGATCTTTTCCCATTCTGTAGGCTGTCGCTTTGCTTTGTTGACCGTATCCTTTGCCCTACAAAAGCTTCTCAGTTTCAAGAGGTCCCATTGATTGATTGTTTCTCTCAGTGTCTGTGCTACTGGTGTTCTATTTAGAAAGTGGTCTCCTATGCCAATGTGTTCAAGACTACTTCCTACTTTCTCTTCTAGCAGGTTCAGAGTAGCTGGATTTATGTTGAGGTCCTTGATCCACTTGGACTTAAGTTTTGTGCACGGTGATAGATATGGATCTATTTGCAGCCTTCTACATGTTGATATCCAGTTTTGCCAGCACCATTTGTTGAAGATGCTTTCTTTTTTCCATTGTGCACTTTTGGCTTCTTTGTCAAAAATTATTTGTTCATAGGTGTGCGGATTAATATCAGGGTCTTCAATTCGATTCCATTGGTCCACATGTCGGTTTTTATGCCAGTACCAAGCTGTTTTTATTACTGTAGCTCTATAGTAGAGCTTGAAGTCAGGGATCGTGATGCCTCCAGAGGTTGTTTTATTGTACAGGATTCTTTTGGCTATCCTGGGTTTTTTGTTTTTCCATATGAAGTTGAGTATTATTCTTTCCAGGTCTGTGAAGAATTGTGTTGGTATTTTGATGGGGATTGCATTGAATCTGTAGATTGCTTTTGGTAAGATTGCCATTTTTACTATGTTAGTTCTGCCTATCCATGAGCATGGGAGATCTTTCCATTTTCTGACATCTTCTTCAATTTCTTTTTTCAGGGACTTAAAGTTCTTGTCATATAGGTCCTTCACTTGCTTGGTTAGTATTACCCCAAGGTATTTTATGTCATTTGTGGCTATAGTAAAGGGTGATGTATCTCTGATTTCCTTCTCCGCTTTTTTGTCCATTGTATATAGGAGGGCTACTGATTTTTTGGAGTTGATCTTGTATCCTGCTATGTTGCTGAAGGTGTTTATAAGCTGTATCAGTTCCTTGGTGGAATCTTTGGGGTTGCTCAAGTATACTATCATGTCATCTGCAAATAGGGAAAGCTTGACTTCTTCCTTTCCAATTTGTATCCCCTTAATCTCCTTATGTTGTCTTATTGCTCTGGCTAGAACTTCAAGTACTATATTGAATAAGTATGGGGAGAGCGGACAGCCTTGCCTCGTTCCTGATTTTAGTGGAATTGCTTTGAGTTTCTCTCCATTTAATTTGATGTTGGCTGTTGGCTTGCTGTAAATTGCCTTTATTATGTTTAGGTATATTCCCTGTATTCCTGATCGCTCCAAGACCTTTATCATGAAGGGGTGTTGGATTTTGTCAAATGCCTTTTCAGCATCTAGTGAGATGATCATGTGGTTTTTTTCTTTGAGTTTGTTTATATGGTGTATCACATTGACAGACTTTCGTATGTTGAACCATCCTTGCATCCCTGGAATGAATCCTACTTGATCATGGTGGATAATTGTTTTGATGTGGTCTTGGAGTCTGTTTGCCAGTATTTTATTGAGTATTTTTGCATCAATGTTCATGAGGGAGATCGGTCTGTAGTTCTCTTTCTTTGTTGTATCCTTGTTTGGTTTGGGAATCAGGGTAATTGTAGCCTCATAGAAGGAGTTTGGTAATGTTCCTTCTGTTTCTATTGTATGGAACAATTTAGAGAGTATTGGTATTAACTCTTCTTTGAAGATCTGGTAGAATTCTGCACTGAAACCATCTGGTCCTGGGCTTTTTTTGGTTGGGAGACTTTTAATGACTGTTTCTATTTCGTTAGGGGTTATTGGACTATTTAAATAGTTTATCTGGTCTTGATTTAATTTAGGTATGTGGTACCTATCCAGAAAATTATCCATTTCTTTTAGGTTTTCCAGTTTTGTGGAATAGAGGTTTTTGAAGTATGACCTGATGATTCTCTGGATTTCCTCAATGTCTGTTGTTATGTCCCCCTTTTCATTTCTGATTTTGTTGATTTGGATGCTCTCTCTCTGTCTTTTGGTTAGTTTGGATAAGGGCTTGTCTATCTTGTTGATTTTCTCAAAGAACCAACTCTTTGTTTCATTAATTTTTTGTATTGTTCTCTTTGTTTCTATTTTATTGATTTCAGCTCTCACTTTGATAATTTCCTGGCATCTATTTTTCCTGGGAGACTTTGCTTCTTCCTGTTCTAGAACTTTCAGGTGTGCTGTTAAGTCACTAGTGTGAGATTTCTCCAGCTTATTTATGTGGGCGTTTAGTGCTATGAATTTCCCTCTTAGTACTGCTTTCATAGTGTCCCATAGGTTTGGATATGTGGTGTCTTCATTTTCGTTGATCTCTAGGAAGTCTTTAATTTCTTTCTTTATTTCTTCCTTAACCCATTGGTGATTCAGGTGGGTATTGTTCAGTTTCCATGAGATTGTAGGTTTTCTGTAGTTTTTGTTGTTGTTGAAATCCAACTTTAGACCATGGTGGTCTGATAGAACACAGGAGGTTATTCTAATTGTTTTGTATCTGTTTAGATTTGCTTTGTGACCAAGTATGTGGTCGATTTTAGAGAAGGTTCCATGGGGTGCTGAGAAGAAGGTATATTCTTTTTTGTTAGGATGGAATGTTCTGTAGATGTCGATTAAGTCCATTTGAGTCATGACATCAATTAAGTCCTTTATTTCTCTGTTAAGTTTCGATTTGGGGGATCTGTCCAGTGGTGAAAGTGGGGTGTTGAGGTCTCCCACTATTAATGTGTGGGGTTTTATATGTGATTTAAGCTTTAATAATGTTTCTTTTACATATGTGGGTGCCCTTGTGTTTGGGGCATAAATGTTCAGAATTGAGACTTCATCTTGGTGGATCTTTCCTGTGATGAGTATGTAATGCCCTTCTTGATCTCTTTTGATTGATTTTAGTTTGAAGTCTATTTTGCTGGATATCAGGATGGCTACACCCGCTTGTTTCTTAAGACCGTTTGATTGGAAAGTCTTTTCCCAGCCTTTTATTTTTAGGTAGTGTCTATCTTTGAATTTGAGATGTGTTTCTTGTATGCAGCAGAAAGATGGGTCCTGCTTTCGTATCCATTCTGTAAGCCTATGTCTTTTTATAGGTGAATTAAGTCCATTGATATTGAGGGATATTAATGTCCAGTGATTGTTCATTCCTGTTATTTTTTGGTGGTGATGTGTGTGTACTTTTCTTCGTTGGGGTCTACTGCTGTGGCTTTATCTATTGCCTGTGTTTTCGAGGTTGTATCTGACTTCCTTAGGTTGGAATTTTCCTTCTAGTGCTTTCTGTAGGGCTGGGTTTGTGGATAAATATTGTTTAAATCTGGCTTTGTCATGGAATGTCTTGTTCACTCCATCTATGACGATTGAAAGTTTTGCTGGGTATATTAGTCTAGGCTGACATCCATGGTCTCTTAATGTCTGCATTACATCTGTCCAGGACCTTCTGGCTTTCAAAGTCTCCATTGAGAAATCGGGTGTTATTCTGATAGGTTTGCCTTTATATGTCACTTGGCCTTTTTCCTTTGCTGCTCTTAATATTCTTTCTTTATTCTGTACGTTTAATTGTTTAATTATTATGTGGCGAGGGGACTTTTTTTGGGGGTCTAGTCTGTTTGGTGTTCTATAGGCTTCCTGTATCTTCATAGGCATTTCCTTCTTTAAGTTGGGAAAGTTTTCTTCTATGATCTTGTTGAATATATTTTCTGTGCCCTTGAGTTGGTATTCTTCTCCTTCTTCTACCCCTATTATTCGTAGGTTTGGTCTTTTCATGGTGTCCCAAATTTCTTGGACATTTTGGTTCATGACTTTGTTGACTTTAGTGTTTTCTTTGACTGATGAATCCATTTCTTCTATTGTATCTTCAACGCTAGAGATCCTCTCTTCCATCTCTTGCATTCTGTTGATTATACTTGCATCTGAGGTTCCCAATCGTTTTCTCAGATTTTCTATTTCCAGCATTCCCTCTGTTTGTGTCTTCTTCATTTTTTCTATTTCCCTTTTCAGGTCTTGGACTGTTTCCTTCATTTGTTTCATTGATTTTTCTTGATTTTCTTTCAGTATTTTATTGTTCTCTTCCAGGACTTTATTGATTTCTTCTAATTTGTTTGCCCTTTCCTCTAGTTGTTTACAGCGTTCTTCACATTTTTTTGTCTTTTCCTCTACACGAGCCTCTAGCTTCTTCATGATGACATTCATAAGGCTATTTTCTTCTGCTTCTTCCAATTTCTGATGTTCAGGTCTAGGTGTTGGAGGAGGGCTAGGGCCTGGTGATGGTGTATTACTATTCATTTTGTTGTATGTGTTTCTGCCTTGACGTCTGCCCATCTCCTTGTGGTTCGTTCCTGGCCTTATTCGCACACTTGGTTCAGAGCTGACAGATTCAGGAAGTCTCTCTCTCTTGTCCAGATGGGAGCTCTCTTGTCCAAATTGGAAGTCCGGGACAGGATGGAAGCTCTTGTTCAGAAGGGAAGTCCGGGGGAGGATGGGTGCTCTCCTCTCTCTCTCTCCCTCTCTCTCTCTCTCTCTCTCTCTCTCTCTCTCTCTCTCTCTCCTCCAGATGGGAAATCCACGGCAAGATGGGAGCTGGGGGCCAGCCTCTAAGTCTCAGGAAGAGGCTTGGGGCTCAGGCAGATGGGCGTGGGGGCAGGGCGTGGAGACTGCAGGGTCTGCCAAGGGTCTTGGAGAAGGGGATCCTTCCCGGTTGTGGTAGAAGGGCACCTGCCCGGGGACCAGAACCTGGGGCCAAGTTGGGCAGGTCTTCCCCGGAGTGGCTGGTGCCCAGGGATGGGGTCGGGGGCAAGCTAGGGCACTCACCTGTGCTTCAGAAGGGAAGTCCGGGGGAAGATGGGAGCTGGGGGCCGGCCTCTAAGTCTCAGGAAGAGACTTGGGTCTCAGGCAGATGGGCGTGGGGGCAGGGCGTGGAGACTGCAGGGTCTGCCAGGGGTCTTGGAGAAGGGGATCTTTCCCGGTTGGGGTAGAAGGGCACCTGCCCGGGGACCAGAACCTGGGCCCAAGTTGGGCAGGTCTTCCCCGGAGTGGCTGGTGCCCAGGGATGGGGTCTGGGGCAAGCTAGGGCACTCACCTGTGCTTCAGAAGGGAAGTCCTGGGCAAGATGGGAGCTGGGGGGCCTGGCCTCTAAGTCTCAGGAAGAGGCTTGGGGCTCAGGCGGATGGGCGTGGGGGCAGGGCGTGGAGACTGCAGGGTCTGCCAGGGGTCTTGGAGAAGGGGATCCTTCCCGGTTGTGGTAGAAGGGCACCTGCCCGGGGACCAGAACCTGGGCCCAAGTTGGGCAGGTCTTCCCCGGAGAAAACACTATTTTCTTAAAATCTTGAAAGAGTTATTTGAATTTGTCATTTTTCTATAGAGTGAAAATTCATATTGAAGTGAAAACTTATTTTTAAAATAATATATTTGTTTATCTATTTTTATTTTTTGTGTGTGAATGTTTTGCCTGATGTATTTGTGTGCACTATGAGAATTTAGTGACCTCAATGTCATAAGAAGGTGTAGGTAATCATTGGAACTGGAGTTGCAGGTAATTGTGAGCCACCATGTGGGTGCTGGGGACCAAACCCAGGTCATCTGCAACAGGAGCAAGTGTTCTTTACTATTTAGTCATTGTTCTAGTCCTCTCAAATGAAAAGATACAGTAAAAAGCATACAATTACATACCAACAATGTGAAAAATTTAAGGTGGGGAACACAAACTGCATCTAAGAATTAAATATATTTGAAAACATCTCCCATGGCTTTGTGATCACAAACTGAGGTGACTGTGTTTGTGTCAAACTAGCCATGTTCTTGACCTTCCTGTATCTACTCTGCCTCTAAACAGCTGTTGGATTTAAAGAGTCATTCATCTTCAGTGTTTCTAAAGTCTTATCACGATGGTGTCTGCATTATACTTTTAGAAAGACTAAGAAAAGTATCAAACTAACAGGATAACAGTGACTCACAAATTGTCATTACTATCTGCCATATATGCAATTAACTCATGAAAATTTTATTTGCTGTTATACACTCAATTCTTAACACCTAAAATTAAGTGAATATTTAGTAGAGTGAACATTGTAGTTCACTGGATGTAACCAGTACCTTCTTTACTTTCATGTGCAGTGTTCTACGGTTGTGAATACAAATATGCCTTACCAGAATTGGGCAGAGTGACCTCACAGATTTGAGCACTGGTGTGGTCTCATACTGTGGTGGTCATTGGTCACTATCTCTTTTCTTTAAAATTTCTTTTTTTTTTTTTTACAAAAGATTTATTTATTTATTATGTACACAGAAGAGGGTACCAGATTTCATTACAGATCATTGTGAGCTACCATATGGGTGCTGGGAATTGAACTCAGGACCTCTGGAAGAACAGTGAGTGTTCTTAACCTCTGAGCCTTATCTCCAGCCCCTCTTTAAAATTTCTTACATTTCTTCTTCCTTCCTTACACTGTTTGCAGGTGGACAACAAAATACTCAATTCTCAAAGATGTGGTACACATACTTCTTCGTCTTTTTCAGTCACAGATTCTCCAAGGCCACATCAGGTCTTTGGGTGAAGCATCTTGTCAATACTTGTATTGTTTTCTATTCTCACAAATGCAGAATAGTAAGACCATTGGCATCAACTTCCTAGAAATGTGCCTGGCACCTCAGAAAGGAAACAGTAAAAGGTAGGTTGGGCCTTGAAAAGCAACCAGGGATATTGTGTTTTCATGTGTCCACTGTTGAACATTGTGTATCATAAATGATGTCACATTTCCTATTTATATGATTATCACATGAAACAGCAAAAGCATAAACAAAGATCATTTTTGTGATTATGTCTTGACAAACATTTCAATGAATTCACATATTAGTCAGTGTCAGTGTTCACAAATATGGGATGGCATTTGTTGGGATATTGGTTTCAACTGTGATTCCTGAGTTTCATGTGCAGATATCAGCTGCCATTCAACCAAAAGACTTAAACTACACTCGCTTCTTTTTGTATTTTAAGTACTTAACACACATAACCATACATTGCATGGGAGTTTCCCAACTGAAATATCACTTGGAACCCATTAGATACAGAAACATCAAAAGTGTAAGATTTTCAAGAATATCCATGTGTGGAGAATTCTATGATGTTTATATTGATTAATTTATCATGGACAGATACTGAGCCCATGGGGATGATATACAAGTTGATACTCCCAAGACTATTAGTGGATTGTAAACTCCAAATTGATTCAGTGTGAAAAAGAAATTTACTTTGTTTGTTGTGGTGGTTTGAATAGGTATGTATTTTCCCCAAAAGCACGTGTGTTTGAAGTTTTGGACTCTAGGGAGTAACAGTATTAGGAGGTACAACATTGTTGCAGCAGACATGGTCTTGTTGGAGGAAGAGTGTCATTGTGGGCACAGGCTTTGATTTCTCTATGCTCAAGCTATGCCTAGCATGGGACACAGTTCACTTTCTGTTGCCTGTGGATAAAGATGTAGAACTCTAAGCTACCTCTCCAGCTACACATCTGCCTACACTCTAACATATTTCTTGCCACGAAGATAATGGACTAAACCCCTAAAACTGTAAGCCAGGTCCAATTAAATTTTTTATTTACAAGTGTTGTCATAGTCATGGTGTATCTTCACAGCAATGGCATCTGTAACTAAGACAGAATTTGACATCATGGAGTGGTATATTGCTGTGATAGGCCTCACCTTGGTTTTATTTGGAGGAATATGGAATTTGGGACTATGGATTAGAAAAGAAATTGAATGCTTTAAGCCAGGCTTAATGGGCCATTCTCATAAGATCATGGAAGATAGTGGTGCTGAGGATGATTTGAACAGTGGAGGCCTGCCTCAATAGTTTTCAGAGGGTAATAATGTTAGTATGTGGCTTAGAGAATGGTCTTGTGATATTTTGGTGAAGAATGTGACTGCTGTTTGCCCTTGTTTGAAAAGTTTTTCTGACCTAAAGTTAAGAGTTTTGTTTAATTCCATTGGCAGAATATATCTCAAAATAGTATGGAGTTGACTGTCTTGTAACTAACAGTGTTCACTCTTGTGCATGTTTCTTTAATTAAAAGGAGGAAGTTAAGGAAGGAAAAATATGAGATGTACAATTTGAGGAGAAAAGGAGCACCAGCAAGTGGAATGGAGTAAGTTCAATGTTCAAGGATATAAACAGATTAAGTAATGTAATAAGGGGAGTGATTACCTTAGGGTAAGATCGGACTCATGTAAGTGTTCAACTTATAAAAAGTAATTAAAAAAATTTTAGAGCCAGGTTTGGAAGTTCACACTGTTTATTTCAGCATTGAAAAGCAGAGGCTGGTAGATTTCTGACTTTGAGTTCAGGCTGGTCTGGATAGAAAGTTCCAGATCAGCCAAGTTTAAGCAATGAAGGAAACCATCAAAAACAGTAAGCTGGTAAAACTGTAATTGAAAGATCTCTGAGTTCAAGGCCAGCCTGGTGTACAGAGCCAGTTTCATTATATCCATGATTAGGGGTGAAGGAAAACTTTGAAAATAAAAAGTTGGTGAAAATGTTGTTGAACAAGGGGATATGTTCCAGCCACAGCAAGCAGCAGAACTTGGCAGCTAATACCACGTGATCCTTGCTTTAAAGTCAAGGATAGAAGAAAGTGGTTATGGATTCTCCCTCCTCCTATGGCTAAGGAAAGCAAATGAGGCCAGGCATGTTACAGGGGTATCCCTACATGGAGCCCCAGTGAGACCATCTTGAGAGTCTGTGAAAGTGAATCCTGGATTGCCTTGCAGACCCCAAGATTTTAGAGATGCAATTGCTGTGGCATACCTGATGATGATAACTGAATACAGGGAATGGAAACAGCCTAAAAGAGAGAAGTATGTTACAATCAACAAAGTTGAAATGACCTGGAGATCTAAGGAGCTGTTGACATAGAAAAGCAGAGTTTAGAGTTTGCCCTGGTGGTTTTTTCATGTTGCTCTGTTCCAATATTTCTTCACTATCCTCCCTTTCCTCCACTTTGGAACAGTAATGTGTATGTATATATATATATATATATATATATATCCTGTGACATTATATGTTAGAAGCATGTGATCTGTTTTTTATTTATTTTTATTTTATAGGGGATTGATTACATTTAAGGGACTGAATCTGAGAAGAGATTTCAAACTTTGGACTTCAAAACCTTTTTGAGACTGAAAAATTATAGAGATTCTTGAAATTGTACTGAATGCACTTTTGCATTACGTTATGGTTACAATACAGTGGGGGCCATGCAGTGGAATGTGGTGGTTTTGAATGGGGATGGCCCCCATAGACTCATATGTTTGAAAGTTTGGCCTATAAGGAGTAGCATTATTAGGTGTGGCCTTGTTAGGGTAGGGGTGGCATAGTTGGAGGTATGTGTCATTGTAGAGGTGAGGTTTGAAAACTGTCTCAAATATACAGGTTATGCCCAGTATGGGAGGCAGTTCACTTCCTGTTTCCTGCATATCGAGATGTTGAACTCTCAGCTACCTCTCCAGCACCAAATTTTGCCATCATGTTGCCATGTTTCTAGCCATCAAGTTAATGGACTAAATCTCTGAAATGGTAAGTCAGTCCCAATTAAATATTATCCTTTATAAGAGTTGCTGCAGTTATGGTGTCTCTTCATAACAACAGAAATCGTAACTAAGACCAAAGTTATTCTTAAGACTGGAGTTCTTGGCAAGTATGTTTGTATTTATTCTACTTAAGCAGATGTAAGAAATTTTCCACAGTCTTGGTCGTTACATTCAGGAGCATTGCCTGGCTACAAGGTTCTTGGTTTAGCTACAAAAAATTTCAAGTTTGATATTTTCATCCTTTTATCTTTCTTTCTTTTGTTCATGTTTTTCTGTCTCCTGTAAGAGCCCCATTCTCATTTCCTGGTCTGGTCATACATTCATTCCACATAAACATATATTTCTAACACCTATACATGATGAAACCATGTAGAGAGAGAATGTAGGCTAGTGACCTTTCTGGGCCTGTCTTAACTCACTGAATAGAATATTTTCTATATTCTGCTGTAACCAAACCAATGGTGTTCTACAGTGCCAGTGCATGGAAAAGTGGAGATTGCTAGTATATGGTCAGATCCCAACACCCATAGCCAATCCTGTTCCCCTGATTGTTCAACTGACTGTCATTGCATGGCTGATGATTGTGTTGAACACTGGTGCTATACTGGGACTGCATGGTTCAGCCTGGCACTGATTCAAAGCTGCCTCTGCCTATTTCTTCTAGGGGATATGACTATAACTAAAATCATTTCAGACAACTTCTGCTAAAGGAATAGAGTATGGTGTGCTGAGAATTTACTCTTACAACATTGACCTGATGGATTGAAAACTGTCATCTTTCCAATTATTTTTACTCTAATACTAAGGGTTGGTCCATGATTATTCCAGAAACAGTTTCAATAGAGATCCTAAACATTTCCTCAGTAGCTTTCATTCATCATATATTGTCCTTCCCCTTGTCATTAATGGTAGCATTTTTTGCCTTATTTTATGCTGTTGTGTATTATGTGAGATTTCATCATACTGGATATTCCTCTTTCTAACAACCCTGAAATGAGTGTGCACACATGTGTGCATCTATGGGATATGATTTTCATGAAGCCATGATTTTACTTGATGTGAGTTATCACATGAACATCATTCTAATGCATTTTGTGCTTTTAATAATTTACCCTTATCTAAGTCTGTTGCAGGGTAAACACCAAAAAGCACTCAGCATGACAAAAGTCCAAACTGAGAGTCTACATTAAGTGAATTTGTTTACTACATGGAGAGAAACTTTTCTCACACTGTAGCCTCAACTTCATTTTACAGGGAGCTTGTAAGGGCAAACATACCAGAACAAGCATAACCTGATTGGCAGTTGGCAGGGGTGAGTGGTGAGTACAGCAATCAAGAAATTTAACAGAAGATAAAAGCATGCAGTTATTTGAGACATTTCAACCCTCAGTTTGTAGAATGAGTATAGTACTTTTCCAAAAGTCTTTTCAAGGATAGAGCAGAAAAAGCAGAGTTAGTTTCATGTTAAACCAAAGAAGGCTCTATCTGAGTCAAGATGGAATCTTGGCCATGTCAAAGATCATAGGTGTATTCTGAGTGGTTACAAATTTCTCATTCCACATCTTTCATTTTTAGATGAGATAAACATTAAGCATTGATATATTTAATTTTGTTGAAATTATTGAAGTTGTTTTCATTAAAACACATCTAGAAAATTTCAATATATTCTGGATATCTTTCATTATATTTGTTTCTATGGGCTGTCACTTTTCATTATTTGTCATGGGTCAATGTGACATCATTCTGAATGTTTTCATTTTCTGTTAAACTTGATGGCTCTCATTCCATCATTATGTACATTCTGAGGTATTGCACATTCTCATAGTAATGTACATGGATAGTCTCTACTCTTTTTTTAATTTAATTTAATTTTATTTTACAATACAATTCAGTTCTACATATCAGCCACAGATTCCTTTGTTTTCTCCCCTCCCACCACCCTCCCCTTCCCCCCAGCCTACCCCCAATTCTCACCTCATTCAAGGTAAAGTCTCCCCTGAAGACTGAGATCAACCTGGTAGACTCAGCCCAAGCAGGTCCAGTCCCCTCCTCCCAGGCCGAGGCAAGCGAACCTGTATAAGCCCCAGGTTTCAAACAGCCAACTCATGCAATGAGCATAGGACCCAGTCCCACTGCTAGGATGCCTCTCAAACAGATCAAGCCAATTGACTATCTCACCCATTCAGAGGGCCTGATCCAGTTGGGGGCCCCTCAGCCATTTGTTCATAGTTCATGTGTTTCCATTTGTTTGGCTATTTTTCCCTGTGCTTTATCCAACCTTGATCTCAACAATTATTGCTCATAAAAACCCTCCTCTTTTTCACTAATTGGACTCCCGGAGCTCCACCCGGGGCCTAGCCGTGAATCTCTGCATCCAGTTCCCTCAGTCATTGGATGGGGTTTCTAGCACGACAATTAGGATGTTTGGCCATCCCATCACCAGAGTAGGTCAGTTCGGGCTGTATCTCGACCATTGCCAGTAGTCTATTGTGGGGGTATCTTTGTGGATTTCTGTGGACCTCTCTAGCACTTTGCTTCTTCCTATTCTCATGTGGTCTTCATTTACCATGGTCTCCTATTCCTTGTTCTCCCTTTCTGTTCTTGATCCAGCTGGGATCTCCTGCTCCCCCAAACTCTCTTTCCCTCGACCCTCGCCCTTCATTACACCCACTCATGTCCAGATTGTTCATGTAGATCTCATCCATTTCTCTGTCATTGGGTGATCCCCGTGTCTTTCTTGGGGTCCTGTTTTCCAGGTAGCCTCCCTGGTGATGTGAGTAGCAGTCCAGTCATCCTTGTTCCACATCTAGTATCCACCTATGAGTGAGTACATACCATGTTTGTCTTTCTGAGTCTGGGTTACCTCACTCAGGATGATTTTTTTCTAGATCCATCCATTTGTCTGCAAACTTCATGATGTCATTGTTTTTCTCTGCTGAGTAGTATTCCATTGTGTATAAGTACCCCATTTTATTTATCCATTCTTCAGTTGAAGGGCATCTAGGTTGTTTCCGGGTTCTGGCTATTACAAACAATGCTGATATGAACATAGCTGAGCAAGTTATCTTGTGGTATGATTGGGAATTCCTTGGGTATATGCCCAAGAGTGGTATAGCTGGATCTTGGGGAACATTGATACCCAAATTTCTAAGAAAGCACCATATTGATTTCCAAAGTGGTTGTACAAGCTTGCATTCCCACCAGCAGTGGAGGAGATTTCCCCTAGCTCCACATCCTCTCCAGCATAAGGTGTCTTCAGTGTTTTTGATCTTAGCCATTCTGACAGGCATAAGGTGGTATCTCAGAGTCATTTTGATTTGCATTTCCCTGATAATTAGGGATGTTGAGCAATTCCTTAAATGTCTTTCAGCCATTTGAGTTTCCTCTGTTGAGAATTCTCTGTTTAGCTCGATAGCCCATTTCTTAACTAGATTGTTGGGCATTTTGATGTCTAATTTCTTGAGTTCCTTATATATTCTGGATATCAGTCCTCTGTCAGATGTGGGGTTGGTGAAGATCTTTTCCCATTCTGTAGGCTGTCGCTTTGCCTTGTTGACCATATCCTTTGCTCTACAAAAGCTTCTCCATTTTAAGAGGTCCCATTGATTGATTGCTTCTCTCAGTGTCTGTGCTACTGGTGTTATATTTAGGAAGTGATCTCCTATGCCAATGCATTCACGACTACTTCCTACTTTCTCTTCTAGCAGGTTCAGAGTAGCTGGATTTATGTTGAGGTCCTTGATCAACTTGGACTTAAGTTTTGTGCACGGTGATAGATATGGATCTATTTGCAGCCTTCTACATGTTGATATCCAGTTATGCCAGCACCATTTGTTGAAGATGCTTTCTTTTTTCCATTGTACATGTTTGGTTTCTTTGTCAAATTTATATGTTCATAGGTGTGTGTATTAATATCAGGGTCTTCTATTTGATTCCATTGGTCCACATGTCGGTTTTTATGCCAGTACCAAGCTGTTTTTATTACTGTAGCTCTATAGTAGAGCTTGAAGTCAGAGATTGTGATGCCTCCAGAAGTTGTTTTATTGTATAGGTTTTTTTTTTTTTTTTTGGCTATCCTGGGTTCTTTGTTTTTCCATATGAAGTTGAGTATTATTCTTTCCAGGTCTGTAAAGAATTGTGTTGGTATTTTGATAGAGATTGCATTGAATCTCTAGATTGCTTTTGGTAAAATTGCCATTTTTACTATGTTAATCCTGCCTATCCTTGAGCATGGGAGATCTTTCCATTTTCTGACATCTTCTTCAATTTCTTTTTTCAGGGACTTAAAGTTTTTGTCATATAGGTCCTTCACTTGCTTGGTTAGTGTTACCCCAATATATTTTATGCCATTTGTGGCTATTGTAAAGGGCGATGTATCTCTGATTTCATTCTCAGTCTCTTTGTCAATTGTATATAGAAGGGCTACTGATTTTTTTGAGTTGATTTTGTATTCTGCTATGTTGCTGAAGGTGTTTATAAGGTGTATCAGTTCCTTGGTTGAATTCTTTGGGGTCATTCATTGATACTATCATGTCACCTGAAAATAGGGAAAGCTTGACTTCTTCTTTTCCAATTTGTATCCCCTTAATCTCCTTATGTTTTCTTATTGCTCTGGCTAGAACTTCAAGTACTATATTGAATAAGTATGGGGAGAGTGGACAGCCTTGCCTTGTTCCTGCTTTTAGTGGAATTGCTTTGAGTTTCTCTCCATTCAATTTGATGTTTGCTGTTGGCTTGCTGTAAATTGCCTTTATTATGTTTAGGTATGTTCCCTGTATTCCTGATCACTCCAAGATCTTTATCATGAAAAGGTGTTAGATTTTGTCAAATGCTTTTTCTGCATCTAGTGAGATGATCATGTAGTTTTTTTCTTTTAGTTTGTTTATATGGTGTATTACATTGACGGACTTTTGTATGTTGAACCACCCTTGCATCCCTTTGATGAAGCCTACTTGATCATGCTGGATAATTGTTTTGATGTGTTCTTGGAGTCTTTTTGCCAGTATTTTAGCATCAGTGTTCATGAGGGAGATCGGTCTGTAGTTCTTTCTTTGTTGTATTCTTGTTTGGTTTAGGAATCAAGGTAATTGTAGCCTCATAGAAGGAGTTTGGTAATGTTCCTTCTGTTTCTATTGTGTGGAACAATTTAGAGAGTATTGGTATTAACTCTTCTTTGAAGATCTCGTAGAATTCCGCGCTGAAACCATCTGGTCCTGGGCTTTTTTTGGTTGGGAGATTTTTAATGACTGTTTCTATTTCCTTAGGGGTTATTGGACTATTTAAATAGTTTATCTGGTCTTGATTTAACTTAGGTATGTGGAACCTATCCAAAAAATTATCCATTTCTATTAGGTTTTCCAGTTTTGTGGAGTAGAGGTTTTTGAAGTATGACCTGATGATTCTCTGGATTTCCTCAATGTCTGTTGTTATGTCCCCCTTTTCATTTCTGATTTTGTTGATTTGGATGCTCTCTCTCTGTCTTTTGGTTAGTTTGGATAAGGGCTTGTCTATCTTGTTGATTGTCTCAAAGAATCAACTCTTTGTTTCATTAATTTTTGTATTGTTCTTTTTATTTCTATTTTATTGATTTCAGCTCTCACTTTGATAATTTCCTGGCATCTATTCTTCCTAGTTGACTTTGCTTCTTTTTGTTCTAGAGCTTTCAGGTGTGCTGTTAAGTCACTAGTGTGAGATTTCTCCAACTTCTTTATGTGGGCATTTAGTGTTATGAATTTCCCTCTTAGCACTGCTTTCATAGTGTCCCATAAGTTTGGATATGTGGTTTCTTCATTTTCATTGATCTCTAGGAAGTCTTTAATTTCTTTCTTTATTTCTTCCTTAACCCATTGGTGATTCAGTTGAGCATTATTCAGTTTCCATAAGATTGTAGGTTTTCTGTAGTTTTTGTTGTTGTTGAAATCTAACTTTAAACCATGGTGGTCTGATAGAACACAGGAGGTTATTCCAATTGTTTTGTATCTGTTGAGATTTGCTTTGTGGCCAAGTATGTCGTTGATTTTAGAGAAGGTTCCATGGGGTGCTGAGAAGAAGGTATATTCTTTTTTGATTGGATGGAATATTCTGTAGATATTGATTTAGTCCATTTGAGTCATGACATCAATTAGGTCCTTTATTTCTCTGTTAAGTTTCATTTTGGGAGGTCTGTCCAGTAGTGAGAGTGGGGTGTTGAAGTCTCCCACTATTAATGTGTGGGGTTTTATATATGGTTTAAGCTTTAGTAATGTTTCTTTTACATATGTGGGTGCCCTTGTGTTTGGGGCATAAATGTTCAGAATTGAAACTTCATCATGGTGGATCTTTCGTGTGATGAGTATGTAATGCCCTTCTTGATCTCTTTTGATTGATTTTAGTTTGAAGTCTATTTTGCTGGATATCAACCTGCTTGTTTCTTAAGACCATTTGATTGGAAAGTCTTTTCCCAGCCTTTTATTTTTAGGTAGTGTCTATCTTTGAATTTGAGATGTGTTTCTTGTATGCAGCAGAAAGACGGGTCCTGCTTTCGTATACATTCTGTAAGCCTATGTCTTTTTATAGGTGAATTATGTCCATTGATATTAAGGGATATTAATGACCAGTGATTGTTCATTCCTGTTATTTTTTGGTGGTATTGTGTGTGTACTTCTCTTCTTTGGGGTTTACTGCTGGGCATTATCTATTGCCTGTATTTTCGAGGGTGTATCTGACTTCCTTAGGTTGGAATTTTCCTTCTAGTGCTTTCTGTAGGGCTGGGTTTGTGGATAAGTATTGTTTAAATCTGTCTTTGTCTTAGAATGTCTTGTTCACTCTGTCTATGATGACTGAAAGTTTTGCTGGGTATATTAATCTAGGCTGGCATCCATGGTCTCTTAGTGTTTGTGTTACATCTGTCCAAGTCCTTCTGGCTTTCAAATTCTCCATTGAGAAATCAGGTGTTATTCCGATGGGTTTGCCTTTTTAAGTCACTTGGCCTTTTTCCTTAGCTGCTCTTAATATTCTTTCTTTATTCTGTACGTTTAGTTGTTTAATTATTATGTGGCAAGGGGACTTTTTTGGGGGGTCTAGTCTGTTTGGTGTTCTATAGGCTTCTTGTATCTTCATAAGCATTTCCTTCTTTAAGTTGGGAAAGTTTTCTTCTATGATCTTGTTGAATATATTTTCTGTGCCTTTGAGTTGGTATTCTTTTCCTTCTTCTATCCCTATTATTTGTAGTTTTGGTCTTTTCATGGTGTCCCAAATTTCTTGGACATTTTGGTTCATGACTTTGTTGGGTTTAGTGTTTTCTTTGACTACTGAATCTATTTCTTCTACCTATCTTCAATGCCAGAGATCCTCTCTTCCATCTCTTGCATTCTGTTGGTTATACTTGCATCTGAAGTTCCCGATCGTTTACTCAGATTTTCTATTTCCAACATTCCCTCTGTGTCTGTCTTCTTCATTTTTTCTATTTCCCTTTTCAGGTCTTGGACTGTTTCCTTCATTTGTTTCATTGCTTTTTCTTGATTTTCTTTCAGTGCTTTATTGTTTTCTTCCAGGACTTTATTGTTTTCTTCTACTTTATTTGTCCTTTCCTCTAGTTTTTTTTATAGTGTTCTTCCCATTTTTTTTGTCTTTTCCTCTACACAAGCCTCTACCTTCTTCATGATGTTATCCATAAGGCTGTTCTGCTTCTTCCAATTTTTGATGTTCAGGTCTAGACGTTGGAGGAGGGCTCGGTTCTGATGATGCTGTATTGCTCTTTATGTTGTTGTATGTACTTCTGCCTTGATGTCTGCCAATCTCCTTTTGGTCTGTTCTTGGTCTTATCAGCACACTTGGTTTAGACAGAGCTGACAGAATCAGGAAGTCTCTCTCTCTTGTCCAGATGGGAGCTCTCTTGTCCAAATGGAAACTAAGGGACAGAATGGGAACTTTTGTCTAAATGGGAAGTCCAGGGCAGGATGGGAGTTCTTGTCCAGACAGGAAGTACGGGGCAGGATGGGTGCTCTTGTCCAGAAGGGAAGTCCAGGGGCAGGATAAGAGCTGGAGGCCGGTCTCTAAGTCTCAGTAAGTGGCTGGGGTCTTGGGCGGATGGGCATGGGGGCAGGGCATGGTGATTGCAGGGTGTGCCAGAGGTCTTGGAGAAGGGGATCCTTCCTTGTATAGCTAGAAGGGAACCTCCCAGGTGGCCAGAACCTGGGGCCAGGTTGGGCAGGTCTTCCCTGGAGTGGCTGGTGCCCAGGGATGGGATCGAGGCTGAGCCCATACACTCACTCTTGTCCAGAAGGGAAGTCCAGGGGCATAATGGGAGCTGGTGGCTGGTCTCTAAGTCTCAGTAAGTGGCTGGGGTCTCAGGCGGATGGGCGTGGGGGCAAGGTGTGGAGATTGCAGGGTCTGCTGGGGGTTTTGGAGAAGGGGAGTCTTCCCAGCAGGGCTAGAAGGGAACCTGCCCAGTGGCCAGAACCTGGGACCAAGTTGGGCAGGGTTCCCTGGAGTAGCTGGTGCCCAGGGATGGGGTCTAGGCTGAGCCTGGACACTCACTTCTGGTCCAGAAGTGAAATCTGGGCAGGATGGGAGCTGGGGGCTGGTCTCTAAGTCTCAGGAAATGGCTGGGGTCTCGGGCAGATGGGCATGGGGGCAGGGCATGGAGATTGCAGGGTCTGCCAGGGGTCTTGGAGAAGAGGAGCCTTCCTGGGAGGGCTCTGGTCCAGCGGATAGTTTCTACTCTTGTCAAACCTTAGAGGATGAGGCCTTTTGAAGTGGTCAGGGCTGGCCTTCAACACCTACTTGAGCATAAAATACCCTTTGTTTCAGTCCCTTAGTACTCCATGGTGTAAATACTTCTTCATCCACTGTAGCTGGTAAATATTTGTCAGTATTTATTTGACCAGAAGAATAGTGCTGTCATACACTAAAGGAAATTGTTCCAAATCACAGAATGGACTTCTGGAACCTAGCAATCATAATTATTTTCTTATCACAAACTACAACTGGAATTATGGGAAATTTCTCTCTAATTTTCTACTATCTATACCTTTACTGCAGAGAATGGACATTAAAGCCCACAGACTTGATTCTCATGAATATAATGGCAGCCAATGCCTTGGTCATTCTCTCTGCAGGAGTGCCCCAAACAATGGCATTATTGGGATTTAAGTATTTCTTGAGTAATTTTGGATGCAAGCTTCTAGTATATATTCAAGGACTTGGTAGGAGTGTGTCCATTGGCACCACTTGCCTCTTGAGTATCTTTCAGGCCTTGACCATTAGTCCCAGGAAGTCCTGTTGGAAGGATCATAAATTCAAAGTAGAGAAGAACATCAGCTGCCATCTTTCCCTCCTCTGGATCATGTACATGTTCATAAATTTCATTTATTTTGCATACACACTTGTCAATAGGAATAGCAAAAATGTGACAAGAAAACGAGATTATGAATATTGCTCCCTTGTAGAGTGCGATGAAATTGGTAGTTTACTCTATGCAGCATTGGTAGTGTGCCCTGAAGTCTTCTTTTCTGTGCTCATGGCCTGGTCCAGTGGATCCATGACTATTATTCTTTACAGACACAAGCAGAGGGTTCAACACATCCGCAGCACTCATGTTTCCATCAGAAACTCCCCTGAATCCAGAATAACCCAGAACATTCTCACCCTAGTGATTACCTTTCTTGCTTTTTACACTCTCTCCTCCATCTTAAGAGGTTATATTACTCTTTTGTATAATAACAATTGGTGGCTGGTGAACATCAATCGCTTCACTTCATTGTGTTTTCCATCATTTGTCCCCTTTGTTCTCGTTAATAATTACTCTTTTGTATCCAGGTTCAGTTTAGTCTGGATAAGGAATAAACATCATTTATGCACATTTTAAGTATGCAAATTATATGTTTTACTTGGTATTCAGATGTTTACCCACCTGACACCCTCAAATGGTCAATGCAGAAAGATATTTAGGTAGTACCTTGTCTTTTTAAGATTTGCTGAAATGAATACGGGATTTTTGCCTGGTGGGTGAATCAGCAGCCTACATGATTCAATCCTATTGTGTGAGGCCCATGGTACTCTTCAACCAGAAGCTGTGAGGGTCTGCCCTTTGACTACCTGATGTTCACAGAAGCCTGCAAAAAGCTTACAATAACACTGCCCTTTTGTATCATCCATTGTCTCTGGGAATCTTGTCTGCTTCGTGATTTCACAGATGGCTCTGGGTAGTACATTCTACTTACATGGATACTGAAATAGTGCCTGGCCATGAAATTGTGCATGAGGAAGCCCTGTCCCATCACACCTTCTCTAGCCTGCACCAATACAGGAAAAAAAAATAAGATAACTATCTTTCATCTTGTACAAAAATCAATTTAAAATGACTGAGGGTTGTCTTGTAATTGAGTCTTGTTTGCTTGTATTTAATTGAAAGTTTTAGCATCATCAGGGATATTGACTTGTAAATTTCCTTTGCTGTTATTCTGTCTTCATCTGGTTTGGCATCAGTGTACTGCTGGCTTCACCAAAAGAGTTTGATAGAATTTAATACAGTCATGATAAAAATCAGTTTTTTGGATTCAGAAAAAAAAAATGACTTTATTTGACCTAGGTATTCTGCTACAGAACATAATCCCATAGAACTCCATATCATACCCTAGAGACATTTTCACATCACTTTTGTTGTTGTTTTTTTGGGACAAGGTTTCTCTGTATAGCTTTGGCACCTTTGCTGGAACTCACTCTATAGCACAGGCTGGCCTCAAACTCACAGCAATCTGCCTGCCTTTGCCTTCCAAGTGCTGGGATTACAAGCATGCACCACCACTGCCGGGATTCACATCTATTTTAATTGTTGCTCTTTTTACTATAACAAGAAAAGAGGGGCCACTTAAATATCCATAAAGAGATACATTCATAATTAAATTTGTGCTACATGCAAAATAGAATACTATTGAATACAGTGAAAGATGAAATCACAAAATATGTAGGAACACTGATGAACTTGTTAGGGATAATAGTAAGCCAGGTCACACAAGCTCAGAATGAAAATAAAAAGTCACATATTTTTCCATCATACACAGATCCTATCCAATAAATGTCTACAGGTATATATGCAAATGGATGTAAGTATATCTTCAGGATAGCATTTAGAAATGAGACTTAGAAAGGTAATATTAAGTGATGAGTAGGTAATAGAGTTCATAAGTTATGAAAGAGGATATAAAGAAAATCATTTTTCAGTATGGTACTCTGACATTTTTTCTGGTGCATAAGGTTATAAAAATGTAATTACCAGTGACAATGTATAACCCTAAGCAAAGCTGTATGGCCTTTGCATGGCTATTCTAACTGTACTGAAGTTCAGTGATAGGTGCAGAATGGGTCCCTGGGAAAGTATTCCTATGACTGGTTCATTGTTGCCCTTTCATGTTTCCATTTGTGAGATTAACATGAAATAGCATCATAGTCTTTCCAAAGATTCAGGGATGGTTCCACTTATACCCATCAATAAATGTAATGCATCACACAGATGGAATCAAAGAAAGAAACATGGTTACCATTTTAGATACCATAAAAATCTTTGTTTTTCATTTTTGAACATATTATTGAAAGTAGATTCTTCCCTCATACAATAGATCCTGATTACAATTTCATTTCTGCCAACACTTCCCAGCTCCTCCCCTCCTCCCCTTTCATGCAGATCCACTCCCTTTCTGTCAGTACTAAAGAACAGGTTTCTAAGTCACAAGAACAAAACATAACAAAATAAAATACACTAAAGTAAGATAAAACCATCACATGGAAGTTGGACAAGGCTAACCAACAAAAAAAACATAAGCCAAGAAAAGGCACAAGAATCTGAGACCCACTCATTCACATATCATGCCACCAAATATTTAATTGAAAGTTACAACATAGTGTTTCAGTCTCTTTGAATTCATATGATTATGAATTCATTTGATTATTTGATTTAGAGGGCCTTGTTCTCCTAGTATCATGCATTTCTTCTGGCTTTCTGCCCTTCCTCTCTCCTTTTCCGTGGGATTCCCTGAGCTGAGAACCCCAGGATTAAGTGAGACAATTTGCCAGCCCAGATGTCAGAATTATTTAAAAAAAATCCTTCATTATAAAGGCCATTGAGTGTCCAAGGATGAATAGATCATATTCCAACATAAGAAATTCTGCATACTATGAACCTAGAGTCAACTGTTAAGATTCAAAAATCTTATATGTAATAGGTACATACTTACTGATCTCCTCCAGTTATGTTTAATCTTCAAAAGTGTCTGCTAATTTTCAATGTAGTTCTATAATTGAGGAATGCTGTGCAAAACACAAGACTTTGAAAAGAATTCTCTATTTGAGCCATATTTGTAAAAAGAACATATTAGAGGAAAGACATGAGGAGGGAAGAAAAATGAGCATATTAAAATGAAGGGGACTGGGGAAGACAGAAAAAAGGTTGATATGAGTTGAAGAAAAGGTCCCCAAAGAAAATGGTGAAGATTCTGATGGTTTAATAAAGAACTGGCCAATAGTAAGGCAGAAGAAATGATAGGCTGGGCTGACAGGCAGAGGGTCTATATAGAAGGAGAAAACTGGGCAGAGGGCTTGGAGCTATAGAAGAAGAAAAACTCCAGGGGCCAGCCACCCAGCTACACAGTGAGTCATGGAGTAAGAGAAAGATTTACAGAATTTAGAGACCAGGAAAAGCCCAGAGGCAAAAGGTAGTCAGAATAAGTTTAGGAAAACTGGCAAGAAACTAAGCCAAGCTAAGGCTGGGCATTGAAAATTAAGAATAAGCCTCAGTGCGTGATTTATTTGGGAGCAGGTTGGCAGGTCCCCAAAAAGAGCCAAAGCAACAACCACAAGTATCTTCTGGATGTTGAGATGTTGGATTTAGAGCTGTGTGATATATTGACTGAGCTTGTCCTTGTAAGGGACACATGATGAGACTCAGTATTTTGTATAATTACTATGCTATAATAAAGAAGATCTAACATCAGTGGGGTCCATGCTATTCTGAAATCTCCCCATCTGGGAAACAAATGGCTAACAGTCCAGATGGGCAGACGCTAGAAACATGTCACTGTGATCTGTCTACCTTACCCAAACCCATTAACAGATTCAATACAATACCAGTGAAAACTCCCATCTCCCAGAAATACCACTCTTGATCATATACCCAAAGGATGCACATTCATACCACAAGGACACATGTTCAACTATATTCATAGCAGCATTGCTTGTAAAAGCCAGAACATAGAAATAACCTGGATACCCCTCAACTGAAGAATGAATAAAGAAAATGTGGTAGATTCACACAATGGAATATTACTCAGCTGTAAAAATAAAATGACATGATGTAATTTGCAGGCAAATGGATGGAACTAGAAAAAAATCATCCTGAGTGAGGTAATCCAGACCCAGAAGACAAACATGGAATGAATTCACTCATAAGTGGATACTATATGTAAAGCAAAGGATAACCAGACTACAACCCACATCTCCAGGAATCTAGGTAACAAGGAGGAATCTAAGAGATTAATGGATCACTCTGGGAAGGAGAAAGATATGGATCTTCTGGGTAAACTGGGAGTGGGGGTGGTAAAGGAAAGGGGAAGGGGGTGAGAACATGAGGAAATGGGATGGTTGAGTTGGTGGAGGGATGGTGTGGGAGAGCAATGAAAGAGATACCTCAATAGAGGGAGTCATTATTGAGCTAGGGAGAAGCCTGATGCTAGGGAAATTCCGAGGAATCAACAGGGATGACCACAGCTAAGACCACTATCAATAGTGTAGAGGGTACTTGAACTGTTCTTCTCCTGTAATCAGATTGGTGACCCTAACTGTCATCATAGAACATCTAGTAACTGGTGGAAGCAGATGCAGAGACCCACATCCAAGTTCCAGGCTGAGCTAAGAGAGTCCAGTTGAAGAGAAAGAAGAGAGATTCTATGTGCAAGGGGGGTCAAAATCATGATCAGAAAACCCACAGAGACAGATGACCACACATAGACACTAGGCTGAAAGGTGGGGATCCTGAATGGGCCCAAACTAGGAACTTTGCATGTGGGCAACAGTTTGTAGCCTGTTCTGTTTGTGGGACCCTTGGCAGTGGGACCAAGATCTATCCCTTGTGCATGAGCTGGTTTTTTGAAGCCCATTCCACATTGTAGGATGCCATGCTCAGCCTTGATGAGGGCAAGGGGTGGGGAGTGGGCTTTGTCCTGCTTCAATTGAATGTGCCAAACCTTGTTGACTCCCCATGGAGGCCTTACCCTTTCTGAGGAGAAGATAGGAATGTGGTGAGACATGTGGTGGGGGGAACAGGAGGAGGGGAGGGAGGGAAAAGTGTGGTTGGTATGTAACATGAATAAAAAAAATAAAAGAGTAAGAAAACCCCCATCTGTAATGAGAAACTTAAAAGGTCTTATTAATAAAAACAAATCTGAAGCCAGGATTGGGGTAAATGCTAAAAGATCAGAGAAACAGAACCAGCCACAGCTAACCTCACCTCACTAATTCCTCAGCTGATCTTGTTTCCTCAATCTGGAAGCCTCTGTGTCCTCATATGAATGGATCTCAGCTGAACTGCTGCTCAAAAGCCTAAAAGCTTAACCAGGCCCTAGTTCCTGGTCCTCATGCCTTATATACCTTTCTCCTTCCTGCCATTACTTCCTGGCTTTAAAGGCATGTGTCACCATGACTGGCTGTTTCCAGTGTGGCTTTGAACTCACAGAGATCTGGATGGATTTCTGCCTCTGGAATACTAGGATTAATGGTGTGTGTGCAACCATTTTCTGGCCTCTATATTTAGTGGCTGTTCTGTTCTCTGACCCCAGATAAGTTTATTAGAGTTCACAACATATTGTGGGACATGATATTACCACAACCATCTCATTTTTTATACAAATAGAAAACAAACAACCTTAAAATTCATGTAGAACCACAACAGATTTAGATAGAAAATATAATCCTGATCAGAAAGAATGATACTGGAGAAACTGCCATTTCATATCTGAAGACATAGTACAGAGGCAAAAAAACAAACAACAGTGTGTTTTGGCATGAATGAACATGTAGAACAATGGGACAAAATTGAAAACTCAAAAAGGAGAGGGTACCACGTGAGTCCTCTCTCTTTTTTATCTATTTTGTTTTTATTCTGTCATGATTGGACTCTGGATGGCCTGGGAATTGATCCTGGTTCCTCTGGAAAATCAGTCAATGCTCTTAACTGCTCAGCCACCTCTCTTCTCTCTGCCTTGTGATTTCCTCTCTCCACCGAGCTCTATCATTTCCTGTATGTCTGTACAGACCTCCAGGTCTGTATGATCAATGGGCGGCTAGCTCCTCCTTCTGATGTTTAGGCAAGCTTTATTTGTTAGAATGCAAATAAAATATCACCACATTTCAGCCCTTAATATTAAACAGTATGCCAAAAGCATATGGTGGAGAAAAGAAAACATCTTCAACAAATTATGCTGGGAAAATTGAATTTCCACATGCAAAGGATGAAATTAGACCTGTACCTATCACTTCAGAAAAAAAAAAAAAAAACCTAACTCCAAATGAGTCAAAGACTTAAATGTGAAACCTGAATCACTGAAACTGCTAGGAGAAAACATAGGCAAGACCCTACACCTCATAGGTGTAAGAAAGGACTGAATAGAATTCCATTTGCTCAAGAATTAAAGAAAACAATATTTTTCTTTTTATTGATTAAAATTGTTTTTTAATAATTTTATATGCACACATATGTACAAACACACTCACACAATATATGTATATATATACATATATATATGATGTATAAGTATAGGTATGTATCTATTCTGTTTACTGTTTGCACTGCTGCTGGCCTGATAATTTCAAAAACCAAAAAGTTCTTCTCCAACCAATGGTTCTTCAGTGTAATGAAATTTAGAGACAAGCACCTCAACAAGAATTCTTCAGGGTTTTAATGCCATTCTGGGACTGCTGAGGTATCCATCCACAGAGAATGACTAGTTACTGGTTCCTCATTCTATCCAGTTTGACAAAAACAATGTTGGATTGGCACAGTCCATATTGTGTAAAACATTCTAATAAATTACAACTGTAACATATATATATATGTAATATATATGTAATATATGTTACAGTTGTGATATATAATATATAATATAATATATAATATATTACAGTGAGACTTAAGCCCATCAATTTGACAATCAAGTCTAACCCTCAAAGCTCTGTGAGATTTTAAACACAGTGATAATGCTAGATGCATACCCACTTATACATGTGCACAGGTATGGAGAGCCATATTGACAGAGGCTTGCCCTGAGGGCCTAATGTGAATAGCGCGGACACAGCTTCTTCTTTACAACCAAGATTATGCTTGGCAGAGTTGGTAGTGGACTTGGGCTGGGACTTGGAGGAGCTTCAGCTTCTCATCCTGAGGACACAACACTTAGCACACTAGGGGAGAATGATAATCATTCCCTAGGAAACTCTGTGTTTGATTTCTGTTGTCCTTGAGATATCCTGTGTTCCCCTTGTGCAGTATTGTTTGATTCAGCCTCCCGTTGACTCTGCCTCATTATATGACATCCCCTCCTTTTTTTCTTACTATCATTGTCTTATTTCTCCTTTCAGGAAAACGAAGTAAGATGCTGTATATGTAAGACATAAGTTTCTTAATAAACCTGTTTGGCTTGAGATATAACTTTTGTAAAAACCACCTGATTCCAAAATTTATCTCCTTTGTCCTCCTGTCTCTTTCTCTTCTGACCCCCTGGTCCTCTCTCTCTGAAGACTCTGACACTGAAGAATGACTTGCTCATTCAGTTCATGTAGGAACACACATGAGAATTCATACATACACAGAAGCAAATGTGCACAAGAAATAAATTCATACACCTGTCATTTTTAAACCAGTATTGCAGTTGTTAATCATTATCCATAGTGAGTTTTATTGTGATATTTTTGTTTCAGAAACTGCGTGCATGTATATAATGTAATATGATCATATATATACTGTTGGAGCCCACTAGGTTTCCTAGTGGTTGTACCTAGCAGGACTGCATAAGAGGTTGATTGGACCATGGGCCTGCGTACCAGCTAACTGTAACTAGCAAGGGGGAGGTCTTTTGCTCCATCACTTGGCATTGTTATAAAAAGTCCTTTGGAACAAAGTTCTGGGCTGGTGGATAAGGATCCAGGCCCACCTGAGTCTATCCTATGTTTTCTCTCTGTTTCTTTACCCTCTAATTCTAACTAAACCTCTAATCCCTCATTCCTCAAGAGTTCCTGGGGTAAATAAGTGTGGGGGCTGGTCCACCATAGATGGTGCCATGAACAGGGAGCAGGGACTTGGTGAAAGGATTGTAGGGGGCATTACGGGTGTAGACATGCCAATAAAGAGTTGGAAAATGGAGGCAATGGTATTTTATTCTTGGGTATATAGGGAGGTGGTGAAGGAAATACAACAAGGCTGCAACATTTAGAATTATCTCTATAGATCTCTCTCTCTCTCCCTCTCTCCACTCTCTCTTTTCTATCTACAAAAATAAGGAAGGTAGAGTGTAGCAATATAGTGCAGGAAAAACTTAGAAGTGTAAGGTAGTGTAGAAAAATTACTTATAAAATGTAGGTTTAAATAGGTCATACATTTAGTATAAAGTGAGTCAGAGAAATGTAGGTTTAGAATATATAGGCCTTAGGTTTAAGAATATGGTGAACAAAGTAATTTAGAGTAGGTTTCTCCAACCTGGACGTGGAGAGCAGTGTCCATGGCAGACTGTGGAATTGGCAGTTCCAGAAACCAACAATAATGGTAAGAAGCAGCTCCAGAAACTGCTAACTTCAAAAGCTAGCAGCAGAAAGTAGTGTCCACTGCTGAGCAGACACCAAAAGCCAGGTGATGGTCCACAGTGATGGTCCACAGGCTTTCTGCCGAGAAGCTAAGCCACTAGCCAGACTAACAACAAGCAGCAGATTGGAAGCCCTGCAGAGATGCCCTGCTGCAGGAAAGTTGAACAGCAAGATTCTGAAACCTTTGAGATAATACACCATGAGAACGGCAAATGGCAGAGAAAGCCCAGTGGTTTGTGCCACCTGAGAAAAGATAAACAATGAGTAGAGAAGTGGTGAACAGCAGAGATGGCAGAGTTCAGATTGCTTCCAGAGGCTACTGCAACGCATTGGAAAGCAATTAGCTGGATAGGTACCACAAATCAAAGTTAAATCAAGACCAGATAAACTATTTAAATAGACCAATAATCCCCAAGGAGATAGAAACAGTCATTAAAGGTCTCCCAACCAAAAAAAAAAAAGCCCAGGACCAGATGGTTTCAGCACAGAATTCTACCAGATCTTCAAAGAAGAGTCAATACCAATACTCTAAAAAATTGTTCCACACAATAGAAACAAAAAAACATTACCAAACTCCTTCTATGAGGCTACAGTTACTCTGCTTCCCAAGACACACAAAGATGCAACAAAGAGAGAATTACAGACCAATCTCCCTCATGAACATTGATGCAAAAATACTCAATAAAGTATTGGCAAATAGACTCCAAGAACACATCAAAAACATTATCCACCATGAATAAGTAGGCTTGATCCCAGGTATGCAAGGTTGGTTCAACATGTGAAAGTCTGTCAATGTAATACACCATATAAACAAATTGAAAGAAAAAAAACACATGACAATTTCATTAGATGCTAAAAAAGCCTCTGACAAAATCCAACACCCCTTCATGATAAAGGTCTTGAAGAGATCAGGAATACAGGGAACATACCTAAACATAATAAAGGCAATTTACAGCAACCCACAGCCACAATCAAATTGAATGGAGAGAAACTCAAAGCGATCCCACTAAAATCAGGAACAAGACAGGCTGTCCACTCTCCCCATATTTATTCAATGTAGTACTTGAAGTTCTAGCTGGAGCAATAAGACAACAAAAGGAGAACAAAGGGATACAAATAGGAAAGGGAAAAGTCAAACATTCACTATTTGCAGACTATATGATAGTATACATAAGTGACCCCAAAATTTCAACTAAAGAACTCCTACAGTTGATAAACACATTCAGTAATATGGCAGGATACAAGATTAACTCAAAAAATCAGTAGCCTTCTTATATACAAATGACAAATGGGCTAAGAAAGAAAGCAGAGAAACATCACCCTTTACAATAACCACAAATAATATAAAATACCTTGGGGTAACTGTAACTAAGCAAGTGAAGGACCCGTATGACAAGAACTTTAAGTCTCTGAAAAAAGAAATTGAAGAAGATGTCAGAAAATGGAAAGATCTCCCATGCTCATGAATAGGCAGGATTAACATAGTAAAAATGGCAATCTTACCAAAAGTAATCTAGAGATTAAATGTAATCCCCATCAACATACCAACACAGTTCGTCACAGACCTGGAAAGAATAATACTCAACTTCATATGGAAAAAAAAAACAGGATAGCCAAAGAATCCTGTACAATAAAACAACCTCTGGAGGCATCATGATCCCCAACCTCAAGCTCTAGTATAGAGCTACAGTAATAAAAACAGCTTGGTACTGGCATAAAAACCGACATGTGGACCAATGGAATCTAATTGAAGACCCTGACATTAATCTGCACACCTATGAACATATAATTTTTGACAAAGAAGCCAAGAGTGTACAATGGAAAAAAGAAAGCATCTTCAACAAATGATGCTGGCATAACTGGATATCAACACGTAGAAGGCTGCAAATAGACCCATATCTGTCACTGTGCACAAAACTTAAGTCCAAGTCAACATAAATCCAGTTAAACTGAACTTGATAGAAGAGAAAGTAGGAAGTAGTCTTGAACACATTGGCATAGGAGACCACTTCCTAAATAGAACACCAGTAGTGGAGACACTGAGAGAAACAATCAATCAATGGGACCTCTTGAAACGGGGAAGCTTTTGTAGAGCAAAGGATACAGTCAACAAGGCAAAGTGACAGCCTACAGAAAGTGAAAAGGTCTTCACCAACCCCACATCTGACAGAGGACTGATATCCAGATTATATAAGGAACTCAAGAAATTAGACATCAAAATGCCCAACAGTCCAAAAAAGAAATGGGCTATAGAACTAAACAGAGAATCCTCAACAGAGGGAACTCAAATGGCTGAAAGACATTTAAGGAATTGCTCAACATCCCTAATTATCAGGGAAATGCAAATCAAAACAAATCTCAGATACTACCTTACACCTGTCAGAATGGCTAAGATCAGAAACACTGAAGACACCTTATGCTGGAGAGGATGTGGAGCTAAGGGAACCCTCCTCTACTGCTGGTGGGAATGCAAGCTTGTACAACCACTTTGGAAATCAATATGGTGCTTTCTTAGAAAATTGAGAATCAATCGGCCCTAAGATCCAGCTATACTACTCTTGGGAATGTACTCAAGGAATGCTCATTATACCACATGGGCACTTGCTCAGCTTTGTTCATATCAGCATTGTTTGTAATAGCCAGACCCTGGAAACAACCAAGATGCCCTTCAAACGAAGAATGGATAAATAAAATGGGGTACATATGCACAATGGAATACTACTCACAAGATAAAAACAATGACATCATGAGTTTTGCTGGCAAATGGATGAATCTAGAGAAAATCATCCTGAGTGAGGTAACCCAGACTCAGAAAGACAAACATGGTATGTACTCACTCATAGGAGGATACTAGATGTAAAACAAAGATGACTAGACTGCTACTCACAACTCCAGGAAGGCTACCTAGAAAACAGGACCCCAAGAAAGACACAGGGACAGTCCAATGACAGAGAAATGTATGAGATCTACATGAACAACCTGGACGTGAGTGAGGGCAATGAAGCGCAAGGGTCAAGCGAAAGAGAGCTTAGGGGAGCGGGAGATCTCAGCTGGATCAAGAACAGAGAGAGAGAACAAGGAATAAGAGACCATGATAAATGAAGACCATAGGAGAATAGGAAGAAGCAAAGTGATAGAGAGTTCCCCAGAAATGCACAAAGATATCTCCACAACAGACTACTGGCAATGGTTGAGAGACACCCCGAACTGACCTACTCTGGTGATAGGATGGCCAAACACCCTAATTGTCATGCTAGAAACCTCATCCAGTGACTGAGAGAACCAGATGCAGAGATCCATGGCCAGGCCTCAGGTGGAGCTTCAGAAGTCCAATTGGCAAGAAAGAGGAGGGTTTGTATGAATGAGAATTGTTGAGACCATGATTGGAAAAAGCACAGGGACAAATAGCCAAACGAATGGAAACCCGGACTGGATCAGGCCCTCTGGATAAGTGAGACAGTTGATTATCTTGATCTGTTTGGGAGGCATCCAGGCAGTGGGACCGGGACCTGTCCTCAGTGCATGTGCTGGCTATTTGGAATCTGGGGCTTACACAGGGACACTTGGATCAGCCTGGGAGGAGGGGACTGGACCTGCCTGGACTGAATCTACCAAGCTGAACTCAATCCTCAGGGGAGTCTTTGCCCTGGAGGAGATAGGAATGGGGGTTGGACTGGGGGGGAAGGCCAGAGTGGGTGGGAAGTGGGAGAATAAGGGAATTCATGGCTTATATGTAGAATTAAAGTAAAGTAAATTATAAAATAAAATTTAAAAAAAGAAAAAAAGAAAGCATCTTCAACAAATGGTGCTGGCATAACTGGGTGTCAACATGTAGAAGATTGCAAATAGATCCATACCTGTCACTGTGCACATAACTTAAGTCCAAGTGGATCAAAGACCTCAACATAAATCCAGTTACTCTGAATCTGATAGAAGAGAAAGTAGGAAATAGTCTTGAATGCCGTGGCACCAGAGATCACTTCCTAAATATAACACCAGTAGCATAGACACTGAGAGCAACAATTAATTAATGGGACTTCTTGAAACTGAGAAGCTTTTATAGGGCAAAGGACATGGTCAATAAGGCAAAGTGACAGCCTACAGAATGGGAAAAGATCTTCATCAACCCCACATCTGACAGAGGGCTGATCTCCAGAATATACAAAGAACTCAAGAAACTAGACATCAAAATACCTAACAGTCAAATAGAGCTAAACAGAGAATTCTCAGCAGAACCTCAAAGGGCCAAAAGACATTTAAGGAATTGTTCAATATCCTTAGTCATCAGGGAAATGTAAATCAAAATGACCCTGAGATACCATCTTACACCTGTTAGTATGGCTAAAAACAAAACCTCAAGACAGCTTATGTTGGAGAGGATGTGGAGCAAGGGGAACACTCCTCCACTGTTGGTGGGAATGCAAGCTTGTACAGCCACTTTGGAAATCAATATGGCGCTTTCTTAGAAAATTGGGAATCAATCTCCCCCAAGACCTAGCTATACCACTCTTGGGAATATACCCAAGGAATGCTCAATCTTACCACAAGGATACATGCTCAACTATGTTCATAGCAGCATTATTGTAATAGCTAGAACATGGAAACAATCTAGATGCCCCTCATCTGAAGAATGGATAAATAAAATGTGGTACATGTACACAATGGAGTACTACTCAGCAGAGAAAAACATCATGAGGTTTGCCTGCAAAGGACTGGAACTAGAAAAAACTCATCCTGAGTGAGGTAACCCAGACTCAGAAAGACAAACATGGTATGCACTGATTCATAAGTGGATACTAGATGTAAAGCAAAGGATAACCAGACTGCAACCCACAGCTCTTAGGAGGTTAGCTAGTAAATAGGACCCTAGAATAGACACAGGGATTGCCCAGCAATGGAGAAATGTATGAGATCTACATGAGCAAACTGGGAGTTGAAGGGGGGGGTATTGGAAGGCAAGAGACAGGGGAATGAAAGATCAGGGGAGTGGGAGGTTTAAGCTGGTTCAGGAAGAAAGTGGGAGAACAAAAAAAGAGATACCATGATAAATGAAGGCACCATGGGAATAGGGAGAAACAGAGTGCTCAGAGGTCCCCAGGATCCACACAAATGAGTCCACCATAGAATACTGACAATGGTCAAGAGGGTGCCTGAGCTGACCTAATCTGGTGAGCAGATGGCTGAATACCCTGTCATCATAGAACCCTCATCCAGTTACCGATGGAAGCAGATGCAGAGATCCACAGCTTGGACCTACGCTGAGCTTCAGGAGTCCAGTCGATGAGAAAGGAGGGATTCCATGTGCAAGAGATATCGAGACCATGACTGGAAAAAGTTCAGAGACAACTAGCCAAACTAGTAGAAACACATGAACTGTGAACCAATAGATGAGGAGCCCCCATGGTACTGTATAGGCGAGACAGTTGTTTAGCCTGAACTGTTTAGGGGGCCCCCAGGCAGTGGGACCAGGACCTGTCCCTAGTGTAAGATCCAGCTTTTTAGAACCTAGTGCCTATGATGAGACATTTTGTGTAGCCTTGGTACAGGGAGGAGGGGCTTGGGCCTGCCCCAACTGAATGTAGCAGGCTGAGCTGACTCCCCAGGGGAGACCTTGACTTGGAGGAGGTGGGAATGGGGATGGGTGGGGGGAAGTCTGAGGAGTGGGAGGGGGGAGGACAAGGGAATCTGTGGTTGATATGTAAAATGAATAGAAAAATCTCTGAAATAAAAAAGGAGAAAAAAAGAATGATTATGTCAGCTTTCTACTAAATGACATAGAATATCAGGAAAACAAAGTAGCATTGAATAAAATAAGAAAAGAACAAAAAAACATACCCTTGAATTAAGACTATACATAGGTGGTATTACTTTCTTCTAACACTGATATCCCCTCCCTAGGATAAATATACATTTGTTTATGTCACCATATAAAATGTTCCAACATCACCTCTCACCATACTCTTGTAAATCTCCCCAGTTAAAGTCATTGGATAATCAAACTAAACAAGGGTAGAAAATTTTTTTTGATCTGTCTTCAGTAACTAATCTGGGTTAATATGTATTTGTGCCTGTCCTCTCAGAAAAGTACACACAATTGTCTATAATCATCCTCACAAATTTCACAAACATCAATAAATTTTCATAAATAAGTCTACCAATAAAACTGGCAAATTGACCTTTCAGAATAATACAAATTAGTGTATGTGAATAGACTTCATTAAATCAACTGATTAAATTATCAAAGAATGCATTAATAAATAAATTTTAATGTAAATGGTACTTGGTGTTCCTCTTCAGAGTACATACTAAACAATGAAAACACAACACTGGTCAATAACCAGAGTGTACTATTTAAATATCAGTGCTTATCATAATGTGCCAGGGATGGCATATAAGATGACTGACATGCTGCCAGCAGAGATTGGAGAAAAGGAGACCCGAGATTGTGGGCCATCAACCCTCCCTCTGGATCCTCTGCTTAACATGCCTGTAGAGGGCCAAGGCGGAAATGTCTACGTGTCCCAAGGTCATGCTTTATGGTGTGCACATGTCATGGCCCCCTCCATATAAATACTTCTTGTAATACTAGTCTTTTTCTTCTATCTGATCTTCATGTTCTGTGTTCCTAGATCAATGGTGATTTCTGTGATACAGGAAAGGAGTGAAGTAAATTTCATAGGAAATTATACAGAGATGATCAATCAGGCTGGGGTTGAGGCAGTTACGTAGTTCATGAAAAAGAACCTGCAGCCTGGGGAAGCTTTTTAGGTTTGGATAAACTGAACCAAATGTGTGGTCAACTATAGCACATGGTATGATGTGTATCAACACACTGAACTTAAATTGGCCATGATGAATAATTCAGTTTCTTAGGATATTCCAAGGACATTGTGTAAAACTTGAGACCCTAAGGGGTATTGGCTGAAGACTGTGGATGGAGTAACATATAGATGGGATGACAAACTAAAAGTGTGGGAACATAGAATAAGAGGAAAATAGTGGCTTCCACCAAGAAAGGGAGATGGCAACTTTAATTCAGATACTTGTGGAGATAATGTGACAATTGATGGAGTAATTGCTACAAGCTTTATTGGATTCCTAGATTAAAATAGCTGCCAAGAAAAGTGAGCTTCCTTTCACAGAAGCTCTATAAATTAGATTAGGTCTTCCTTGGAATTGTTGGATATAGAAGGACAGAAGTTTCTGACTTGCAGGGACAGATTTCTTGTCTGAGGTTATTATGGCCCACCAGTCATGGGGCTTAGTGTTTGCAGAGGGCTGAGGAGGAACTTAGGCAGCTACAGGGGTCTTGAGGTTGGAGCAGACTGTGTGAGAAGGAAATGACTGTCTGTTACATTGACCACTGTTGTTATTTTTACCTTTTTTTTGCGAAATTGCATGTTGCTAGCTTTTGGGTCAAGTGCTCAAAAATTGTATAATCATTAATAATAAAAATAGATTATGCTTGCTTTGGTGTTAAGTCTTTGATAGTTCCTGTGTTTAGTAAAAGATGATGAAGAATATATTGGTGATTTTCTAAGAATAACCTTTGGAATCATGAGAAAATTTTGTATTGGGTGATTTCCCCTTTTTTTCTGTTCCCCCTTTACCTATGGTAATATAAGACTGAGGTCACCAGGACAAAAGCAGAAGCTAAAGTAAGAGAAGCTAAGAGAAGCTAAGAGAAGCCAGGGAAGCAAAAGAAACTTAGCAACTGCAGAAGCCTGAAGTGACCTGTCAGCTTGCACGAACATTGTCTCTGAGTCATTATTATGCCTTCCAGGTATGCCATCTTTCACACTCCCGAAACTGCTGAGGCTGGTCCCAGCAATAATGAAACTAGTATCTTCAGGAAAATAATGTGGAAAAATTCTACATTTTGACCATACTGATTCTTCAATAAAAACAAAAGACTAACAAATGCATTTGACTTGTTTGAAGAGAAAAAGACATCGTGAAACGGAGAGATACTGGTCACCCCAAAAGTGTAGTGAGATGAATAGGAGTGGTTAGAGAACTTATTCAATCTTTTATTCTGTACTCAAATAAAAATAGCAACAACACTGACAAAATTTGGTTGCATGATATGAAATTCCCAAAGAATAATTTAAAAATAGGTTTAAAACTTTTAACTATAAATTAAGGAGTGATAACTTTCTAAATAATTTGACACCATGATTTTTCATTAATATATCCTATTTATTATATGAATAGACTGCTTGAATTATTCTTGGCTGAGAGACATTTAGTATTTAGGTTATTTATAATATTTTTGTTACTATAAACAGACGACAAAAGACATATAAGTGATATATGTAAAGATAGGATTTCTCCATGTTATATTTAGGAGTAGATTATTGAATCTAATAAAATCTACATTTTTGTATTCTATTAAAAAGTGGATCCTTTTCCTGTCCCAGACTGTACTAAGAGTGCTGGAGAATCAGGCTGGCTTTGTGCTTTATACTTGTTGACTTCACTGGGATTGGGGTGAAGTCTATAAATATCACTGTCTAATGAACAACCCTGTCTTACTTCATGATTCTTCTCTGTAATGGAATTCCATAGAACATGGCTGCTATGTAGCCCACCAGTTTGTGGATTTTCTCTGGTATTCACCTTTTATGCTACCAATGGAGCACTGGGATTCTATACATGAACTACTATATCCAGCTTTTCATGGGTTCTGGCAATCTTCATGCCAATCCTACTGTTTTTGCTGCAATCATTTTATTCACTGAACAGTCTCCCTAGCGCCAGAATAGGATTAAATGTAGAAACAAACCTCAAATTTCTGTCTAAGCACCAGGACATCATACTTATTTCATCTTTCATCTACCATGCTAGACCAATACAATATTCTTGTAAAATTTCAGAGATATTATTATAGCCACACCCATATAATCATGGTAACATTTCTGAAGATATCACTTATTTTGGAAAAGATTACAGATCTGTTTCACTCACCTTCAGCAAAAAAATCATTAAATACCAAGCCTATATTTTCTATTTTTTCACTTTTCCTAGGGACTCAAGTGATTTGAATCAGTACCCACATTATGTTAGTTGCAGTGCAGCTGATGTTCTTCATTAAAACATGTTCCTCTTTTCCTATCTTTGATCTTGTTACAAGAAAAGAAACAGGGGCTGGAGAGATGGCTCAGAGGTTAAGAGCACTGGCTGTTCTTCCAGAGGACCTGAGTTCAATTCCCAGCACCCACATGGTGGCTAACAACTATCTATAATGAGATCCGATGCCTTCTTCTGGCCTGCAGACATACATGCAGGCAGACCACTGTATACATAATGAATAAATAAATCTTTAAAAAAAAAAAGAAAAGAAACAGGATAATTTTTTGGAGTAATGTCCGTCATTCTGCTAGCTCATGGAACCCTTTTAGCCTTCCCTGTGACAATGATTACCAAGTCTACACATTTAAGAATCTCCTTATAATGCATGTCCACCTGCCAGACATCCTTCTTTGTAAGCTTTCTCATGTGATCATTCCCTAGTTCAGTTATTGCTCTGTTACCATTTCAAAATTTTCTCTTGAAAATGGTCAACAGTGAATTTTTTTCATTCTATATTTTGTTACCTTGAAATATTGTCTATCCTGAGAAAGCAAGAGGAATGAAAAGTGATGAATATTCCTTCTTATATTTTACAGTCTCCAAAATACACAGAGAGGCATTCTACAATGAAGTCTTTCTTCTTTATTCATTTACCATTCTTGATGCTTTACTGACACTGTCTTTGGGAAGCTGTTTTCATTTCAATGTCATTGCTTGGCTAGGCTCTCCCTTAAGAGATCTCAGCCTCTGAAAGACTTTCCTCTTATGGCTTGGTTCTCAAGTTGGACAAGTCATTGTTTGGCCACTCCAGGAAGTTCTGCACCACAACTGACTCTGTGCATGCTGTGGGCAGGGTAAGTAGTAGGTTTTGTGGCTGGGTTGATGCTCTAGTCCCAACAGTGAGACTCTAGCTTTGTTACAGAAGATGGCTGTTTCAGGTACCATATTCCCCATTACTAGTAATCCATGCTAGGGTCATAGGTTCCCAGATGTTTATACTGCACTATATTTCTATACCACCCACTAAATGGACACCTATTTAGTTGTCTATCAACATTCTCTCCCATCTGGCTCTTTCTTCCCCATCTGATCTCTCTTGTTCCTATCCGTGCCTGCCCACAGTCCACCCACAAAATCTGTTCTATTTTTTTTCTTTCCATGGAGATCCATGCATCCCCCCTAGAACACTCCTCTTTTTATAACTCTTCTTGGTCTGTGAATTGTAGTGTGATTATCCATTAATCAACAGCTAATAATTAGTTATAAGTGATTACATATCATGTTTGTCTTTCTGGGTCAGGGTTGCCATAATCAGAATGAATTTTTGTAGTTTCTTACATCAGTAAACAAATTTCATGATGTCATTTTGTCTATCAACTAAGTAATACTCCTGTGTAAATATATCACATTTTCTTTATCCATTCTTCTGTTGAGAGACATCTAGATTGTTTCCACTTTCTGGTCATCATGTATAAAGCCACTAGGAACATAGTAGAGTCAGTGTTCTTGTGTTAGGATGGGGCATCTCTTGAGTATATGTTTAAGAGTTGGTCACCAATATTCTGAGGAGCTGTCATATTGATTTCCATATTAACTGGACAATTTTGCACTCTCACAAGCAATAGAGGAGTGTTTCACATGGTTCACATCTTGCCAGTAAGAGCTATCAAACTGTTATTGATCTTACCCATTCTGATAGGTATAAACTGGAATCTCAGTGTTGTTTTGATTTACATTTCTCTGGTGGCTCAGCATGTTACATTTCTTTAAGTGTTTGTTCCTCTATTTTGGATTCTCTGTTTATGTATGTCCAGCATGTTTTTTATTCAATTCTTTGGTTTGTTGATTCTTGAGTTTCTTGAGTTCTTTATATATTTTGGATTTTAGCCCTATATCAGTTGTGGAGTTGATGAAAGTCTTTTCCCATTCTGTGGACTGCTGTTTGGTCTTATTGATAGTGTCTTTTACCATAGAAATACTTTTCAGCTTCATGAAGTCCCGTTTATTAATTGTTGATCTTAATGCCTGTGATATTGGTGATCTGTTTAAGAAACTGTTCCCAGGACTAATTCTTTTAAGGATATTCTCAACTTTCCCTTCCATCAGGTTTAGTATCTGGCTTTATGTTTGGGTTTTTGATCCACTTGGGCTTGAGTTTGGTGCAGGATGATTAATATCAATCTACTTACATTCTTCTACATGCACACATCCAGTTAGACCGATACCATTCACTGAAGATGCTTCCCTCAAACCCCAATATGTATTTCTGGCTTATTTGTCAATAACAATTTTTTAATGATTCTTCTCTAATTCTTTACATCCCAACTGCAGTTTCCTGTACCTCCATTCTTCCACATCCTCCTACCCTATCACTCACCCCCCACTGAGTCTACATTCCCTTTAGCACTCAATACTTGGCATATAACCATTATCACTATCATGCCATTTTGACCTTTTAGATATTTTTTCATTTGTTCTCTTTTGCTGACAGCCAACAATACTTGATTCTGCAATTTAGGATGTGAATCTAGGTGCAGACCTGCACTGGTTCACTTTTGGACTGAAGGTAAAAATTTTGATTGAAAGTCCTATATTCATAGCCCAGCTAAATCAGTGTAGTCCCCATAGCCCCACAGCTTAATTATCTCTGCTACTGTGATGTTCTCCATGGAAACAATGAATTGTGATTCCTAATACAAACTGTATTAGGAAGAAACTTTAGAGATTATCTGCATCTACTCTGAAAGTTTATATTGACAGTGTGTTCACAGAAAAGAAAATAGTAAGAGAAATGGAAAGTAGGATGCAGACAGCACAGCTTTTAGAGCTCACTGACTACACAAGCACAGAATGTTGTCTGATAAGAACGGGTGCTGTAGAGTCTGAAAAGTGAGGTGTGGTGTCTGATGAACAGAAAGGGGCAGAATGCTGGGAAGCATGCAGCCATGGCTACACCTGCATTGGACAGCCTGTTGGTATTTTCAGTGACAATCAGATAAGATGTAAAGACAATAGAGGTTACATAGAAAAGCACAAACATGCTCACTAAGGTAAGGATGTTTTGGGTTGCTCTGGTCTCAGGTGAAGACCTAGGATATGGGGATTTGTGGATATGTTGAACCCTCTGTTTGTGTTTGAGCAGGATAAATACCATGTAGCCACTGGCCCACATCATCAGTCCCAAAAATATGACATCATTGGATGCCAATAGGATTGTATTAAGTATACCAATTAGTCATCCAGGATTCATAATAACACAGAATCCAAAATCTTTTATTCCAGTATCATTTTTTCCACCCTATATATCAGTTGTGTATATAGGAATGCAGACATATACCAACAGCTGCAGTGCCCAGCCCAACTCCAGAGAAGAACTAATGATCCTGGGAGCTGTGCCCTTGAGCTGTGCCAACTTGGAATTATTGAGGCTGATGGTGATGGCCTGAAAGACACTCAACAGGGATGTGGAGCCCAGGGACATTCCTCTGGCAACTCTATGAAAATATAAGACAAGTTTACATGAAACGTAATCTAGATAGTAAGTCTGACTAAAAGCAGCAGTGGTCTGTGGTATTCCTCTGCAGAGAACAATGAAATTGGCCCAGGTCAGGTGTTTGACAATCAGGTCTGTGGGCTTCGCCCTGATTCCAGAGAAGTCAGCAATGATAAAACAACAAAACATGGCTGAGTTCCCCACCATTCCCAGTGCAGTCTGAGACAGGAAGAAGATTCCTACAGCCAAGTCTCTGGTTTCCATTCTGTCATGGTCCTGGGTCACTGCACAACACATCCAGTAGACACCTGTTATAGAAGTTGGACTATCTTCCTCACAGCATGTTGCATAATATACTGCATAGACACTATCACCTTATATCTGTAAGTAATGTTAAAATGTATCTTTATAGTAAGAAGTTCACTAGGTCTCAATGATTTCCTATTGTTTGAATTACAGGTAATTACCTGGGACATTGTGGTAACAGTTAAACTTTGTAGTGTCATTAATAGGTGTTACCACTTTTCAATGCTTTACAATTAATAGCTGGTTTAAAATCCACAAATGCACTTGTGAGAGGGTTTAATGATCAAACTACACTCAGAATAGTGTCCTCAGTGCAGATACAGTGGATTCCAATGTCCCAGCAAGCAGTAAAAGTCAGAGATTTACTAGAAATGAAACTGCCTGGCCCCATGGGAAATCCTAACCCCAAACTAAAATGTTACTGACAAACTGATAGCTACTAGGAGATGGGGAATGGCCCCCAATAATTCAACCATGCTCCTGTGGATAATCACACTCCCAAGAGTGTATGTGTAACACAAACTGTGTTTTATGGGTTAAAACATTAAAAAGATAGAAGGATGGGCTGTTAGAGAATTATGGCGTATCTGTGAGGAATGGGAGAGGTATAAAAATGATCATAATGCATAACACATATTTTCAAGATAAAAAAGTGACAATAAATAATAGAGAATAATAAGAAACAATAAGTTGATTGGCTTGATCTGTTTGGGAGGCATCCAGGCAGTGGGACTGGGTCCTGCACTCAGTGCATGAGCTGGCTGTTTGAAACCTGGGGCTTATACAGGGACACTCGGCTCAGCCTGGGAGGAGGGGACTGGACCTGCCTGGACTGAATCTACCAGGTTGAACTCAATCCTCAGGGGAGTCTTTGCCCTGGAGTAGATGGGAATCGGGGGTGGGCTAGGGGGAAGATGGGGGGGAGTGCGGGAAGGGGACAGGAGAGGGGAGAACAAGGGAATCTGTGGCTGATATGTAAAATTAAATTAAATTATAAAATAAAAAAATTGAAAATAAAATAAAGCAAGTAATAAAAAAAATGACAAAAGAAAATAATGGCCATTAGCAATCAGGAAAGAAACACCTTTGTCCACACACTCACATGTACTAGCATTTACATATGTCCATATGTGCGTAAATGTGCTTTCCTTTTTCTTATTTATTCTTTGTGTCTTTTACATAATATGTGTTCATCCCATTCATTTTCCTGTCCCTTTATATCCATCCTTTTAACCTCCCCCAAAATAAAACAAAATAAAATAAAATAAAATAAAATAAAATTTAAGAGAAGAAGGAAAAAATAATCTCAACATGGAAGCTGTAGTGTGACACAGTGAGTCACACAGTAAATCATTTTATCTTTACTTAAAAATGTTCATTGTAAAGAGTCATTGGTTTGTTTAAGGACTCTGGTGTCTTCACTACTGATGTTCGGCCCTCACAGGAAATCCTCTTGGATATCCTGCTGTTACCCTTTGTTGTGGAAATCCTGCAGCTTTGGGTCTGAAGGACCAGTCCCTTCACCTGCTCCAGCAGATCACAGATGGGGTGGATTTGTGGAGGGCCAAAAAATAATCCAAGTTTGGGGCCTGGGTAGTTGCTGGGGTGATCAGCCTACCAGTTTTCCATTGTCCTCACCATAAAGTTTAGCTCTCCTGCATTGTCCTGGTGAGTTCACCACATATAGCAATGAGCAAGGGGTAGGACCAGTATTCCTGGTTTCATGTACTCAGGACCAGATCTCCCACACCCACAATTTCAGGGCCAGCTCTACTGTGTTACCCAGGTTTGGCATAGGGGCCACTCTTCAGAACATTGCAGGAGGTGAGGGGCAGAGCCAGCTCTCCCACTCTTATGACCTCAGGGCTAGTTCTTCCACCTGCCTCAGGCATTGCTGGGCAGAGGGGAGGAAGGAACCTCTCTCCCACCCCTGCCACCACAGCACATATGGCTATTAGGGACCGCTCTCCCATGCTCCAGACTTAGGGGCTGGCTCTTTCATGCCTCCACCAATAGGACTGGTTCTATTGTGATGCTCAGGTGAGATGCATGGCCTGCTCTCCCAAGTGTTGTAGCTGGTGGTGGACAGGCACAGCTCTCCTGCCTTTATGACCTAAGGGCCAGCTCTCCCCCATTCATGCTACCATGTAACAGATGAGTAAAGGGGACAGCTCTCCCATGCTCACCATATATGTGCTTATGTTTTCTTTTAACTCTTTTCAATATTATTTTAGTCTTGAAATTTGGTGTATATTACTTAAAATATAACTCTACCACACTAAATCATGTTTAAGTAAATGAAAATAGCAAATAACTAGTCAGTGTCTTTTCAATAGGATGTAATGAAGGCATTTATTCATTAGGAGCAGTGGGGTAAGATTACTCAATTTTTTTGTTATGAAAATAAAGCACAATAGACACTACATGTAAATATTGAAAAATAGAAGTATCTCTTCAGAATTTTGGGACACAAAATTTGGCTAACATATCTGTGAATGTTACAAAAATTGACAGATATTTGTATATTCTTAATCATTGATGCAATGGCACAACAATAATTATATATATATTTGATTCAAAAGAAAATTCTTGCCCAGAAATAGCGACACATGCCTTTTTTGCTAGCACTTGGTAGGCAGAATCTAGGGAATCCCTCTGAAATTGAGGCTGGCTTGGTCTACCAAACGTGCTCCAGGACAATGAGAACTACATAATGAGACCCTGTCTCAAAAACCAAACAAACAAAAAGTATTGTCTGGGAGAACGTGGGCATCTATGTCTGGGGATTGTGGACATAGCAGATGACCCAGACCTGAGTGACATGAGGTTGAATTCATTAAATTATTAAAATGCCCAATACTTGAAATTTGGATATTGAAACAACAATTTACCACTTGCTCCTCTTTTCACAATGCCGAACATAAAGCCCTCTAAAAAGGATATAAAGATCTCACTATGCCACTCTACATAGGCATTACCAATAAAGGAAATAATAATATGCATCTATATAAAGTCACAGTGGAAAGTGGAATTTTAGGTGTAAATATGCAAAAGATATCAAATACCTCTCAAATTGCTGTTGTAACTCATTAAATTCTGGGAGAGTTTTATCAACCCAGTGAACAGAATCTGAGATTCCTCAAAGAAAAACTAGTGCAGATGAATTCCAAAAAATAGTAGCAAACTTTTGTAGTCACCAGGACCCAAACTTACTGGGAACAAACATAGTCTTGGAAAAGAAAGCCAAAAAGGAAGAATCCATGATAGTCTCTCACCTAAAGCCTCCACCAAATCATGTTGGGTTCAGGTCTCTGGCTGATTCTTTCCACTATTAGCATTCAACCTGTGCAGGACCTGTTCGAGAAAGAAGAGGATCAATTCAGAAGTCTGCAGTCACCTACCTTCCGGAGACTGCCCTGCCCTCTGCAGAATTTGTGCCTGAAGGAAAGCAACTAGCCTGTGAATATAGGATGCATCTGTGGTGCTGGCTGATGGATGGGATCTCAAGGGTCAATGGGACTTACAACCCTCATACAGCTATGCAGTTGATGGCATCCCCTAAAATGAAGGCTGAATGTTCTCAGAGCTCATCTCCCATGAAGATGACAGGCTCATTTCACAGGAAGGAACAGTGACAGTTATGCTGAGGGAGTAGATATCACCTCTGAAAAATATTTGTTCCCATCAATAAACAAACAAACAAAAAACCCATTTAGCTGAATAATGAGCATCACAGAGGACCAGGCCAGAAGTGTAAAGTGACTGAGATAGAATAACCAATCAGATATTGCGCTGTAGAAAACAGGGACTTAGGGCAAAGAATGAAGTTGCAAGTACACTCTACTGTGAGGATATGTTATTTTGAAGTTATTTCTTAAATTCTACAAGACTGGAGTTTTGCTGGTTGTCACAGATAGAGTCAGTGCACCTGGAGTTCATACTGCTATCATGCTGTGCACTCAGCCTGTTTGTTTAAACTACCTTTAAGGTAACAACCCATCTTATTTCCTTTGATTTCTCATGTAATCAGCTTTTATAACATAAAGTAATGTATAGCTTTACTCCTAAAATATGTAGTCGTCTTTGCTCCTTACCCAAGAGTTATGCTGGTTTGTATGTTTGCTATGATAATAAGTGATGAAAACCACAAGTTATTTGAAAGCAACCTTATGAAGTAAATATCCACCACAAGTGTTGGAAGTGGCACAGCTATAGGATCTTTGTGCAGCAATGTCTATAGCCCTCTTTGTTATGTGGCTAAGTTGAGGGCAGTTGGATCAAGTGACTTAATCCCTTTTAAAACTCTTTTAAATGTTCTATAAAGTATCCCTCATTCCTGACTCCATGTGAACCTTCCATGCTGTTCCACAAATACAGAGCAAAGTCTTCTGTATGGAACACACAGGGACAGACAGATCCACAAGTCATCACTCAGGTAGGCACTGATTCAGACTCAGTGAAGAACAGGCAGAGAATGATGGAAGACACAGGGAGAAAAGCAGAAATTTCAAATCTGAGCTTGCTTTGGTTAAATGCGCAGAAAAAGCTTTTTAATTTCTTCTCCTTTATGTGACCCTGACACATATTGGATACCTTAGGCCTACTTTTAATGCACTCAAACCAATACATTCTGCTTCTTTATAGTCTGTCTCATGAAATTTAACCTCTTCTTCCTGCCCCCCATTTCAAGTGGGCCACAGTCTTCCCTTGCTAACTTTCCTTCCTCTACTCGTGGCCTTTTCCTATCCTCCAACTCCAGAACCAGAAGGCTTAGCACATAATTCTACAGGATTTTCAAAGAAGAGTTAATTCCAGTATTCCTCAAATTATTCCATCAAAGAGAAACATAAGGGACATTGACAATTATTCATTTTACAATATCACAGTCACCCTGTTACTAGGATCACAGAAAAACCCAACAAAGACAGAAAACTGCAGAACAATTTCCCATGTAAGATGGATGAAAAATTCTCAAAACAATACTTGCAAACAGAATCCAAAAATCCACTATGTTCAATCAGGCTTCATTCTGGAGTTACAGAGAGCGTACAGCATAAATAAATTAATAAGTGTAATCCACCATATAAACAAACTGAAATGAAGAACCACATGATTGTCTTTTTGGATGCCAAAAAGGCTTTTGATAAAATCCAATATCTCTTCCTGACATACATTTTGAAAAGATCATTGATAATAGTAACATATCTCAACATAATAAAGTCAGTTTAAGTAAATCCAGCAGCCAACATGAACTTAAGTGGAGAGAAATTCAATCAATTCCACTAAAATCAAGAACAATACATTGTTGTCTAATTTTCTCCATACATATTCAATATAGTACTTAAAGACTTAACTACAGCAATAAGACAACTAAATTAGATCAGGGGATACAAATTGGAATGGATCAAGTTGATGTATTTTTATTTGCAAATAATATTGTAGTATACATAAGAGATCCTAAAAATTTCACAGGAAAACACTTACAGCTGATATTTCCAGCAATGTCACTGATACAAAATTTACTCAGAAAAATTCGCAGCCATCCTATGTACAAATACCAATTAGAATGTGAAAGAACTGAGTGAAATATCAGCCCACCCAGGAAAATAGCCTAAAATAATATAAAATATCTGGGGTATATATGAATAGACAAGTGAAATACTTATATGATAAAATCTTCAACTCATTGAAGAAGATATCAGAAAATGAAACAATCACCCATGCTCACCCATCTATAAAGGTAACATAGTAAAAATGACCAAGCTTTACAAAGCAATCTATGGATTTAATGCAATCTCTATTAAAATTCCAAAGCATGTCTTCACAGATCTTGAAAAGACAATTCACCGTTTTATATAAAAACAAAAAAGATCATACCTAAAACAATCTTGAAGAATAAAACAACTGTTGGAGGTATAAACATTCTGATTTTAACTTATATTGCAGAGCTATAGTAATAAAAACAGGATGGTATTGGCATAATGACTGACACATTGATCAATGGAGTTGAAATGAAGTTCTAGACATGAATGTGCATTCTCATGAACACAAGATATTTGATAAAGAAGCCAGAATTAACCATCAAAAAGACAGCATCATGATGGTCAACCTGGATATCTGCATGTCGATAAATCCAAATAGATGATTTTCATCACCCTGCACAGAAGGCAACACTAAATGGATGAAAGACCTAAATTTAAACCAGATGCACTGAACTTGATAGGAGAGAAAGTAACAAATAGCCTTGAACTCATTAGCACAGGAAAAGATGTTCAGAATAAAACATTGTTAGCATAGACACTGAAGATAAAACAATAAAGGGGATTTCATGAAACAGAGAAGCTTCTGCATGGAAAAGACACTGTCCTTTGGGCACATTGACTGCCTATGAAATGGGAAAATATCTTTAATACCTACATATCTGGAAGAGGCTGCTCTATGGGAAGTGTTTCTATTTGGGCAGTCACCAAGCCTGCTTAACACAGACTCTGAATTTGGACTTTGATCATGAAGAATGGTCTTTGGGTCCCTATCCAATAATTGTAACAGATTAGAAAAATTTATTAATACAAAACATACTTGAATGATGGTTCAAGTGACAACCTACATTAAATTAAGAGCTAGTCCTTATGAAAAAAAATCACAGTGTATAGACACACATTCATGGATATACACGCAGCACTGTGAGAAATGGGGATATCCATTGCATTGAAATCTCATAAAATGTACAATAGAACAAAAACAGTCGAAAGATGCCAGGGGAAATGTCAAAGATAAGGACAATATCTGACAAATGGTAGCTACTGGGGAAATGTTCAGTATCTCTATTGAAATTGTGTCTGGGACAATCAGGCACCACTCAGAAGCCTACAGTGGAAATGGTAGGGAAGGAGGCGGTAAATCAGACAGCCCATCAGGCCATTGCATTGGGAGTAAACTGTCAGGACACCATATATCTTCCACTGAGAAAGGGTGTCTTCGAAGCATTATTAAATTGGGTGAGGTCCCCCTTGCTGAAGCAGATAGTAGCAGCTGTGAATCAGCATGAGACTGAAGCAAGCATCCGCAGGGAGGACACTCTTGTGCCTCACATGCATCAGCCACAAAGGGACAATCAGCTGGACAATCAAGAACTAGGGCAATATTGGCAGTTAAACCCAGGATCTGAAGAAGTTTCAACAGAGTTGAGATACAACCTTAGCAACTAGCAGATACTTGCAGTCTCCATTTCCCCGTACATTGGCACTTTAGGACTGTAGAGAATGGCTGTAGCAGAAAATACTATTGCTCTATTAAGTGATGTAGTGGAAATTCAAGAAGACAAATCGGACAGTCCCAGATGTGATTTCATAGGTTCTAATTTTTAGTAGTCTGTGTTTATGTGGGAGTGAGAGTGTGTATTAGAGTCCAGCAAACTAGAAAGGGCCCATTAGAGGGTCTGAGGAAATAGTGGGGGAGGGTAAAATAATACATGTGTTTGAAAGTGAAAGAAGGAATGAATGATATGGGACAGTGTGAGCTGAGATGAGGACTCAGAAACAGGGTGATTGGGCCAATCAAAACATTAAGTATGAAAATGCCTTAAAGAAACTTCTTATTTTGTAAGCTAATTAAACATAAAAAATTAAACCAAACACAGCTAAAAACAACAGAAAGTAAAGCAAGAAAAGGGTAAAATACAAAATTTGGGTATGTTTGTTGATGAATGAGGAATTTTATGGCCTGACAATGTCTGTGAATGTCATTACATATGTTGGAAAATGGTTCACATCTGCTTAAGTGTAGCAAATACCACCCTACACACCAGTAACTACACTCTTCTTTTCCCAACATTCTGTTTGGGGTTTATTTATTCTGAGAGAAAGAACACTATATAATTACAAATTAGTTTGTGTTATAGATGGTAAACATTTTTATAAACTGTGGTTCTGTCTCATTTTTTGAAATTAAGATATAATCACATTATTTTCTTTTCACCCCTCCAACCACTTCCGAGTACCCACACATAAATACATACCATATTAAACTTACAGATATTGGCCTGTTTTGTTTTAATCTTTGTAACACACACACACACACATATTTATATGTAAACATACATGTATATATATTTGTGTGTGAATAAACACATATATGTATGTGTAAATAAGCACACATGCACATATATACATATACATGTATGTTTACATATAAATATACCTTTCAAAAAGGAAATTTCTCATTTCAAAGAAAAAGAGAACATTATGAAAAAACCCACAACTGATCAAAGTCCAGAAAACATGTGACTGTGTTGCCAAGGCCCATGTGATCCACCTACTATACCAGCCCTGCACTCAAGGATCAAGAAACATTGTGGTAAAGGAGGCAGAAAAATTGTAAGAGACAGAGATCAGATATCTGCTGTGAGACAGCAAATCCTAGACATTTCAGGAAAGCTGTACCATTGATGTCTCAACTTAGTTACCTAAAAAAATTCAAACAAGGATACCAACAGACCATGCTAACGTGAAAGGGACAGTCTCACTGGACACCAGTAATCCTACTTTTAAGAACAATTAACCAAATGAGTTCACTTTTTACATCACCTAGTAACGAATATGGAAACTTTCTCAGTCCCTGGATATTCCCCAGGGACATTGTCTAGAGCGCATGAGAGGCTGCTGCTTTCCAGCAGGATGGGCATAAGGTCACCAGGAACCAAGGGACAAGCAGACACTGTGACCAATGTTTCTATTCACAGTTCCACAGCCCAACAGGAGTTTGTGGAGAGTTTGCTGTGCTGGAGGACTACAGCATGGCCCATAGACTGAATGAACTAGAGGCTGAGTATCATTTGGCATCAAACATTCAGTGGAACCATATGGTCCAGCATCTTCCCCAGGTGGTCAATCAACTCCAAGAGGAAGATCAAAAAGTCCAAACCCTATGTCAGAAGTGCTACAAATATCTTAAACAAGAAGATCAAGAAACTGTCCAGGAAATCAAGAGAAGCTAGCAGTTGAATGTGTGAGACTATGGATTCAGTAGAAGACCAAGGATGTCATGCTGTGTGCTGTGAATAGAAATTGGGTATGGATTATAGAAAGAGAAAATGGATGAAGCACCTTCCAGTTTTCTCTGGGGGCAGGAGTTACTATGTAGAGGATGGAGGAATGGAGCCAACAGTGGTGAAAGAAACTTTCTCTACTCCAGTATGGGTGACCCACAGGGATTAGGATGGTATGATGATAAAATTGTACAGACATTGCAAGAAACACCTTTGGAAATTGCTTGATTTCTGATGACTGACAAAAGAAAAGCTTACAAGAAAGTGAAAGAATGAGAAAAGTCATCTTTGGACAATGGAATCCCTGAGAATGAATGCAAGCAAAAGCAGCTAAGTGAACACACTTAAAGTCCTAATACGGTGATAATCATAATGTTCTAAGATTGACAGGCCATCCCAAATATCACCTCCTTCAATGATGGGCCATGAGGATCTGGATCACAACGATTTTACAAACAAGTATGGTGCCACTAATCATTTCTCCATTTCTCAAACTCAGAGTCGTCTCATAAATGATCCCATAACAACTAGTAATTAAAAATATCTGCCTTTAAAATGATCTCGCTCTAGCAAATATTGCTGAATGATACAAAATGCATTTCACTTTGGTAGTTTTACTTCTATCTGGCATTCTGGGTAATTACTCTCTAGTGTTTTTCTAATTAAAAACAATTTTAAATCCTTTTTAAAAAGAGAATTCTACATATCTATGCTGAAGAAGATAACAATATATTCCCCAAATCACATGGAATAAGAAAAACATCAAAATGATGTCAGTTGTTAATGGGGCTCCATTTACAAAAACCCCAGACAATTCAAATGTGGTCTAACCTCAGAAATGCTTACCAATAAGTCTTTCAACAATGCAGCAGAGGGTTGTTTGATTAATTAGTTACAGTAAAATGTTGACAATATTGCAAGATTGTCTTGCTCATTTATTGTCTTTCAAGTTGTGCTTCAGTTTTACAGTTTCCCATAGATGTATTTTTATGACGTTTATTTCATTACAAATTGAAAAAGTACATGCCAAGGAAGGAAGGAAGCAAGAAAGGAAGGAAGGATGTGAGTTTTAGTTAAGATTGTTGGTTGTATGAGGCTGGCATCTGTACATGAAAATCGGAGAATCCTGATTCCCAAATATGATCCCAGCAAACATCATCCAATATTTTTGAATGCTGATACTGACAGAGGTGTGAGTTTATGGAACATTCCTTAGAACACTATAAAAATCATGTTATTTATGTTTTTGCTGCTTCAACTGACAATAATATATACATAGGAAATGTGACACCAACAATGAACTCCCAACATCTCTGGAAGATTTTTAAATTCTACCTTCTTGGAATTGTGGTTCTTACTGAGAGGACAGACATATTTCCAGAATGTGATGACAGTGGACCAATCCAGCCACATCTGTGAAGATGTAAACAATTTAAATTATTGGCAAAATGCTTCAACCCAAGAACTGCTCTTGCTTTGGAGACTCCTTGAATGACAATGAATAAGAAGTATATATACCACATGCTTGAGATTTGAATACTTGGGTTCCACCTGCATTCAATGTAGTGAACTAAGAAGAAATTCCAAAGAGAAGAAGTGATGACCATCATCCGCCACAGTGTGATAGCACTCCTGAGTTCAGATCTGTTAGGTCCCTCTGCTCAGTTCTGGGAAAGGCTGTTTGTTTTCATAGCAACAGCATTAATACCCAAAGCTGTATTGTGGTTACACTGGTCACATGCACAGAAATCGAATATTCTCATTAGTTAATATTCACTTGGTTTTATTTTGTTAAGAGTTAAATGTATAATGGCAAGTATAATTTTTTAAATGATACAATTTTATTGTATGTCAATCTGTATCATTCAAATCCTACAGCCTTTCTTAGCAGATCATTTCTCTCTTTAAGGATTAACACGGATTAAAGACTAATACCAGTGTTGAAGTCCCACTGATTTGATTCCTCCTTTAACAGTGAACACAGCCCTGTTCCACTCAATGAACTGGACAACTAAAGCTCATCTCAGGTCTCCAGTTCCCTCAATCATGCCAGAACATCTTCTATCATCTTTCAGTTCCTTATATTCACTGACATATCAACCACAAATAAAAACAGGTCCCTAGTAATACATAAAATCCAGTCAGCCAGGGACTTATTTATCATATAATGACTCATATGTGCATATTTCCTCTCAAGGAGAGTGGTAAGATGTACTCTTCAATTTCTCTGCTGCCAAAGCTTTCACATTGATCACACCAGACCCATTTTTAGTGACAATATGAGCCAGGTTATGAGAGACGCTTTCCTTCCTAGTTTGGGAGACTCCACGGTGTAGGTAGTTCAGATACAAAGTAGTCTCTGATTTTCATAATTTTATATGCTGGGCAATGATAAAGACCTCATATCCATACTGAATCTTAGACCGTTCCTTTCTATGGATTACAGCTTAGCCTTCATGATCGTTTTCTACTGCTTTGTCTGTACTCTTTCCTTTTGTATCCTGATCTTTAGAAGAAATAGCAGTGTAAATTTTTATTAGTTAAGTGTATAAATGGACAACAGCAGTAAAAATTTAGGAGTCAATGCTAACCTGTCAATTTGACACCTTAAGTTTCATAACTCTGATGTGGACAGTAGCTCTATTTTGTCTGTTAAGACCTGAACTTAGAAAGGGAACATGACTCTTAAATCTTAAAGCTGTTTGTGTCAGAGTACATGCTGAAAGGTCTCAAACATGTTGATTGTGTTGCAAACACAGTCACCTTAATCCCTGATCACAAAGCCATGAGACACATTTTCAAACACACTGAAAAGACACATTTTCAAAAACACTGAACACTTTTTCATGTTTTTGATATTTCATTGTATGCTTTTTGTGGTAAGAAGTACTAGACAGATAGTTCAGTCATACAAAATACTTGATGTTATTGCAGAGGACTTGGGCTTGAAACCCAGCACCCATATGGTGGCTCACAACAGACTCTAATTCCAGTACCTGGGGGTTCTGACAAGCTCTTCTGGTCTCTGAAGGTACTGTGGTCTCATAGCACACATATATGTGAGCAGGCAAAACATTCATATACACAAATGTAAACTTGAAAAGTAAATAAGTAAGTATTTTTAAAGCTGAGTTATCATTTTGAAATAAATGGGTTTTTCATAGGCAAATACCAAATGTGTCTAAGGATTTGGGAATTTTAATAAAAAGCAGTGTTCAAACTGAGGTTTATGGGAACAGCTGTCCTATCTCCCAGTTTGATTTCACAATCACAAGATATACCTGGTGTTTATAATGCCACTGGAAATATGTATTGCTTCCAATGAGGGGTAATGGCTAGGGTGTTAACTACATATGAATTACTAACACCATTACTCTGTGTAAAATGCAACTTGAGATACTAATGTATGCTGAAAGATAATAATAAGAAAACTAAATTACTAAAATATTTCCTTAAATTCTGTATATATTTACTACTTCTTATCTTGATGAATCTATAATAAAATTCAATGTACAAATAGAGAGGATTCATGTGAGATGATAAGGAATCTGAAGAATGTAAGAACTTAAACATTGTGTAAACTGAAATAAAAAAAATTAAGTGTAAATACAAACATAGCTGATAGATAGAATCCTGGCTTGCCATGGGACATGGCCCTTATATGTCTCATTATCAACAAGGATAAAACAGTGAGGTAAGTCGTGTCAGCACTTTGTGCTTAATATTAGAGTATGGTTCAACCAGGAGAGATAACCCAAGACACATTTGTTTCTAGCTATCATTGCTGATGCTCATATTATCTACATATAACTCATAAATTCTCTTCAGGGTTACCTTCCAAAGTTTAAGAGGGGGGTTTCAAACCAGTCAGTATACCATTGGTCATTCTACACAAACTCCGTTACTGACTCTATAACTTACAAATGTAGTGTTTTGTAAGAGTACACTTGAGTCCACAAAGAGATTCACATGCTATATCTTCTAGGATTTGTGATTTGTACATTTCCATTTGAACACTTGCTATGGACATAAAACTATTCTAAGTTCAAGTATAACAATCCTACTGAAAATATATTCTACATATCATGAAGAGGAAGTTGAATTATCACATTGAAATATTACCATAGTCCTACTGAACTAGGCCATTTGGATATGGAAGATGATTGGTTGACTCAAATTGTTTGGGGGCACCCAGACAGGGGGATCAGGATCCATCCCTGGTGCATGGGCAGGCATTTGGAAGCCCTTATCCTGTGGTATGTCATCTTGTGAAGCCTTGGTGCAGTGGGGAGGGGCTTGGACCTGCCTAGGCTCAGTGTGCAGGGCTCTGCTGACTCCCCATGAGAGACCTGCATTTGGGGGATGTGGGAATGTGGGGTGGCTTGGGAGGGCAGGGGGTGGGAGGAGGGAGGAGGTGGGATCTGTGGGTAGTATATAGAGTGAGTAGAAAATTTCTTAATAAATAAAAATGAAAAAAATAAAATTGAATTATGCAGTCTGATATAACAAAAGAAGTATTACCATAATCCTTCAGCACTTATACAGATGGATTTCATTACCCTGGTGGTACAAACAGTCATCCTCAGTCAGAGATTTATATTGCATTAAGTACTGACAGGGACTGGCACAAGCTTAGCAATGCTTAGTTTTGCTAACTTCTTAGGTAAGGAATTTTTTTCTGCATTTTCTGTCTGTTCCACAAATCTGTTTCTGTCTCAGATTCCCATTGCCAGAAATAAGCACTTACTCAGGCTTCTCTTCTTTGCTGAATCTGCTGCTAAGACTGAAATACAAAGTACTCACCTGACATTTGGCATCTGCAGGATGGATGATTCATTGGGCATATTCAGACTCATTAATAACCAATGTTGTATGAGAGTCACATCAAGCCTCAGGTAGAGGTCTGTGAATCTATGACGTCACCTCCCTCCAGAACTGCAATTATCATTTCACCTGCAGTAGGAGTGATAGATTTGGCTTTGGGAGACAAAATCACTTTGAGAGGGAAAACATTTTCCAGTTGCTAATTAATAAAGACACTTAATAGATTTTGTGAATATCTCCACTGGGGCAAGGTGTTTTGAAGGGGCATTGAGTTTTCAGCATCCCTGAAGGATGACTGGGGTTCAATGGAAGATGCTAGAGAGGTTTAGATCAGAGTCATGAGAAAGTTACAGAAGTCTCTATGTCCCATTGGATCCAGGTTTCTCTGATGTCCTTCACTACAAATCAACTTAGTTGTTTTTAAAAAATTTAGAATACTTACTATTAAATGCTTCTTTGAGTGTTACATGCATGCATATGTATTTTAGTTAAGCCCACCCCATATTATTTCCTTTCTAACATCTTATTCCCTACTCCTATTCCCTCTTAGTATCATGTATTCATTTAAGAACTTGCAAAACAAACTATCAAAAGAAAAAACAGAGTATACTTAACGATGTGAGTATGCTCCTAGAACAGTGGCATCTGTGAAAGCATGGGTAGATTCTCAGAGGTCAAATCCTTGACAAAATGTGACAGTTTGTTCTTATTTATTGTATGCTTTTGGTTGTAAAATGTTTTCATTTGGGGGGAGTAGAGAGGTGGCTCAGTGGAAAAGAATGCTTCATGCTGTTGGAGAGGAGCTGGGTTGGTTTCCACCATCCATATGCTTACAACTGTCTGTAACTCCAGTTCCAGGGTGCTCACACATCCCTTCCTGTCCTCTGCAGGCCTTGCATTCCCTTAGTGCACATAGGTACAATGCAGGCCATGCATTCAGGCACAAAAAAGAAAAATAGATAAATAAGGAATCTTTCAAAAATAAGCTTTCATTTTGACATAAAGGCTTATTGCACAGAAAAAGTACAAGTGCAAATAAAGTTTTTGAGACTTTATTAAAACATAGTGATCTTTAAGTGTGGTGTGATATGATAGAAAACTATCTTATCTTCCAGTTTCATTTAACAAGCACAAGGTGGAGCATATGTTTGTGATAGTAAATACAATGTTGTAATTGAGGAGTAGTGGCATCAGTGATAACTACAAATGAATTGCTAACATCATTATTCTGTACAAAATGCAACATGATATTCTAACATGTGCTGAAATAGCATGACAAGAAATTTAAGTTACTATAGTATTTCATTAAAAAATTCTGTATATACTTGCTACTTCTTATATTGATGAATCTATTATAGTAAAATTTATAACGCACTGAAATAGAGGAAATGCAAGCTAGGTATGTAAAAAAGAATCTGAAGAATGTGAAAACTTAAACATTCTTCAAACTGAATGATATAACTAAATGCAGACACAAATGTAACTGAGGGGTTGAACCTTGCCCTGCCATTCAGCAGGCCCTGTTTTCCATCATCAAAAAGGGATAAACAATGAGGGGAGGGTGGACATCAGTTTGCACTTAACATTAGAGTATGATTCAATAAGGGGAGAAAACTCAAGATACACTTTTTCCTGCCTGTAATTGCCTGATACTCATATTCTACCTTCCCTTCACTTTTAATATCCCAAGTTCTGAAGGAAGGTTATAAGATAGCCAGTCTACCTCTGGTCACTCACTACAGACTCAGTTAACAAATCTGTAACTCACAAATGTAGTAATATATAAGAATACCTTTTACTCCAGAAACAGGTCCATATCCAGCAACTTCCTAGGTATGTGTGACTCTTAAATTGCCATTTGAGTACTTAACTTAGATATAAAACTATGTAAAGTTCTCCAATGATAAAAATACTCAAAAATTAGTCTACATATCATGTAAGGTAAGGTGGCGTATAACAATGACTTATAACCACAATATTTCAGGACCTTCACAGATGGGCTGTATTACCCTAGTGTTACCCACAGTCAACCTCCATGGAGAACTTATATTATAGTAAGAAGCAACAGGGACTGGTATGAGGTTAAGAAAACTGATATCTTTCTCACTCACTTCTTAGCTATGCATTTTTTGTGCCTTCTGGGTATTTTCAATAAATCTGTTTCTACCCAAGATTCCCATTACTACATAAGTAGTTATGTAGTCTTCTCTTCTTGTTGGCCCTGCCACTTACTCTGAAAGACAAAGTACTCACCTGTCCTTTTACTGAGCAGGATGGTGGGATCTTTGGACAGATCCAGGCTCACTAATAACCAGCATTGTAGGAGTGTAAGCCAAATAAAATGTTTCCTCCCCAACTTGCTTTTGGGTCATGTTGTTTCATCACAGCAATGGAAATTCTAATTAAGACACCTCATAAAATTGAGAACTATCCTTTCAAGGCCCTTATAAATTTGTGTTGAAATTGTGATGGAGAGTTCACTGAATCTTTAGATTATGATGACCATATTTACTATGTTAATCATACCTATCTATGAGGATGGAAGATCTTTAAACCTTCTAATATCTTCCTCAATTTCTTTATTTTTTTCTTTATTAAGAATTTTTTATTCATTTTATTTACCAACCACAGGTGCCCCTCTCTTCCCTCCTCCCACTCTCCCCACTAGCCTTCCCCCTCAAATTACCCCATCCCCTCCTCCAAAAAGGTAAGGGAGTCATCAAAGCCTGGTACATTCATTTGAGGCAGGTCTAAGCCCATGCCCCTGCATCAAGGCTGTACAAGGTGTTTTTCAAACTCGTGTCATACAAGTCTCTCACTTACATGGTTATAGTTACCATAAGATATTTTACATTTTTCCCCAGTTTCTTTCTCAGTCCATTGTGAATTGTATGTAGAAGGGAAGTGATACTGATATGTTTGAGTTAATCATGTTTCCAGTCACTTTGTTGAAAGTATTTATTAGCTGTAAGAGTTTCCAAATGGAGATTGTAAGAACATTTATGAATGTTATATCATTATCAAATAAAGATACTATGACTGACTTTTTCCTTTCTGATTTGTATCCCTTTAGCCTCTTTCATTTGTCATATTGCACTTACCAATACTTCAAGTAGCATATTCTTTAGTATGTAGAGATATTCATATGTAGAAAGTAGACAACTTGACTGGTTCTTGGTTTTAGTGCAATTTTGTTGAGTATCTATCTGCCCATTTATTTTGATGTTTATGTGGTTGTAGTAAATTGCCTTTATTATATTTACCTATGTTCCTTATGTCATTTATCTCTCCAGGTCTTTTATCATAAAAGAGTGTTGGATTTTTTCAAAGACCTTTTCTGCATCAAATGAGATGATTATGTTGTTACATTACTTGCAGTTTGCTTTATGGTGGATTACATTTACTGATTTTCATACTTTGAACCATCTTTGCATGTCTTGGATGAAACCTACTTGAACATGGTGGATGATCTTTTTTATTTTTTATTCTGATTTGGTTGCAAGAAATCTTTTAGTTAGGTTGGATCAGAGTTTTTCTATCTTATTGGTTTTCTTGATGAACCATCTCTTTGTTTCATTGATTTTTGTGTTTTTCAATCTGTTTCTATTTTATTGATTTCAGCCCTCATTTTGATTACTTCTTGACATCTTTTCTGCTTGAGTGTGATTACTTCTTTTTACTCTAGAGATTTCAGGTGTGCTGTTAAGTCCTTAGTATGAGATGCCTCCAATTATTTTATGTAGCACTTGTTGTTATGAACTTTCCTCTTAGCACCACTTTGATTGTATCCCATCAGTTTGTGTATGCTATACATTCATTTTCATTTACCTCTAGAGAGTCTTTAATTTCTTTATTTCTGTCTCGACCAATTTTTCAATCAGTAGAGAACTGATCAGTTTCCATGAACTTGTAAGCTTTCTGTTGTTTCTCTCATTTTATATATCCAACTTCAATTCATTATAGTCTGATAGGATGTAAGGAGGTATTTCAGGTTTTTTTTATATCTGCTGAGATTTATTATGTGTCTGAGCAGAGGAGAAGGTTTATTCCTTTGTGTTTAATTGAAATGTTCTGTAGGTGTCTGTCATTTCCATTTGGTGTATAAATCTCTTAGCTCTAGAATGTGTTTAATTTTTGTCTGGATGACCTGTCCATTGGGGAGAGTTGGGTATTAAACTCACCCACTATCAGTATGTTAGGTTCAATTGTGATTTAAGCTATTGAAGTGTTTCTTTTTACAAAATGGGTGTCATTGTGTTTGAGGCATAGATGCTAACAACTAAGAAATCATTTTTATGGATTCTTCCTTTGAGGAGTAGGAAGTGTCTTTTACTACCTGTTTTGATTAGTTTTGAGTTGAAGTCTATTTTGAGAGATATTACAATGATTATACCAGCTTGTGTCTTAGGTCCTTTGCTTGGAATATCTTTTTCAACCTTTTGCTCTGAGGTAATATCTACCCTTGATGTTGAGGTGTATTTCTTGGAGGCAGGAGAAGGATGGATTGTGTCTTCTCATCCATTCAGTTAGCCTGTGTCATTTTATTGGGGAACTGAGACCATTGATACTGAAAGATATCAAAGACCAATGATTATTGATTCCTTATAGCTGAAAATATTTCTGGTCCTGCCTGTCTCTCAGGGCCCTGTTGTCCCACAGATGCTCAGACACAAGTAAACACACAGAGGCTTATATTAACTAAAACTGCTTGGCCTTTAGCTCAGGCCTACCACTGACTACCTCTTACACTTAAACTCAGCCCATTTTGGTTAAGCTATATGTTGCCATGTGTTCCATGGCTTTACCTGTGTGCCATTACATACTGCTCCCTGGATGGCAGGCTGACATCTTCTGACTCAGCCTTTCTCTTCCCAGAATTTCCTTTGTCTGTTTATCCTGCCTATACTTCCTGCCTGGCTACTGGCCAATCAGTGTTTTATTTATCAACCAATCAGAGCAACACACATTCACAGCATAAAAAAACATCCCGCAGCAATTCCTGTTATTTTGTTGATGATGTCTGTGGTCATAGTGGTGGTGTGTGTAATTATGTGTGTGTGTGTGTGTGTGTGTGTGAGAGAGAGAGAGAGAGAGAGAGAGAGAGAGAGAGAGAGAGAGAGAGGTTCTGTTCTTTTAATTTTACAGATTTGAGCTTATTTATTTCCTGTGGTTTCATGGATGCATTTAACCTCCATGGGTGGGGATTTCCCTACTCTCACCTTTTATAGGGCTTGAGTTGTAGATAGATACTATATAAATTTAACTTTATCATGGAATGTCATCTCTGTCTAGGGTGGCTGAAAATTTTGTTGCAGACAGTATTCTGAGTTAGCATCTGTGGTCTCTTAGAGTATGCAGTAAATCTCTCCAGACACTTATGGCTTTAGTATCTCCATTGAGAATTTAGATTTAATTCTACTAGGTCTGCCTTTATTTCTACAGATTTAATTTCTACTAGGTCTACTTGGTCTTCTTCCCTTGCAGCTTTTAATATTCATTCTTTGTTCTTTATGTTTAGTGTTTTGATTATTATGTGGCAAAGGAACTTCCATTTCAGGCTCAGTCTTTTTACTGTTCTAAATACTTCTTCTACCTTCATAGGCATCCAATTCTTTTGGTTAGTAACATTTTTTTTCTATAATTTTCTTAAAAATATTTTTGAGGCTTCATGCTGGTATTCTCCTTCCTCTATTCCTGTTATCCTTAGGTTTGGTCTTTTCATGGTGTCCCAGGTTTCCTAGATGTTTTATGTCAGGAATTTTTCAGATTTAACATTTTCCTACGCTGATGTATCATTTTCTCTACTGGTACCTTCAAGTCCTGAAATTTTGTCTTCCATCTATTGTTCTGTCAATGAAGCTTGCATCTGTGTTTCTTGTTCAAATTTTTACTTAATTTTTCATTTCCAAAATTACTTCAGTTTGTGTTTTTGTTTGTTTCTTTTTTCTTTTCTTTTCTTTTTTGCTGTTACTTAATCCATCATCTGAACACATTTTATGCTCTTAATCAAATTTTCTTATGTATAACTATAGATAATTCTGAATGATATTATAAAATTTCATTACTCATCTTTTAATTTTAGATGAGATATATATGAACAATTGACGTTTTTGAGTTTTGTTATAGCTATTGAAATTATCTTCCTTTATACCAAGTCTAGAAAATATCAGTATATTTTCATTCTCTTACACTATGCTTATCAGTGTTGGCTCTCACTTTCCATTGCTTCTCACTGGCCAAATGTCCTTGCACATAGTGCTGCCTATTCTGTGATTATGAAGACATATTCCCCCACCCACATATTGTGCTGAGGCCTTTAGCTATCTTATAGTAGTATGCATGTTAAGAAATAATTGCTCCTACTTTGAGAAATTTTTGTTATGTAGTCCAGAATGTGATGGTACTCCTGAGCTCTAAGGAACATTCTGATGTAGCCATTTCTGAAGTTCTTTGGATTACTAATACTTTTCATTCATTTTGTCCAGGGAAATGGACTTGGCCCATACCTAAAGAAAATCATGCTCAATCACAGAATGGACTTCTGGAATATGACCGTCAAAATAATTTTCTTGTCACAAAATACAGTTTGAATTCTGAGAAATTTCTCTCTTCTTTACTACTACATAGTTCACTATGGAGAGAGCAAATTAAAGCCCACAGATTTGATTCACATGCAACTAATGGAAACCAACACCTTCATAATTCTCTCCTTAGGAGTGCCACACACAATGGCAGGTTTTGAGTTGAAGCAGTTTTTAAATGAATGTGGGTGCCTCTTGTGTATCTTCCAGGCCGTTACTATCAGTCACAAAGAATCCTGTTTTAAGGATCATAAAGTCAAACCTACAAAGTAATTGGCATTTCTTATCCTATAATGTATACATGTGTGTAAATGTAAATAGGTGAGTATTGCTTTAGTATAACATTTAGAAAGGTGATCAATAAAGGTAATATTAGGCACAGGGTATGCAAATACATCTATAAGTTATGAAAAAGTATAAAAAGTTTCTATTTCAATGTTCTATTTTCATCCTCTATTTTTGACTCTCCAAGATTTTCCTTTCTGTGGTGGATAATGGAATAAAAATAAAATTGCTAGTGACAGTGTAAAACGCTAAGCAAAGCTCCATGGCTTCAGCATGGCTCTTATAACTACGAAGAAATTCAGTGAAATTAACAGATTTGGGTCCTGAGCAAGTTTCCTTTGAGTGACTATTCCTTTGTAGCTCTTTAATGCTTTCATTTGTGAGTTCATTACAATATAGTGACTTTAGTTCAAAACAAAAAGGTACCACAATTTATCCAAAGATGCAAGGATAGTTAACATATAGCCATCAGTATATAATGCATCACACAGATGGGCTCAAAGACAGATACCACTTGGTTATCTTATTAGATGCCAGTAAATCTTTTTTTCTTTTTCCCTTTTGTTGAAAATAGATTCTTTTCTTATACAATATATCCTGATTATAGCTTTTCCTCCCCTTACCTTCCCATGTCCTCCTAACCTCCTCTCCCATGGAGATCTCTTTCCTTTCTGTCATCAAGAAAGAATGGATTTCTAAAACATAAGATATAATAATGAAACATAACAAAGTAAAGTATAATGAGATGAAAATCACATTGAAGTTGGACAAGCAAACCAAGAAAGGAAAATATTCCAAAAGAAGGCACAGGAATCAGAGACTCATTCATGTACTCAAGAACCTACTGAAACACTAAACTAGAAGTTATAATATATATGGAGAGGACCTGGTGCAGATCTGTGCAAGCCCTTTGCTTGTGGCTTCAGTCTCTGTGTGTTCATATGAGCTTTGCTCACTTGAGCCAGAGGGCTTTTTTCTCCTGGTGTCCACCATACCCTCTGGCTCATTCACTCTTTCTAGCTCCTCTTCCATGGGACTCCTTGAGCTCTGGGAGAGGTATTTGATGGAAATAATCCATTTGCCAGTCCTGATGTCAGAAATACTTTTAACAAACTCCAACATGCCTTTATCAAGTAAGTCTTAGATTTTCAAGGGATAGAGTGATCATACCTCAGCATAATAAAGTGGACATAGTAAAGTCCTACAGCCAAACTTTTGGATGTAAAAATATTATATTCAAGAGACACACACTCACTAAATACTACTAATGACCTCTGTTCATTTTTAACCTTCAGAAAAGTTTACTATTTTTTCTAAACAGTACAGTAATAAGAGTATAATGTACACACAACACAAGTCTTTTTAAGGCATTTTCCATTTGAGACATAAAAATTAAAGAAACAAAAAGGGAGAAAGATAAAGACATGGGAAGGAAGTAAAATTAGCACAAAAGGGAAGGAAACTGGGAAAGTAAGGACAATGGTGAATATGAGATGGTTAAAAGAGCTCCCCCAACATGACAAAGACTCTAGGTGTCAACAATATGTATCAGAGTCATAAAGCAATGGAAAATACCTAAAAAGTGAGAGGCAAAGCAGGTGGAGTGGAACACAGAGAACAAAGGGTATTATCTAAAATATTTGGTTTGGGAGAAAGCACAAAACAAGAGAATGGAAGACACAGAACAAGAGGATGGAAGACACAGAGGATTGACAATAGCCTGAAAGCTAGGAAGGTCACTGATAAGGAGCTTGAGTTAATGAAAAGAAAGAGTCAAATTTAAACAATACCTATCCACAAATCCAGTCCCACAGAAAGTATGAGAAGGAAAACTCCAAGCCAAGGAAGTTGGATGCACCCATGAAAACACAGGCAATAGATAATAGCCCACCAGAAAATCCCCCAGAAAGGAAGCACATAAGCATACTACCACCACCATAACAAAAAAAATAATAGTAATTAACAATTACTGGTTGGGGGATGACTCAGCCCTAACAGGCCTGAGGGCCAGCTGGCCCAAACCAGTAATGCCTGTGTCTGCCTAAGGGTCTTAGAAACAGCAGTTGAGACATGATCTGAGATGACACGGACCAATGAGAGACAGCAATGTCACACCAGCGGATGTATGTTCATCAAGCCTTCCCCTGTGGTAGGATGGAGAGTATGTAAGTCTTGCCTCTTCCTGAATAAACTGAGCTTGTTGCTTCAACATCCTTCCAGAGTCTGTGTTGTTGACTCTGTTCCTACACACACCCCTCCCCCAAAGGGAACAGCACCGGTCCCTGACACCTCTGGTCATTAATATCTCTCCATATAAATGGATTCAATTTGCCAATAAAATGACATAGACTAACAGAATGAATATGAAATCAGGATCTACCCTTCTGGTACATACAAGAAACACACCTCAACATCCAAGATAGACATTGAGTTAAAGCAAAGTTTTGGAAAAAGTTTTTCCAATCAAAAGGTCTTAAGAAGCAAGCTGGTATAGCTATCTTAATATCTAAAAAGATAGACTTCAAACCAAAATTAATCAAAAGAGATGGAGAAAGACATTTCATATTCATTAAAGGAAAAATCCACCAGGATGATGTCTCAATTCTGAATATGTATGCCCCAAATGCAAGGGCACCCACATTTGTAAAAGAAACATTACTAAGGCTTAAATCACACATCAAAACCACACGTCAATAGTGGCAGACTTCAACACCCATGTTCACCAATGGGCAGGAATGAAAGTCAGAAATTAAACAGAGAAACAGGGAACACACCACTGACATTATGACTAAAATGGTCCTTGTAGATATCTACAGGACATTTCACCCAAACCCAAAAGAATATACCTTCTTCAAAGCACCTTGTAGAACCTTCTCCAAAATTGATCATGCACTTAATCACAAAGCAAGTCTCAATAGGTACAAGAAAATCAAAATAACTCCTGTGCATCTTATTATACCACCATGATTAAAGCTGGGTTTTGACAACAGCAGAAATGTCAGAAAGCCTACAAATTGATGGAAATGGAACAACTCTCTTCAGAATTACTACTGGGTCAAGGAAGAAATAAAAGAGAAATTGAAGACTTCCTAGAAGTCAATGAAACTGAATGCACAACATTCCCACACTTAATGGGACACAATGAAAGCATTGCTAAGAGGAATGTCCACAGCACTATGTGAAGCAATACTTTTCAAGGGGTGATATCAACTGCAGACACATGGTTATTCCCTGACCATGTGTCATCATCCTGTCATCTTCTATTTGAATAAACTCTGAGAATATTCAACATTAATCCTAGGGGTTACTGTCAACTTCCTACTGTATGAGGATTGTAGGTTCCATTGGCCAAAGCATCCCCATCCTGCAGCCAACATCACAGATGAATCCCACTTGCACAGATGAGTTGCTTTCTTTCAGACATCCAGTTTGCAGAGGAGAAAACAGTATCCAGGAATCTGGATGAGTGCATACTGCTGAACTAGTCTCTAACTCTCAGCGTGTACCAATTGTCCATAGCATTTTGTTATAGGTTACTAT